>NC_143584.1:184062147-184400726 GCF_048544385.1 Mastigoproctus giganteus | reverse complement strand
TGACCTTTCCTTATCCTCCGTATTTGGTGGTCACGGGCTCAAAAATCTACTATGTGATATAATAGTGTAGTGTATTAGATACTATATTGAGGTAAACTCTTATTATTTTACAAATAGTGTAGTGTATATCAATTCATTTAACATAATATATTGTTTTGTTATTGTTGAAAATATAATCCTTTCTAGTCAGTATCAGTAGTAGCAAATGATGCATGGAAGCAAGCCTATACAGCATCAGACAAAAAAAAAAAAAAAAACTAACCATATCAGTCCATCCCACTAATAATTTGTGTAATCCACTTCAACAACACCAGATGGAAGTTTGTTGCAACAATCAATTACTTTCTAGATGAAAGCAAATCTTCAAACATCTATCCTGCAACTATCCTTTTCAATCCTTATGTGTGGCATCCAAGGATTAAGCCAAATCAGCATTTAGTTTACTCAATCCATTTAAAGACAAACACTTCGATCAGGTCTTCTAGACGATCTACACACTGCAATTTGCAGAACTGAAGTATTTGTTAGTAAGAGTATCCTTTTTTGTCTCTGACTAACATTGCTCTTCCCTGCACCCAGTCCAATATAGCTACATCCTTCCTAAAATAATGAATCTTTCAAACCTATATATGCAGGACTCAAGATGGGGTCTAACCATTGCCTTATACAATGGAATAATCAACTCCTTGTCCTTGCTCATAAAATTCCTGTATATCACTGGCAGAATCACAAGAGCTGTTCTAGCAGCCTGTCTGCAGCTCGGAGAATTTCATATTGGACTGTATAATTATTCCCAGGTATTTTTCGTTCTCCACTAACTTGAATGTCGTACCACCCAATTGGCATATTACTCTGGGATGACTGCTACCCAAATTTTTCTGTGTTAAACCTCAATTGCTGCCTTTCAGTCCATCTTCCAAATTTATTCAGACCTTGTTGGAGTAGCATACCTTGATTCCTGTCATTAACCATCCTGATAACCTTTGTACCATCAGAAAATGTAGACATTAAACTTGACATGCCTTTGTGAATATCATTAATAAATATTGAAAATAATATGGGGCCCATCAGAAAAAGACTTTTTGGATTTAGGATAAGCATATCATAAACAAATCTTGTTGTCACAGACAAATTGTAGAAATAAAACTTTTATTTAATAAATATACTGTACAAATAAATTATAATTAAAGTACAAGCTTAAAAGAGTATAAAAATAATAATATAACATAATACACACTGGAAGCTTTTCAGGTGAAGTGTTCCTTTATCAACTACAGTGGATTCCAGTTATTTGGGCCACCGGTTAATCAGGGCAGCCGTTTATTTGAGGCAAATCTTAAAAAACAGAACCCACTCGAGAAAATAGCTAGGATTTACTTCGCTTAATTGGGACAACATACTGTTTAATCGGGGTAAGAGACCGCAGCACTGGAGATTACCATGTGGTACAGTCGGATTTCTGGAGGTCACAACCATAAAACAATAAAAACAATTAGCAGTCACCTGTTTATTGGGCTTTTCTGTTAATGCAATCTATCATAAACGGATAGTAAACTCGATCTTATTGAATTTGCGATAATACCGACAGCTGGAATTCTGTGGGGTACTATGGTGAAATGTGTTTACACCTCCATGGAATCTTCAATCATATAAAAAAATTAATTTTCAGAATCTTCTCTTCATTCCTATTTTTAAAGCTTCGTAACTTGTTACTCTGTTCTCACTTGCGCATATCTTACTTGCAATTTGTGTGTGCTGTGTTCTTTGTTATTGATTGCTTCTCTTTTTACTGTTTTAAATTTTAACCCCCACCCACAAATGTCAGTGAACAGAAATGTCAACTAGTTAGTATGTACATATTACAGTACGTATTAATTATTCCGATTATCACGTACATTCTTCCAATTTTCACGTATCATTTAATTTTTTAATTGGTAAGGTAATAAAGGGTAAATTTGTGCTTAATACATTTTTATTTTTATAGCCTGTGGATAATATTCCTCCTATTTTTGGTAATTAGAATCGCTGTTTAATATAATTAAAATTCAATTTACAAATGTGATCACAATGACCGGCGTTTACTACACATCGTATACTGAACGGTATACTTTACTATGGTGAGTTTATCGTAACGTGATTTGATTGTACAGGGAACCAATTGTAAAGCGGGGGTCCATTGTATTTTTAACTATTTACGTGAAACTTCAGATAATTGGGGCAGCCGTTTAATCGGGCCAAAATGCACTAGTCCTGATGTGTCCCAAATAACTGGAATCGACTGTATAGGAATCATGGTATGGCAAACAATCATTTTGTACCAAGAAAACATCAACAGACAACACAAAAAACATATGTACATACATAATTCTGTAAACACATACTGAATATATGACAGTCAGGCTCTGGAGAAACAGGACAGCATACATTAGCTGTCGAATAAGCAGACTGCCAATGCTCATCACACTGGAGAATAACTCCATAATTCAATGTATGCAGGTCCCCCCCCCCTCCCAACACTGCAATTTACATTCAGAGCTGCCACTCAATGTGGGAATGTAGGTTAAGATTTGTATGCTGCTCTATCCATCCTCTGTAACAGCCAAACATTCAAAATTAACCAGGCAGATAGCCTGCTTATGTCTCCCAGACACATTCACATTACCTATAAACAGTTTCACCTAAATCATATACCTCACAATCCGGGCAAATAAACTGATAGACCTCACTGTAATATAGGAATAACCAATTTTATCCTAGAAATAACAGAATGTAATCTCCTGCTAGGAAGCTGGATGCAACCAATATAATAGCACTGCAGCACCCTAATGATATGACTGGAAATACCCGGAGAATGTACACAATGAAAATAGTTTCCTTTCTGTCTCTATTTTCATTTGCAAAACCTGACTGGGATAACTTACTCTCCATTTGAACTTTGTCAAGAACATGGGGAGGTTATCTGTATTATTGCAAACCCACTGTAATTCTGGAAAGTTCATTATTCCTGTCCACCAAAGAACAAGAGTGGGACCATTCTCCATTAAACAGCATATTTGATGAGCTGTGTAAATGCCCCAGGACATGACCTAATGTGTGATTGTTTTTAAAGATTTCTTATACTGACAAATTCAGAGTACTGCTGTTTGGGACCCAATAGCCAATATTACCATGGAGGCATTAGAAGAAGATATATTTCTGAATCTGACTGAGTCTCTGCAGGAGATATATGGATCATGTGTTTGTGGTAATTCCCTCTGGATCAGACTTTCTGCTTCTCCAATATGTTAATTCATTGTTATCTTTTGTTCAGTTTATCATTGAGTCAGGAGTGGCTCATGCACTTTCTTTTTTTGGATGTCCTGATATGATGAGAGAGAACCCATATTTAACATCAGTGTAGAGAAAGCCCTGTGCAAACAGCAGTTTAGAAATTAAGGATCAGTGATGCCATAGGGCATTTATACAGAATATGCACTATTTAACATGGGGAAATTTAACACAGAATATGCACTATTTAACGTCAGTTTTCACAAATGTTCAAAACTTAGTATAAAGGATTATATTAATAGTGTCAAAATGATGCAAGGAAGCTAGCTTATAGAACATCAGCCATAAAAAAATACCTACTTTGTGAAAACTGATGATGATGATTACTCACTTTCACAACATCAGGTGGAAGAAGTCTGCTCCAACAAATTTCCAGGCTTATTGGAAATAAATACTCTCTGAGTTGAAGGCAAATTTCTGCATATTGATCATGTAACCATCCTTGGGCAATTTAATTTTATGTCCCCTTTTGTGTGATGACAAGAAAGGTAAGGATGTCCTGCATTTAGTTTACTCAACCCACTTAAAGCTTTAAATACTTCAATCATCTACTTGCAGAAGTTTAATTTCCATTGAAACATCACCTCTGTAATAAGTTTAGGAATTAGGTCAAAGCACTTAATTAATTAACTAATTTTGGATTAATCACATGGTATAGGAGTGATTCATTTCAAAAATTAATCTATAAAAGTTGGCAAGCAAGGTAACTTTATATTAAAAACTAAATAACCAAGAAGTGGAAAAGTAGCAATTTTATGCATTTAGTAGTTTTAATGAAGATGGAAGATTAGATGTGGAAATAAATAATAAAATAAGTAAAACAGAAAGTGTTGGAAGCCAATTAAACAAATTCATTTGGAGAAAAAAAATAAGTTAATCAAAGGACAAAAGAAAAAAGAAAAAAGATTTTAAGAGTTCTGAGCATGTTTTCTCTCTTTATTTCTTACCTATAAGAGGTAAGTAAGAAATAAAGGGATTGAACAAAAATTAGAATCTTCAGAAATTAGAGTTTTAAGAAAAATAAATGGAACTACTAAGAACAGAAGACCATATTACAAATGAGGAAATGAGAAAAAAATCTTGGGATAGCAAATATTCAAAGGTAATGAAGCAGCTCCAGATGGAATGGGCATGTAAAAAGGACTGGAGAAGGGAGACAGCTAATCAGGTATTTAAAACTAAAGTGAATGATAACAGGCCTAGAAGCAGAACAAAAGGAAGGTGGATCAACTGTGTCAAACAACTGTTAGAAGAAAGAGGTCATACTCTGGTTGGGCTAAAGATTTAACAGGAAATAGAATAGTTTCAAGGAAATAGTGAATAAAAGAGTACAGAGAAGGGCAATGAGATTGGTGAGTGGAACAAAGGGTTGCTGTTACCAAGAAAGGCTTAAGTTCTGCAAATAGCAACATCTGGAGATTAAATACTTGTGAGGTGATCTAACTGAGGTGTATAAGGCCTTGAATGATTTGAGCAAGCTCAATGCTGATGGGATTCTTCCTCTTGCTCAGATTACTCACCTGAGGGGACATAAATTCAAATTGAGGAAAGACAATTGTAGAATAGATGTGCAGAAATTTGCCTTTAGTCAGTGGCTGGTTGTTAGTTGGATAAAACTTCCATGTGTTGTAGTGGAGGCCAACAACTTAAATAAAAGAACTAGACAAACATTTGGAGTGAATGGATGGGTGAAATGGAAAGGGTTTTTTTTGGCTGATACTATATAAGCTTGCTTTCTTGCATCGTATGCCTATGCTAATGCTAAAAGGGTGAAAGTCAACAAGTAATGATTTGTACTACAACAGTGACTTGGACATACAATGGATAGAACAAATTTGGATTATGATTCTGATGATAAACATGGAGAGTTCACATGGCAAAACCTGTTCCACTGAAATTAATTTTATAACTTGAGTTCAATGACCTTCCCTGTAGTGATAAACTTCAAGCAAAATGCTACAACATGCTAAATTTTTGTAGGAAGGCAAGTATCCTAATCTCCAGCAAGGCAAATATACTAATCTACACCAGAAGGCAGCAGTTTGTGCAGGTTTCTTCCAAAGTGCATATAGCTGTGAATTGGAAGGTGAACAAATAAACACATAATGGAATTGATTTACAGATGAAAATTTGGATTCAATGATGCAACTGAGAATACATCATACCAATATTAACCATTTCATTTTTATTATCCAAGTTCAATAATCACATGGGCAATTGGGTATTGTTATTTTCAAAATTTTGATATCATTATTAAGGAAGTTTAACTGTTTCATTTAATAAATTTTTGCCTCTTATAAGAATATATTATATCAATTGTACATTATAAATAAAAATTCTGTTATATTTGAGAATTCTGCCAAGGCCCTTTCATTCCGCTTCCCACCAATAAAGTGATAAAATGATAATGCAGCCCTTTTAATATAAAAGGTTGTTCATCATTGCTATATATCATAACTTCATATTTAGTGCTTCATTTTAGAAGTTAGGAAATGATCTGCATAAAGTTAGAAATTAACTTCACTCCAGCTTATGACTCAATTTTTCCACAAAACAATATAGTTAACAGCTTGTATTAATACTTTTTTTAATGATAAAAATTAAATTAAATCACATGATTAATTACATTTTTTGTCCAATAGTTAAGTTCTCCTGGAAGAGAAGATCCACATCAATATCGACACTGCATGTTTCCATACACCAAGTCATTCCACCAACAACCTGAAATATTAAGAATATTTTAAGAATTCTATCAATACATTATAAATCAGTTTTTAACAAGCATTCAGCCTTTTAGTTTGCTCCAGAAGTGGGAACCACTTCTGTAGCAAACAAAGACTGTTGCCACTGTTGCAAGTTAAAAACAGATTTTTTTTTAACCGTATCCCTTATAGCATTAAAATAATGGATAATTTTGCAATGTTATCTATTAAAATGATAGCTAACATTATTTTAATATACTAATGTAATGGAAACAATGAAAATAGGGGAAACAATACAAACCAGTTGCATTTTAATTGCTATATATATATAACTAAGAAACAAATAAAATACATGCCAGTAGAATGAAAAATATTTAATGTTAATGTTTTCATTCTATATATCTACCCCAGGGGCTCATATCTGGTGAGTATGGGCTTGGCAAACCCAGGGTCCTGAGCTGGATTTCTCTTTCTTGGTGATTTCCTTCTACTTCTCTCTCTCAGGGTAATGCAGGAATTTTTTTTTTTTTTTTGGCTAGTGCAGCATAAGTCTCAGGCTTCCTTGCACCATATGGCTAATAATATATATATATATATATACACACACACACACACACACACACACACACACACACACACACACACACACACACACATACATATTTCGTATTTATAAGAGATTGAGAAGGAGTATAACAATATAGTTATATGGATTATGGGCCAGGGACACTGCTCTTCTTGGCAGAATGAACCCAACGATCACAATGGAAATATAAGTATGGAAGGCAAAGCTAGCATATTTCCTGCTCTCTTCAACTATATCCACCTAATTGTGTGTGTGTGTGTATATATATATAAATATATATATATAATATTGATAAAAATTACAGGATTTAATCAAGTTACTGAATGACTAAGCAAGCAAGAAAAAGTATTAAATTATTATACTGGGTTAGGGATCTGGGGTACTACTATAGTAGTAATACCCGGCAACTATAATGAAATATAAACAAATGTTTATTTTCAGTGTATTAGGTAGGGGTGCTGACCTGTCAACTGTAATTACCATGGAAAGCCAGCAAGAAAAAAGAAGATAACCTGAAATGAAATCAGAGACCTAATGATGAAAGCCAAAAAAAAGCTACTTTAGGTTTGTTTGTTTGTTTGTTATTTGGTTTTTAGGAGCATTAGCAACTAAGGCCATATTGCTCCGGGGATGTGCGGTGGTCATTCCCTGACCTTTCTGCATCTTCCGTATTTGGTGGTGACAGGCTCGAACCTCGGTCTAATCAAGAAGCGTGTGCTACGCACTGCTGCTCCTTCCCACCTGGCTAGGGAGGAGCCTGCTACTTTAGGTACCATCATTATTATCATTATTATTTTTAAGTTAATCTAATTTAATTTCAGATTATTTTAGGGATCTGGGATATTACTATAGTAGAAATACCCAGCAACCATAATGATATATAAACAAATGTTTATTTTCAGTGTATTGGGTAGGGGCACTAACCTGTCAATTGTAATTACCATGGAAAGCCAGCAAGAAAAAAGTAGATAACCTGAAATGAAATCAGAGACTCAAGCCGAAAAAAGCTGCTTTAGGCACAATCATTATTATCATTATTATGTTAATCTAATTTAATTTCAGGTTATCTGCTTTTACCTTGCAGGAATTCTAATTTTTTTCCATGGTAATTATACAATTGACAGGTCAGCACCCCTACTCAATACACTGAAAAATAAACATATATATATATATATATATATAAAATATAAGGAGAAAAAAAAACAAAACAAGAGAGAATATTCACAGAGTAGGGTTACTGATAACCAGAGAAAGCCCAACGACCATGATGAGTATTAGTTTTTAAATTAGTTTAGAGTAGAAGAAAAAAAAATTAGAAATTGAAGGGATGTATAAGAGTCAAAGTGTAAAATTAGTTTAATGACAAAAGTAATAAAAATTTAGGTTATGATGAACATCATTGGCAAGATCCAAACTTCCTTACATTTCAAGGGTACAAGCTCTAAAATGGTGTTCGCAGGCCGGACACTAGTTAGTACACCACACCGAACCTATTGTTAACTCTTTAGGAGGCTTCCAGATCAGCTAGTGTATAATCTTGCTACCTCTACTCTGCCAGATAGTGACTGGCGGGAGTCCGAGTAGTGTTTATGCAAGGGGGGGGGGCATTGTCGATGCCACGTTATGTCAAGGATCTGGGTATATTCTTACTATGTGTCCGCCATATCCAAAAATTTCATTACAGCATGTCCCCCCCCCTACTTTTTCTTACTATTGAATACACCATGAATTGTCAACCTAATAGAGTAAGCTTATCTGTGAAAAGATCTAAACCTCCCAAACACTTCCTAGTTCATTTCACAAATATACGTGATCTCAATTCTAATCTCAACGATGTCCATTTCTAACAGAATCTCAGTTATAGGTTGATTCAACTACTGCTCATCTCAGTTGCCCAAATTATTTGCTGTATGATTCCATTCACCTCAAAGGTGGTACTTGTGCATATGTTCATTCAGATATTCCCTGTCAGAGACTTGGTAATTTGGAATCTCCTCTTTTCGATCTTCTCTAGCTTAAAAACTCTCTACCTCATTCTGTCAAATTCATCTGTTGTCTCTACAGTTCTCCCAACTCCACTAATCACTTGCAGCTCTTTGACTTCCTCTCTTTGCAACCTGACTTTCACCAGTCCAACTTTCCTAACATTGAGGTAATTTTCATTGGTGATTTTAATGTTCATAACTCCAGCTGGCTTCAGTTTTCTAGTCACACCGACCCAGCTGGTCGAGATACTGTGGCTTTTGCAATTACTAATGACCTTGCACAGATTGTTCATTTACCTTCAAGAATACCAGACAATCTTAACTATACAGCCAACATGCTTGATCTTTTTCTCACAAACAACCCTTCTAAGTACATGATTGAAGTGAGTGGTCCTTTAGGCACCTCAGATCACAACTTGGTGATTGTTTCTCCTCCAAAGGAGCCTTCATCTCATGGCTATTCCCAACCATGTATTGTTTGGCATTACAAGAATGCAAAATGGGATGACCTATGAGATTTCTTTTCTTTGGTCAGATTACTGTTTTAAAACTTCTGATGTCAACTTTTACTCATATCGTGTCAGTGAAATTATTCTTGTAGGAATGGAATCCTTTATTCCACACTCCACTTTAAAATCTGGTCCTTAATCTAAACCTTGGTGTTCTAATAAATGTGCTAAGGTTGTTCAAGAGAAGAACATAAAATAAAATAAATAAAGTGCAGCCATTATCAACCCACTGCAGGATGGAAGCCTCCTCAACAATTCATGCTGAGGGAAATGGACCATAATCTGCCACGCTGGTCCAGTGCGGGTTGGCAGATCGACCGTATTCAGCAGTCAGGGGCTTGAACCCCGGTCTACTCAAAGAGCGTGTGCTACTGCACTCCCGCTCCTGCCCACTCGGCTACGGAGAACATGGCATATCATAATTGGCCTATTTCCAATTCTTCAGTTATGTTTTCTGCCTACACCAAAGCTTGCGACAATTGTAAAGCAGTTATTAATCAGTCCAAACTAGATTTTGAACAGGCTAAGAGTAGAAAACTTGCTTCTTGCCCTAAAGGTAGCCGAGCATTCTGGTCTCTTGCAAAAGCTATTGGTTGCAACTTTTGCCCATCTCTGCTCCCACCTATGTCAAAACCAGATGGTTCTGTTGTCACTTCAGAGAAGGATCAAGCTGACCTGCTAGCATTCCATTTTTCTTCCAACTCATGTATTAATGATCTTGGTAAAACACCTCCCACCATTCCCAACACACTCCATTCAATGCCTCCTGTGGTCTTCTGTCAAAAGGATGTCAGAAGGATTTTGACAAATTTTGATGCTAAGAGAGCTCCCAGCCCTAATGGTATTTTTCCACTTGTTCTCAAAACCTGTGCTCCTCAATTTACACCTTTTCTTTGCTGCCTATTTTCACTTCCTTATTTCAAAGGTGTTTTTCCTTCTGCTTGAAAATTTGCTCATATCCAGCCAGTTCCTTAAAAAAGGGTGACAAATCCCTCCCATCCAATTATCATCTTATTGCAATTACTTCTACTCTTTCTAAAGTAATGGAGAAACGAATTAACCACCAACTCAAACTACCTAGAAACCTTCCATCTGATCAACGATCGCCATTATGGATTCTGTCAGTGTCAATCCACTGGCAATATTCTGGCTTATTTTTCCCATTTATGGACAAATTCAATGGAAAAGTTGCTGAAACACAAGCTGTTGTTGTTGTTGTTTTTTGGAGCATTAGCAACTAAGGCCATATTGCTCTGGGATATGCGGTGGTCATTCCCTGACATTTCCGCATCCTCCGTGTTTGGTGGTGACGGGCTCGAACCCTGGTCTAATCAAGAAGCGTGTGCTATGCACTGCTGCTCCTTCCCACCTGGCTACAGAGGAGCTTGAAACACAAGCAGTTGCTCTTGACATTTCAAAGGCTTTTGATCGTGTTTGGCATAAAGGTCTTCTAAACAAGCTTCCATCTTGTGATTTGCCAACTGTTTTTTGTAATTGGTTATCCAGTTTTCTCTCTGACCGCTCACTGAGGGTGATGGTAGAAGGCTCTCTGTCTTCTGACTTCTCCACTAATGCTGGTGTCCCCCAAGGATCAGTTCTTGACACCACTATTTTCCTCTTGTATATTAATGACCTTCTTCTATTGACTGGAAATAGGTTTGCTGATGATAGCACATTGCATTCCACTTTCCATTTTGAGAAACCTTGCCCTGCTCAATCAGCTTCAACTTCTCAAATATCCACTACCATTTCCTTAAATGCCGATCTCCAGTAGGGCAAAGACAATTTAGTTGATTACAATCCTTCTAAAACTTAGTCTTGTCTTATATCTCGCAAAAAGGATTCTTCTGCTCCTATGCTTATCTTTGGTGACACTCCGATTTCTAGGCAAGACGATATATCTCTTTTGGGGATTACCCTGACTTCTAATCTCTCTTGGCATAAGCACATCACAAATATTGCTTCCTCTGCATCTAAAAAACTTGGTTTCTTCTTTCACTCTTGGCATTACTTTTCTTCCAAACAGCTGTTCACTCTATACAAATCGCAAATCCGCCCTACCTGGAATGTTGTTCCCACATCTGAGGCAGTGCCCCCAAAACCTCTCTCAGGCTTCTAGATTCCATTTAGAAGAGGACAGTCAGGTTAATTAATGACTCCTCTCTAACAGAATCTCTCCACTCACTGTCTCATAGACGTACTGCTTCTGCTGCATGCCTTTTGTACAGATACTTCCACAGGCACTGTTTTTCTGAATTGGCTTCTATAATTCCTTCTCTCTCTTTCAAAACAGTCTGAACGTGTGCCGCCAACATCCATTTACTGTCCAACTTCAAACTCACAGAACCAACTTTTCATCTTACTCGTTTATTCATTCAACTGCCATTTTTTAGCATTAGCAGAGGCATTTGATGCAAGAAAGCAAGCTTATGCAGCATCAGCCAGAAAAAAAAAAAAAAAACTTCCACTTCATCCCTCCGTTTTTTCGAAATACCTGTCCAGCTGAGCCTTAAATTTATTTAGGCTATCAACTTCCACAACAAGGGATGGAAGTCTGTTCCACCAACCAACTACCCGCTGGCTAAAGGCAAATTTCCGCACATCTATCCTACATCTGTCTTTCCTCAATTTGAATTTATGCCCTCTCAGGTGATTATACTGAGCAAGAGGCAGAATCCCATCAGCATTGAGCAAGGCTTTATACACCTCTATCAGATCACCTCACCAGTGCCTAGTCTCCAGACACTGTAATTTGCAAAACTTAATCCTTTCTTCATAAGAGCAACCCTTTGTTCCATTCACTAACCTTGTTGTCCTTCTCTGTACTCGTTCCAGCAGCTCTACATCCTTCTTGAAATGAGGCCTCCAGACCTGTATACAGTACTCAAGGTGTGGCCTGACCATTGCCTTATACAAGGGAATAATCACCTCCTTATCCCTGCTAGAAAAATTCCTGTATATCATTGATAAGACACCATGAGCTACTCTTTCAGGCCATCTGCACCGCTCAGAGAACTTCATATCTGCCTGCACAATTACCCACAGGTCCTTTTCATTCTCTACCACTGTCAGTGTAGTACCACAGAGTTGATACATTGCTCAGGGGTTGCTGTTTCCCATATGTAGTACTTTACGTTTGTCAATGTTGAACTTCATTTGCCAACTCTCAGCCCATCTGCTCAACCTTTCCAGATCCTGTTGCAGCATCATAGCGTCAGTAGTAGTGTCCTTAACAACTCTGCCAACTTTTGTATTGTCTGCAAACTTGAACATTAAGCTTGATATACCATCATCAATATTATTTATAAATAAAGAAAACAATAATGGACCCAACACTGAGCCCTGAGGATCTCCACTAATAACATTAGTCCACGATGAGCAGTGTCCATTGATTACCACTCTCTGTCTTCTCCTCCCTAACCACCCCTTTATCCATAGCAGCAATTTGCCTCCAACGCCACACTGCTCCAATTTGTGCAGCAGTCTTCCATGTGCAACAGTATCAAAAGCCTTTCTAAGATCTAAGTATATAATATCAAAGTTATTCCCTGCATCCAGTTCTTTTGTGACTGTATCATAGTATCCAATCAAATTGGTCAGGCAAGACTTCCCCTTAACAAAACCATGCTGTGTCTGAGCTATAACTGAAGTCTTGTGTAGATGATCTTGCAGTGCTTCTTTAACCAGTGCCTCCATTAATTTTCCTGGAACAGAAGTTAAACTCACAGGTCTATAATTACTTGTGTCAGCCTTTGATCCTCCTTTGTGAATTGGGGTCACATTTCCACATCTCCAGTCTATGGATACCTCCCCTGAGTCCAAGGAAGCTCTCATAATTATGGCTAAGGGTTTGCTAACCTCCTTTGCTGCCTCCTTTAATATAACTGGATAGATCCCATCCACCCCAGGTGCCTTATTTGTGTTTATCTTCAACAATTTCTCTTCCACTTTACTCTCAGTTATTACAAGATTATCTAGCTTACTGCCAGAGCTGAATACACCTCTAGCATTCCCCTCGCTGAATAACACCTCATGTGTGAATGTCGATGCAAAATACTCATTTAGTTTGTTTACTACCTGAGCAGGATCATCAACAGTTGAACCATCGATATCAAGTGGACCAATCTGATTCATCCCCTTCCTTCTAGAGTTTACATAAGTAAAGAACTCTTTGCTGGTTTTCTTTGAATCCCTTGTCAAAGATTTCTCGTAATCTGCCTAATCTCCTTTGTAACTTGGTTACAAATCAACTTATATCTATCATAGGCTTCTGTGTCACGTGTTAATTTATATGTATCCCATGTATTTTTGTTCTCTGCAATATGTCTCATTAGTTCATCTGACATCCATGTAGGCCTAAACCTTGAACAGTATTTCTTAGTTGGTATGAAAAGCCTAGTAGCCTCCAAGATTAAGCCCCTGAAGGCCTCCCATTTAGAATTCACCATTGGCAACATCATCAGTTGGTCCCACTGTATAGAATTTAAATACTGTCTAAGACTATCGTAGTCACCTTTACGAAAGCAATAACCCTTCCCTTTACCCCTGATGGTAGTTACCTCTTTGAGTAAATCCCACTTCAGCACACTGTGATTATTGCCACCTAGTGGTTCCTCTATCTGCAGATTCTTAATGCATGAAGAATCACTACTGATAATCAAATCAGGAGTATTACTCCCTCTAGTTGCTTCCCAAATATGCTGATGTAGAAAACAATCATCCAATAAATCCATTAAAGCCTTGCAAGTGTGTGAGTGACCAACCCACAAATTCCAGTCAATATCTGGGAAATTAAAATCCCCCATTATAAGGCTCTCTGATTTACTGGCCCACTATTTCCCTGTACAGTTTCTTATTATACTCATCAGAGTCATTAGGCCTATAGCACACTCCTACTCTCAATTTTAATCTCCCAGTGCTTATGTCACACCAAACTGACTCGACACTGCACTGTCCAGTGATGTCGACTGGCTTCACTTCCTTGGATTTTATGTGTTTCTTAACTAATAGCATAACCCCTCCTCCCTTCCTATTCTGTCTATCCTTTCTGTAGACGTTGTACTCCCCAAATTCCAGTTCTGCATTCCTTATATCTGTGTGACACCAAGTCTCTGATATCCCAACAATATCCACCTTTGATGCTTTGAGAAAAACCTCAAATTCATCAAATTTATTTACTAAACTCCTAGCATTGGTGTACACGCAAGTATACATGCACCTGTTCTTTTTCTTAGCTACCCTAACACAACCCATGTGTTTACTTGTAAGCCTTGAATGGTTTGAGCATGCTCAATGCTGATGGGATTCTTCCTCTTGCTCAGAATAATCACCTGAGAGGGCATAAATTCAAATTGAGGAAGGACAGATGTTGGATAGACGTGAGGAAATTTGCCTTTAGCCAGCGGGTGGTTGGTTGGTGGAACAGACTTCCATCCTTTGTCGTGGAAGTTGATAGCCTAAATAAGTTTAAGGCTCAGCTGGACAGGTATTTCGAACGAACAGAGGGGTGAAGTGGAAGTGGTTATTTTTTTATCTATTTTTATTTTTTTAAATTTTATTTTATTATTATTATTTTTTGGCTGATGCTGCATAAGCTTGCTTTCTTGCATCAAATGCCTCTACTAATGCTAATGCAATGACTCCCAGCAGTCTGTGAAATATCCTGTATGTTGTTTTCCAGGCTTCTGCTCATTCCAATAGAAGCAGTGAAAGAATCACTTTCACCTCTGCCAGTAGCCATTGGCAGAGGTGAAACAACCTTCCTTTGGAACAACCTTCCTTCACACGTATTTTCTGAAAATTGCAGTCTACAGAAGTTCAAGTCTAATGTCAACAAATATCTTCTTTCATCTTCTCAACCACCAAACCCAAGCATGGTGCTAAGTACTATAGGTTCTAATACCTCTTGTGTTTGGGGTTTTCTTAAAAAAAAAAAAAGGAGAGAAATAGAAAAGAGAATAGAGGAGAAAAAAAATTATAAAATATATAATGATAAAATAATATAATACAAAGGAAAGAGATATTAATGCACATAACCTTAGTGTTTCTGATTACGGGTCCATCACCGAAATTGCAAGAAAAAAACAACATGGAGCCTCTCAATTTTGAACATAAAATACATGTCAAAAGAGGTAAAGGTTAAGATATAAAGGAAGTTGAGTCATTTAAAAATTCAAGCTAAATGTAAAAAAGGGGCAGGAAAAACAATGTAGCAGGCATGTGGTTTATAACTGACCCTACAGGTAACACAAATACAACAGGAAGGAACGCAAACTTACTGCCATAAGAAAGCATGCCAAACTGAATTTGAAACCAAAACAAAAAAACTGAAAACTGTATAAAAAAGTAGTAGTTATTTAGTGGGCAGAAAAGAAAGAAGGAATTAAATACGTGATTTACAGGGTGTTTCAAAAGTGATGGTCAATAATTTAAAGGTGAACTGTACAGACTACAATATGCAAAAATTGCCTAGTAAACATGGGTCCTTAAGTGAATCGTTTTCAAGATATTGCACATTTCTAGTTGGGATCCACCACTGACAAAGTAAACTGTACAGAGTTGGGATCCACCACTGACTTGTTTGTTTAGGTTAGGTTATGCTCATTCTCTCCCTTTCTCCTCTCTCAATACTCTGAGACGTAGCCGGCATACTAGTACTTGTCAAAGGATAGTCAACATGGAAAGAGGTTACAGCAATGAAGAGTATGTGGACATGCACTTCGTGTATGGTAAAGCCAATGGCAGTGCACTTGAGGCTGCACGTTTGTACCAAGAAGCATTTCCCCACTGAAGGTACCCAACAGGTGCACATTCATAAAGGTACATCAATGCCTTAGAGAACATGGGCACTTCGCACATGTAGTAAGAGCAGGTAGGCCCAGAAGCATAACACCTGATGTTAAGGAAAGGGTGTTAGAAAGAACAGAACAAAAAGGAGGGTTGCTTTGCAAGAGAGAGAGTACTGAGTAATAGCAATGTGTGGCGAATCCAGCGTGTACAAGGTCTCAGCAATACAGACTACTCTCCCAGAGGGAACTTCTGCCAGTGGATGTAACAACAGTGTGTCCTGAACCCCCAATTTTTAAACAACATTTTGTTCACTGACAAAGCTGGGTTTACTCGTTTGTTTGTTATTTGGTTTTTAGGAGCATTAGCAACTAAGGCCATATTGCTCCGGGGATATGCGGTGATCATTCCCTGACCTTTCTGCAACCTTCGTATTTGGTGGTCACGGGCTCGAACCCCGGTCTCATCAAGAAGTGTGTGCTACGCACTGCTGCTCCTGCTAACCTGGCTACGGAGGCGCCAGGTTTACCGTGATGGTATTTTTAATTTTCATAACTATCATGTTTGCTCCAACGAAAATCCTAATGCAATTCATGAGTCACGACATCAGCAATGTTTCTCGTTGAATGTCTGGGCAGGACTACTAGGAGACCGTCTAATTGGACCACACTTTCTGCCAAACAGGCTACAGGAGAGCTGTACCTTCAGTCCCTGCAGAATGTTCTTCCAGACCTCCTTGATGATGATAATGTTCAACTTCAACAATGCCAGAACATGTGGTTTATGTGTGATGGAGCACCGGCACATTTTGCTCGTGTTGTGACTCAGTTATTATTGTTATTATTTGGTTTTTAGGAGCATTAGCAACTAAGGCAATATTGATCCGGGAATATGCGGTGGTAATTTCCTGACCTTTCCGCATCCTCCGTATTTGGTGGTCACAGGCTCGAACCTCGGTCTAATCAAGAAGCATGTGCTATGCACTGCTGCTCCTGCCCACCTGGCTACGGAAGTGCCTTGTGACTCAGTATCTAACTAGAAGGTATGGTCAACGGTGGATAGGTAGAGGTGGGCCTGTAATGTGGCATCCCAGATCACCAGACTTAAAAAAATCCTATGGATTTTTGTATCTGGGCTCTTGTAAAAAGTTTGGTGTGCACTTCTGACATTAACGCAGTTGAGGAATTGCAGCATCAGGTTGAAGGAGTCTTTCAGCAAATGAGAAATGACCCAGGAATGCCTGAGAGGATTCGCAACTCATTGCAGAGAAGACTACAAGGCTGCGTATGGATGCAAGGACAGCATTTTGAATACTTTTTGTAACATTCTGTAACATCTGTAAAATCCTGTGGTGTTGAAACCAAAAATTAAAAATGTATTATCTTATGTTTAAAAAAACCACCCTTAGCAAAGGATTCACAGCTTTTTGCTAAACTAGTGCTCCCATATTCAGTGGCAGATCTTAACAGAAAATGTGCATTATCTCGAAAATGGTTCATTTGCGGCACGATGTTCACTGGGACTTTTTTGCTTATTTTAGCATTAGCATTAGTAGAGACATATGATGCAAGAAAGCAAGCTTATGCAGCATCAGCCAAAAAAAAAAAACCACTTCCATTTCACCCTCTGTTTGTTCGAAATACCTGTCCAGCTGAGCCTTAAATTTATTTAGGCTATCAACTTCCACAACAAGGGATGGAAGTCTGTTCCGCCAACCAACTACCCGCTGGCTAAAGGCAAATTTCCGCACATCTATCCTACATCTGTCTTTCCTCAATTGGAATTTATGCCCTCTCAGGTGATTATTCTGAGCAAGAGGAAGAATCCCATCACCATTGAGCATGCTCAAACCATTCAAGGCTTCATACAACTCTCAGATCACCTCGCCAATGCCTAGTCTCCAGACACCGTAATTTTCAAAACTTAAGCCTTTCTTCGTAAGAACAACCCTTTGTTCCATTCACTAATCTTGTTGCCCTTCTCTGTACTCATTCCAACAGCTCTACATCCTTCTTGAAATGAGGCCTCCAGACCTGTATACAATACTCAAGGTGTGGCCTGACCATTGCCTTATACAAGGGAATAATCACCTCCTTATCCCTGCTACAAAAATTCCTGTATATTATTGACAAGACACAATGAGCTATTCTTGCAGCCCATCTGCATTGCTCAGAGAACTTCATATCTGCCTGCACAATTACCCCCAGGTCCTTTTCATTCTCTACCACTGTCAGTGTAGTACCACAGAGTTGATACATTGCTCTGTAGTTGCTGTTTCCCCATATGTAGTACTTTACATTTGCCAATGTTAAACTTCATTTGCCACCTCTCAGCCCATCTGCTCAACCTTTCCAGATCCTGTTGCAGCAGCATAGCGTCAGTAGTGTCCTTAACAACCCTGCCAACCTTTGTATCGTCTGCAAACTTGGACATTAAGCTTGATATACCATCATCAATATCATTTATAAATACAGAAAACAATAATGGACCCAACACTCAACCCTGAGGATCTCCACTAATAACATTAGTCCACAATGAGCAGTGTCCATTGATTACCACTCTGTCTTCTCCCCCTCAACCATCCCTTTATTCATAGCAGCAATTTTCCTCCAATGCCACACTGCTCCAATTTGTGCAGCAGTCTTCCATGTGCAACATTATCAAAAGACTTTCTAAGGTCCAAATATATAATATCAAAGTTATTCCCTGCATCCAGTTCTTTTGTGACTGCATCATAGTATCCAATCAAATTTGTCAGGCAAGACTTTCCCTTAACAAAACCATGCTGTGTCTGAGCTATAACTGAAGTCTTGTCTAGATGATCCTTCAGTGCTTCTTTAACCAGTGCCTCCATTAATTTTCCTGGAACAGAAGTTAAACTCACAGGTCTATAATTACTTATGTCAGCCTTTGATCCTCCTTTGTGAATTGGGGTCACATTTCCACATCTCCAGTCCATGGATACCTCCCCCGAGTCCAAGGAAGCTCTCATAATTATGGCTAAGGGTTTGCTTACTTCCTTTGCTGTCTCCTTTAATATAACTGGATAGATCCCATCCACCCCAGGTGCCTTTCTTGTGTTTATCTTGAACAATTTCTCCTCCACTTTACTCTCAGTTATTACAAGATTATCTAGCTTACTGCCCGAGTTGAATACACTTCTGGCATTCCCCTCGCTGAATAACTCCTCGTGTGAATGTCGATGCAAAATATTCATTTAGTTTGTTAGCTACCTGAGCAGGATCATCAACAGTTGAACCATCAATATCAAGTGGACTTGATTAGTTTGTACTTTTCACCATTAAATTATTGACCATCATTTTTGAAACACCCTGTATACAACTCAGCATAGAAAAGAATTATATGAGGGACATTCAATAAATTATCTTCAATATTCAGGTCCAGTTCTTTTCTTCAAATAAACTCCTGGCCATCTCCTGAATTATTAATGAGCTAAGAGGCACATGGTCGTGTGTTTGCCTCTCAATCCAAAAAATTAGGAGTTTTTCCATCTTGCGCAACAAAAAACTTCTATTTTTTACTATTCTACTCATTAAAACAGGAGTTGTTTCCTTAACTGCCTCCACAATTCTTTCTTTATCTTTAATAATTGTTGCGATACTCGATTGGTTCACACCATAATGATGATCTATGTCCACCTGCTTCTGACACCTTTCTGTCCTTTTTATGATGCTTATAGTTTCTAAACTAATATTGTGTCTTTTATTACTATCACTATCAGCACCAGCATTACTATTTCACTTTGGACCAATGATGGCTTAAATTTTTAAAAATATATTTTGAAGTCACCAAATGCAGAACTACACTTAACGGTGTCTATAAAACCACTGACCACATTTGTTGTTGTGTAACGTGAAAGATTGGTTGGGCTCATTTCTTCTGTGTGTTCGCAGTGCTGCTATTATCCATTTCAGGTATCTTTGCGACTGTAAGAGAAACGGATGGGGAAGCTTCCATTTCTCAGACTCTAAGTGAACCAATGGTTGACCATTTTAAATAACCTAGGCACAGCAAGTGATGATCCTATTATAACATTCTATGTGGTGTGGAATGTAAACCATTTTTTAGTGGCTAGATTAGTTCAGTATAATTATCATATAATAATTTTCTGATAATTATTGTGTTAAATACATTTTTTAAAAGTTTATTTATTTAAAGCTTACAATTATGTTCACTATACGTTTGGCATTTTGTTTTATAAGGAACTCTATCTATTGGTGACTTTAAGAAATTTTTAATGAATTGTGATGTTCATTATAGTGAACCTAAAATCGAACATTCGTAAACTGAGAATTGCCTGTAGTTCACAAGCTTTTTCCTGTATACAACTATCATTTCAACACCCATAACATCACAGGTTACCAAGACTTACCAGTAAGTAGAGACTTTACATGTTGCCTGCATATGAAATTCTAATGCAGAAATGGACAGAAATCTACATTTCCGTTTAGGAAATGCAGTTAGGTATTATTTGAAAATTGTTCGCATCTTCTGATAAAACCTTAAGTTTTTAAAAATGAATGAAACAAATTACTAATATTGTAAATTAGAGCCAAAAGTCATTGGATATATTTTTGCTTTATCTTGCAATAAAAATCTCAGTTACATCCAATAAAGGTTTGCCCTTTAAAAAAAATTTAATATTAAATGAGCAGTAAGGCAACTGAATATTGTTGAATATTAACATAAATCACTTTGCTTTCTATGCATTCATCATCATCACAGAAAACCGTTACTACACATATGCATAAAAGGTAAAGCGCAGCCATTATCAACCCACTGCAGGATGGAGGCCTCCTCAACAATTCACGCTGAGGGAAATGGACCATAATCTGCCACGCTGGTCCAGTGCGGGTTGGCAGATCGACTGTATTCAGCAGTCAGGGGCTTGAACCCCGGTCTACTCAAAGAGTGTGTGCTACTGCACTCCCGCTCCTGACCACTCGGCTACGGAGGCCGAATACACATATGCATACACTTTTAAATTAAATATTTTAATTTTAATATAAATTAAACAAAATATAAATAATATTTAAATATTATTTAACTAAATATAATATTTAATAATTATATTTACTTTTATATTTAATTACATGATAAATAAAATTTAATTAAATATTTTAAATTTTAATTAAATTAAATATAGTCTTAATAAAATAAAGGGCTTATTTCTTTCCAGAAAGCAAGACAAAGTTAATCTCCCTCCACATATAAGAGAGAAGAAAAATACATGGGATGATTATAAATTATCAGGTTACTCAGAAGCCTATAGTAAGTAAAAAGTAGTCTGCAATCAAGTCACTGAGGCTGTTAGGCAAGCTAAGGCAGATTATGACAAGTCCTTGGCTAAAAATGCAAAAAAGAGTGGCAAAGAATTCTTTGCTTATGTTAAATTAGAAGGAAAGGGGTGAATGCTATACCTATTGATGATCTTGTTCAAATTGCTAACAAACTGGATAAACATTTTGCATCTACATTCAAGGGTGAAGATGCATTTAGGGATGGGAATACCAGAAGTATACCAAGTTGGGAGCTAAACTATTTTCTGATAAATGAGAAGAAAGTGGAAGAGAAACTGTTGAAGCTAAAAGTAAATAAAGGTCTGGACTGATGGAATCTATCCAATTATGTATATTAAAAGAGATAGCAAAATAGGCAAGCAAATCTTCAGCCATAATTATGAGTCCATCCTTAGATTTTAAAGAAAGATCTTACATACCAATCTGATTGCCTATGTCATAATAACAAAAGAACTGGATGTAAACAATAATTTTGATTTCATATACTTAGATGTAAGTAAAGCTTTTCTCACTGTTCCACACAAAAGACTGCTGTACAAATTGCAACAGTGTGGCATTAGGGGCCTACTGCAACAGGATCTAGAAAAGTTGAGCAGATGATCTGAGAGGTGGCAACTGAAGTTTAATATTGACAAATGTAAAGTACAGTAATACCCCGACTTATGCGAACTCGGAGTTACACGGTTCTTGATTTTTTCGTTTGGTGTATATCTAAAATTAGCTTACCAGTGATTTGGAAGTCAAATCATAAAGCTTGGGTGACAGCTTCCATTTTTGAGGACTGGTTTAGTCACCACTTCATACCTGAAGTCGGACGTTATTGCAAGTCTAAACAGGTTCCATTTAAAGTGATGCTTCTTATTGACAATGCACCCGGTCGCCCTCCTGCCACCCTAATTAATTTCGACCCATGTGTGAAAGTTGTGTTTTTGCCTCCAAACACAACCAGCTTGATTCAACCGATGGACCAGGGAGTCATCAAAATATTCAAGACTTACTACATGAGGCGTTCGTTTGCACGTCTGAATGAAGCTATGAGACAAAATAGTGAGATATCTGTTAAAGACTTTTGGAAACAATTCAATGTTTTAGATGCCGTAAGAATCATTGAAGAATCTTGGGATGAAATTCACAAAAAAAACATTGAATGGTCTCTGGAAGAAACTTTGTTCATTTTTTTTCAAAAACGAGACGAAAACAACGCCAGAAACTGATCATGTCGTTCATGTGATAGAAGAAGTTGTTAATCTTGCCAGGCAATTAGATTTGGAAGTCAATGGTGATGATGTCAATGAGCTGTTGGATTCACATAGTCAGGAGCTGACAATGAATGAGCTTATAGAGATGTGTGAGCAAAACATCACTGAAGTATCTGACACTTCAGACCCAGTTCCACCAGAAAAGCACATGAGAATTGCAAGTTTGACAGAAGGTCTCAGCTCAACTGAAAAGGGCTTAAAAATTTTAGAACACAGACTCCAACGAAGAACGCGTTATAGCTACAAAGCAAGGAATAAAAAAATTAACTTGCTACGAAGAAATTCTGCATGAAAAAAAGAAGGCGCTGTGTCGTCAGACAAATTTGTTAGATTTTATGAAGCCATCAACATCGAAATAACTTTTTTTACGTAACTCATTTATTTTTTTAATACATATTTTGTATTAATATGTATAAATAACTACAATTTTATTAAATATTTTTCTTCTAAACTAGTGTTTTTGTTAGTCCTTGGTCCCAATTAAACAAAATTTATATGTATTTATATGCAAAGTTGTACCCCGACTTACGCGAATTCGACTTAAGCAATTTTCGTCGGACCCACCTATCGCATAACTTCGGGGTATAACTGTACTGCATATGTATAGCAGTAACCACAGAGTAACATATCAACTGTGTGATACCACAGTTGATATGTTGGAGAATGAAAAATACCTGGGGGTAATTGTCCAGTCAGATATGAAGTTTTCTGAGCAGTGCAGAGAGTCTGCAAGAGTAGCTCATGGTGCCTTGTCAATGATATACAGGAATTTTTCTAGCAATGATAAGAAGGTGATTATCCCCTTGTATAAGAAAATGGTCAGGCCAAGCCTTGAGTACTGTACACAGGTCTGAAGGCCTCACTTTAGAAAGGATGTAGAGCTGCTAAAATGAGTACAGAGAAGGGCAACAAGATTGGTGAATGAAACAAAAGGTTGCTCTTATGAAGAAAGGCTAAAGTTCTGCAAATTACAGTGTCTGGAGACTAGGCACCTGTGAGGTGATCTGACTGAGTTGTATAAAGCCTTGAATGGTTTGAGCAAGCTCAAAGCTGATGGGATTCTTCCTCTTGCTCAGATTAATCATCCGAGGGGACATAAATTCAAATTGAGGAAAGATAGTTGTAAAATAGACGTGGGGAAATTTACCTTTAGCCAGCGGGTGGTTGATTGCCAGAACAAACTTTCATTTGTCGCTGTGGAGAAAATGGATGGGGGAAATGGGAAGGGTTTTTTTTTTTTTTTTGGCTGATACTGTATCAGCTTTTTTTCTTGCATCATATGCCTCTACTAATGCTAATGCTGTTATTAGTGGCATCTTCAGGGTTCAGTGCAGGGCATGTTACTGTTTTCAATATCACTACCCGACAAATTTTTTTTTTGTCATACCTCTGGAACGAAAGTTGGTTATTCTGAACAAAATTAATGTCCTGGTTATGAAAATATCAACCTTTTACTTCTGTCACACCTACATCAAAAGATATATGCATTTTTTTTTAAATTCCTTGCTTTTATATAATATCATCATACATGGTTGTAATTATTACACACAATATATGTTTAGACATGTTTCCCACTCAACGATTTCCTTTAATACTCCAAATTGCTTTCCTGTTTAAGGAACCAACAGTAATCTCCCATCAGAGTCCCAGCAACCTTGGTATCATTTTTCCATTGCAGATACGTCCTGGTGGAAGTGCTCTTCTTGTTCATCACTGACATCTGCTAAGTTTTCAGGAAAGAAATCCAGATGGGAATGAAGCAAATGCATTTTCAATGACACATTTGGCACCCCATGTTCTTGTTTGTTTGTTATTTGGTTTTTCGGAGCATTAGCAACTAAGGCCATATTGCTCTGAGGATATGCGGTGGTCATTCCCTGACCTTTTCACATCCTCCATATTTGGTGGTCACGGGCTCGAACCCCGGTCTAATCAAGAAGCGTGTGCTACACACTGCTGCTCCTGCCCACAGAGGTGACCTCCATGTTCTTGTAGCATTTCAGCAAGTTTGTCACCAGTTGCTCATAGATCTCTTCTTTTCTCTTTCCGAGGAATCTGTGTAACACAGCCTTGAAAGATCTCCATGCAGCCAGTTCAACATCATTCAGGTTTCTTTGAAATTCTTCCATCTTTTAGGAGCTTTCTCATTTGAGGACCTATGAAAATTCCTTCCTTCAGCTTTGCATGAGATAAATTTGGAAACATTTTCAGTAAATATGCAAATCCTCTGCTTTATTTACCCAGTGCCTTAGTGAAATTCTTAATCAGTCCAAGCTTGATGTGTAAAGGGGGAAGAAAAACCTTTTGTGGCTTAACCAATGGAACATACTTTACATTGCTTTTTCTGGGAATATATTCATCTCTCTTGTCTCAGTATTGTATGACATAGTGTTTAGCTGTTGCACGACTATCCCACAAACATAGTAAACAACAGTATTTAGTGAAACCACCTTGCAACCCAACAAGCAATCCAATCACTTTGAGATCACCACAAATATTCCAACCATAGTCATTGCAATGTACAGCAACAAGAATCTGGGACATACTATAGTAAGTTTCTTTCAGGCCAACAGCATGAACAGGAGGAATTGATGGTAAAGTATTTCCATTATGAAGCAATACTTGTAATTACATACCAATTGGGTGGTACCACACTCAAGTTGTTGGAGAATGAACTAGACCAAGAAAGAATTGTACAGTCTAATATGAAGTTCTCTGGGCAGTCTGGACAGGCCACTAAGACAGCTCATAGGTTTCTCTCAGTGATATACTGAAACTTCGTCAGCAGGGATAAACAGATGATTATTCATTGTATAAGATAATGGCTATGCCACATATCGGTACTATTAAAGGTCTGGAGACCTGATTTTAGGATAAATGTTGATCTGTTTGAACGAGTACAGAGAAGAGCAACAAGATAGTCAAGAACACAAAAGGTATCATAAAAACTTCAGTTCTGAAAATTTCAGTGTTTGGAAACTAAGCACCTGTAAGGTGTTTAAGGCATTAAATGGATTCAGTAAACTGAATGCTGATGGCATCCTTACTGTTTCTCTGACTATACACATAAGGTGACATAAACTTAAATTGAAAAAAGGTGTGTAAAAATTTGCTTTTAGCCAGAGAGTAACTGATTGCTTGAATAAATAGAGGGGATGGACATGAGGTGGGCAGGTTTTTTTTATTATTTTTTTATTTTTTTGCTGGGGTTGTAGTGTAAGCTTGCTTTCTCATTTGCCACTAGTAATACTGATCAAGAATTTGGGATTAGCATATAAATAAATAATTGCAAAACAACACAAAAAAAACCCCCAAATTTACTATATTTACCTTATCAAAAGGTGATAAACCTTTAATTCTTGCCCTAAAATAACCGGCAGCCAAAAGAAGTTCAATAATTTCCTGAAGCTTAATGCTTTGTTCCTCATCTTCTCGAGTTTCCACCTGAAATAGTTAAAAAAACAGATAAAATTAATAAATGAAATTAACTTTCTTGTAGAAATTTTATCCATTTTAATGTTGTGATAAGGGCATTTCTCTGAATTATGACCCTGTTTATATTTAGAGAATAAATGTTACAAAAAAATTAACTATAACATTAAAAATATCTTACATTTCAACACATCTCTCGCTCTCTCATCTACATCTAAGAAACAATTTGAACATTAAAAATTTTTTTTTTTAGATTCAGAGGCTACTATATGACTACAGGTGACCCCCGCTTAACGCTGATCATTCGTTCCGGAAAAACAGAGCGCTAAGTGAATCCACGCTAAGCGAGCGCCGCTTTCCCATAAGGTAACATATCTATTTGTGAGCTGTGGTCGGTGGCATAGGATATTTCCTAATCAATAATAAACGGTAATGAAAAGATGCACAAATGTCGGTCAAAATATTTAATATTCAAATATTTGTACACATAAAATATTCTGCATTACATACGTATATAATTATGTGTTTGGTTTTTTTTTAGGAGCATTAGCAACTAAGGCCATATTGCTCGGGGATATGCGGTGGTCATTCCCTGACCTTTCCGCATCTTCCGTATTTGGTGGTGATGGGCTCAAACCCCGGTCTAATCAAGAAGCGTGTGCTACGCACTGCTGCTCCTTCCCACCTGGCTACGGAGGCGCCTATATATATAATTATGTGGTAACTACTTACGTATCAAAATTAAACTTAAAATTACAATTAAAATCATGAATTTAATTGATTTAATTTAAAGGATGAATTTAATCATGAAAAATGTGTGGATTTTGAGTTGAACTTCTGCCCTCTTCCGATTAAACTAAAAGGGGTATTAATTTTAAATGGCCCGCAGCATTACCACCCAACAATAAAGTCAACTGATCCTTCGCCCCTTTAAAACTTGGCATGTTTTTTCTTCTTTCAATATGAAACTTCTTTTAGGCATTCGTTTCCACAAAAGTCCTGCTTCATCTATGTTAAAAACTTGTTGAGAAGTATAACACATAATACCCCTCTTCAATAATTTTAACAAGTTCTTTTTTGACTTGATCTGCACTAGCGGCTTCTCCCTGGTTTTTAACTCTATTCTACCAGCCCTTACGAGTTTTAAACGGTTCCACATTTTTTTTTTTTTTTTAGGCGAGTTTTCTTCAGATCATCATATTGGCTAATCTCTCTCTCTCTTTTTTTTTAAATATTTAACTTAACTGAATTCTGCATTGGAATATTATCTTCAATAAAATTAAAGTCTTTCCATTCCAATCCTAATAGCTGTCCTAGTTGCTTGCAGTGGAACAGCTATCTTTCCCGCTGCTAAAATAAATTCTTTATTTTTTTATAATTGTTCTTACAGTTAAAATTGCAAGTCCTAAATTATGGCACACATCCGCTTGTCGTTGACCGGAATCGATTCACTTCAAAACGTCTAATTTAATTTTCAAATTCAGTCTTTTTCTTACATTTATAGTCTTCGTACTGCGCCCAGACATTGTTGCTTTTTCATTCCTATCGGTCATTATTAGCTCTTCGAAAATATAACTGCGTTGGTTGAATTAATTATGATACAATGTTCAAGTAAACTTTCCGTTACGCACGATGTCTAATACTGTACTGAGTGATGACTAGACTTCGTATAAATGCATATAACGCAAATATTACAAGCAATATATTTGATAATTTTTTAAAATGTTGATCTCGGAACTACCTAACAAGTCACTGTACTGCAATTAAATTAGCGTGCGAGAAAATTTCACTGAGCATGGGAAAATTTCTCAAGTCGGCGTGGGAAACGTTTTAATGCTGTTTTGCTATTCATTTTCAAGCTATCGACTCCATCAAATGAAACGATTTCGTTAAATATGTCAAAAATGTAATCTGTAAAAGAGCGTTATAGTGATCTGTGACAGCGTTATAGTCAGATACGGGTTATAATATAAGAACAGTGTTATAGCGAATCAGCGTAAAGCGAACCGCGTTATAACGGGGGCCTGCTGTATTACATTCCATATAACAAAAAGGAACCTAAATAAAAGCAAAACAAGTAAAACAAAGGCTCTTCTCTGTGGAAACATGGACAAATGGCAGTAACACGGTCACAGTAAGCTCTCTCTCACTCACTCACACACAGAGTGGCTCTATGTGTTTTCTTGCTGGCTGCTTGGCTTGTAAATTGTTCAGGTGTTGGTGGAGATGGGTCAAAAAAACCTGCTAAGCCTGGTGATCTGTCAGATGTTCAATGAATCTTTCAGGTAGTATGCTCATTGACAGTTTGTTACTGGACTGTTGTCTATCCATTTACACGTGTCTGGGAAGGGTGACTTCTGTAGTGGAGAGCTAGTTGGGATGGGGAGGCATGGAGACCCTGAATGCAGCTTGAGAAAAGGGGTTATCACATGGTTCTTTCCTGTTTATATTTTTGTTGGAGGTTGCCTGGATGACAAAAGCTTCCTTATAGTCTCTTCTCTTCTGGTGGGATTTTGGATGGCAACTAACAGTTTTCAGTAATGGTAGAATATGATTTCACTACCCCCAACGTTCCCTACCTTGCATGGGTACTGAAAATTAATAACTGACTAGTAAGCTATGTTTCTACAATTGACACATGGATGGAAGATCAGAGAATTTCTTTTAATTTTCTGAATCCTATGGGCTCTTTGACTTGGTATTCCCTCCCGGGAGATAACCGTTTTCTCCAGCTTCATTTAGAGGTATTCCCTAGTCCTTCAATTTAGTTGAAAATTTTTCTTCTCAGAAGGCACATTGAGATATGATAAAATGTAAGATATCTTTTAGTGTTAGTGTAAATTCTCTTTAAAATATATTTCAAAATTAAACAGCTTCTTAATGCAGTGAAGTATCCTTAATACTGCAATCTAATGCCAGTATTCAATATGCCCTTTCAAAACTCTATTAATGAAATTTAACATGTTATATATGAAAAACTTCCTAAGTGGGGGGAGAGGAAGAATAAAGCACAAGGGAATTCAAGCATTGTAAAATTCAGACTTTGAAAAGAAAATATGATAGCAAAGTCACACAGACCAGTAGTATCATACTCAACATATAAGAGATAACTTACTTGGAACATCCCTTCAAATGCCCTTTAATGAAGAGGACAGAAATATATGGTGATGGCAGTCTTACATCACCAGTATATCGGTATCTACAAAGTGACATCCAATGAGCAATAAAAAATACTGGTGGCTTCCTTACATAAAATAATAATGACACTTATAAATCGGAATGACAGCACAGAAACATATATAGAACTTCAATGTTAAATTATTTCCAACATGTTTTTTCAATCATAACTTTATTACTTTAAGAGAAAGCTACTAAAAGTTACATACCTATTAAGAAATATTGTTCAAGATTTAGGCCTAAATGGTTATCAAATGAACTAATGAGACTCATGAGAGAAAAGAAAAATGCATGGGATGCATATAAATTATCAAGCGACTCAGAAGCCTATGGCAGATATAAGCTAGTCTGTAATCAGGTCACAAAGGAGGTTAGACAGGCGGAGGCAGATTACGAGAAATCTTTGGCAAAGGATGCTAAGAAAAACAGCAAGGATTTCTTTACTTATATAAACTCTAAAAGGAAGGGGATGAATCTGATTGGTCCACTTGATATCGATGGTTCACTGTTGATGATCCTGCTCAGATAGCAAACAAACTGAGTATTTTGCATCTACCTTCACACATGAGGAGTTATTAAGATCTGAAAATGGCAGCAGGTTATCAAATTGTAGCAGGGTGCTTAAAGATTTTGTAATAACTGAGAGCAAAGTGGAGGAGAAATTGTTGAAGTTAAACATAAGAAAGGCACCTGGGGTGGATGGGATGTTGTTGTTGTTATTTGGTTTTTAGGAGCATTAGCAACTAAGGCCATATTGCTTCAGGATATGCAGTAGTCATTCCCTGGCCTTTCCGCATCCCCCGTATTTGGTGGTCACGGGCTCGAACACCGGTCTGATCAAGAAGCGTGTGCTATGCACTGCTGCTCCTGCCCACCTGGCTATGGAGGTGCCAGTTTGGTGGATGGGATCTATCCAGTTATATTAAAGCAACTAAGCAAACCCTTAGCCATAATTATGAGAGCATCCTTGGACCAGGGGAGGTCCCCACGGACTGGAGATATGCAAATGTATCCCCAATTCACAAAGGGGGATCGAAGAGTGACACAAGTAATTACAGACCAGTTAGTTTAACTTCTGTTCTGGGTAAAATAATGGAGTCACTGGTTAAAGATGCATTGCAGGATCATCTAGACAAGACTGCAGCAATAATTCAGACAGAGCATGGGTTTGTTAAGGGAAAGTCTTGTCTGACAAATTTGATAGGATATTATGATGAGGTTACAAAGGAACTGGATGCAAAAAATAATTTTTATATCATATATTTGGATATCAGGAAAGCTTTTGAAACTGTTGCGCATGGAAGACTATTGTACAAATTGGAGCAGAATGGTATTAAGGGAAAGTTGCTACAATGGATAAAAGGATGGTTGAGTGGGAGAAGACAGAGGGTGGTAATAAATGGGTGCTGCTCTTCGTGGACTAATGTTATTAGTGGAGTCCCACAGGGTTTGATGTTGGGTCCACTGTTGTTTTGTATATTTATCAATGATATTGATGAAGGTATATCAGGCTTAGTGTTGAAGTTTGCAGATGATACAAAGGTTGGCAGGGTTGTTAATGACAGTAATGGCAGTGTGCTACTGCAACAGGATCTAGATAATTTGGGCAGATGGGCTAAGAAGTGGCTACTGAAGTTTAACCTTGAGAAATGCAAAGTACTGCATATGGGTAGAAGTAACCCCAGAGAAACGTACCAACTGTGTGGTACTACACTTAAGGTGGTAGAAAACGAAAAGACCTGGGAGTAATTGTGCAATCAGATATGAAGTTTTCTGAGCAATGCAGACAGGCTGCCAGGGCAGGTCATGGGGTTTTGTCAATGATATATAGGAACTTTGCTAGCAGGGAAAAGGAGGCGATTGTCTCTCTGTTTAAGGCAATGGTCAGGCCACGCCTTGAGTACTGCGTACAGGTCTGGAGGCCTCATTTTAGGAAGGATGTAGATTTGCTTGAGCATGTACAGAGAAGGGCAACAAGATTGGTGAGGGGAATGAAGAGATCCTCTTACCAAGAGAGGCTTAAGTTCTGCAAATTGCAGGGGCTGGAGACTAGGCACCTGCATGGTGATCTGATTGAGGCGTATAAGGCCTTGAATGGGTTGAGCACGCTGAATTCTGATGGGATGCTTCCACTTGTTCAGATTACGAACCTAAGGGGCATAAATTCAAATTAAGAAAAGACAGATGTAGAATAGATGTGCAGAAATTTGCCTTTAGCCAGTGGGTGGTTAATTGCTGGAAGAAACTTCCATCTGTTGTTGTGGAAGTTGATAGGTTAAATATATTTAAGGAGGAACTGGACAGGCATTTGGAGGGAATGGTGTGATTTTTTTTTTTTTTTTTTGGCTGATGCTGCAAAAGCACATACACTTGCTTTCTTGCATCACATGCCATTACTACTACTACTACTACAAAGAAATTCAGTTAAAAGGATTTACAACTATATTTTACAGACAAGAGAAGGAATGAAAGCTCTTTATAATATGGTATCAAACTCTCACACTATGATGCCATCAGTTATAGCATTTGTGTAATGCAGTACATAATTCTCAGGTGTTTTTACAGTTACTCATCTCAAAGCATCAAAATCAACACGTCTAGATTCAAATCACACTATAAGTAATAGTGAGCTAAAAATTCAAATAAAAAAAAGAAAGAAAGAAAAAAAAAGTTCCATAAGTGTGGTGCTGTTTATTAATACCCCCCCCCCATTTATGTCAGTATTATATTCTGGAATTCCTCCCCCCCCCAAAGATCGATGTGTGGTGGGGGAGAGATTCCAGGAGCAACAGGATTATTATTGGTCCTGGAAACCCTGGAGGTTACTAAAATCTGGCATTAACCATGTGTACTGAATAAAGCCATACTGCCCAGGTGTTGGTGCGCACACGGCAACAGCTGAATTACAGGTTGGCTGCATAATGAACAAAAATCGACGCTCATATCGAAATAACACAACCAAATTTTAAAAACACACTCGTTAACGTATGTTACAACTTAATTCATTACCCTGTTTTACACAATCCCATAAACAGTTAAATTTGAAATTCCCGTATTATTTACAGAAACTCTGCACATCTTGACATTTAAAGCACTCTACCAAAGCGAGAGCCATATGCACATCAACTCTGTTTGATGTCTTAACAGCGATACATTTTCTATGGAAGAAATTTAAATTCACCTCAGTTGCATTTTCATCACGTTCAAAACTAGAACTGCCATACAGGCTTGAATGTTGTTTAGTCAACGAGCGTCTCTTAACGAACATAATTTAGAAAACTATTAACTCGGTCAAACTTCTACACCCACCGGCTTATTTACGGAACAGTGGCGACGTGCAGTGGTGTCCAAACTCAAACATAAGGAAGAATTCCAAAACTATTACAGATGTCATGTTATTATTATTATTATTACTGTTTTAGCCATATGTTGCAAGGAAGCCTGAGGCTTATACTACACCAGCCAAAAAAAAAAAAAAAATCTCTATTACCCTGAGAGAGAGAGAGAGAGAGAGAGAGAGAGAGAGAGAAGTAGAAAGGAATCACCAAGAAAGGGAAGAATGATGATAATTTTTGTAAGGTTTTAGGAGCATCTGCGACTACAGTATAGCCATATTGCTCCGCGTATACTGTCTGTGAATAGCGTGTTTACTGTGTTTTATTTTCTATTTGTTGGACGAAAAACTCGAGTTTCCGGAAAAAAATCCATGTTATCCTCGCCTGAGACCAACAACTCAGCCACACTGTGAAAAAGGCCCATAAAAATGCTTCACGTCATCGACGGGACTCGAACTCTGGTATTTTCCACCTGGTGTGGAGAGGACGGTGATTCTTCGAACTATGCTACCCGCGAGGGCAACAGATGTCACATGCACGCATTCATTCAGAGACATCCTTTTTATAAGTTGGTTCGGGAAGAGGTAAATTAGTAGGAAACCACTATAGGTATAATGAGAATTTCAAACAGAGTAATCATCTTTATATCTGAAAAATTCATCAACAGATAAATGAATGATTACATAAACCTGACAGTTTACTTAGTGCAAAGTTGACTTTGGACACTAGTATAATGCCTTCGTGGGTACCACAGTTGGTATAATCATCGTCCTGCTCCCGAAACCGAGTAGAAAAGACCAGAGTTCTAACCCTGTTCCTGTCAATGACGCATGGAACTTTTATGAGTTTTTCACAACGTGGCTGAGTTAGTCAGTTTCATGCGAGGGTAGCATGGGGTTTTCTCCAAGTAGTATAGTAATTAACAACGCTATACTATTACACTAGAAACTCTAAACCTCGTTAAAAGAACAATCCGGTGCTCTCTGAAAGTTATAAAATGTTCTCCAGAGAGTTATAATGTGTTCATGATCATCTTCTCTTTTTGGAGACTCTCTCTCTCTCTCTCTCTCTCTCAAGGTAACTCGGGATTTTTTTTTTAGCAGGTGCAGCATAAACCTCAGGCTTCCTTGCACCATATAGCTAATAATAATAATAATATAAGTTCATCTCATAGTTCATAAAGCCTGTCTCCATTTAAGTTCATTCCTGATATATTACAATATGCTGATCTATTATAATGCTGACTATTGGAAAAGTTGAAGGCCAATATTTTACAATTGCATGGCATGTTTTACGTTATTCTATTTTGCATGATATTTATAAAACTAATTTCCCTCCATTATCAATTCCTTCTTGATGCAGGGGACTTCGGCAATGCTCTTGTATCAGAAATAGTATTAGTAGTAGCAAATGATGCAAGAAAGCAAGCTTATACAACATCAGCCAAACGGCAAAAAACTACTACAAACTCCTCTGTCCACCGACACTAATTTGTCTAATTCTTCTATACAGGGTGTTTCAAAAGTAATGGTCAATAATTTAAAGGTGAACTGTACAGACTACAATATGTAAAAAAGCCTAGTAAACATGGGTCCGAGATATTGCACATATCTAGTTGGGACCTACCACTGACAAAGTGAACTGTACAGAGTTGGGGTCCACCACTGACTTGTTTGTTGCTCTGCAAGAGCGTCGCTCCTTTCGGCAAGGAGGGACTCTCTTGCAGAGCAACCCATCTTGTCGAAATTCCTGGATTTTGTTCTATTTTTTCTAACGCCCTTTCCTCAACATCAGTATAGTAATTAACAACGCTATACTATTACACTAGAAACTCTAAACCTCGTTAAAAGAACAATCCGGTGCTCTCTGAAAGTTATAAAGTGCTTGAAAGTTATTTAGCACTTGAAAGGCCCCAGGCGCAATTGAATTTTGAGCCCCCCCTCTAAATATTTTCGGTACCACTACAGTGTGCATTCTACGCGCACGTTTTTACTATAGCACGCTCTCTAGATTTGGTGTTGCGGTTTTAATCATTTTGGTTGCGCAATTCTTTCATACATATTTTAACTAATGTTTAAACGAAAAAATGGCACAACTAAGCATTAATGATAATACGTATTCTACTTCAGATTCACTTAGTTCGCATAGATATTTCATATAATATGTAGGGATATTCGCATAAGAGTTTACAAACTTCTCATATTAAATTATAGTTTTATTTAGTAACGGTAATAATGATGAGTGTGAAAATTAAAAATGAAACAATTTTTTTTGACACCTGAGATTTGAGGCCCCCTCTATTTAAGAGGCCCCAGGCGCGCGCCTCGTGCGCCTGTGCGGAAATCCGCCACTGGGTGTTATGCTTCTGGGCCTACCTGCTCGTACTCCATGTGAGAAGCACCCATGTTCTCTAAGGCGTTGATGTACCCTGATGAACGTGCACCTGTTGGACTGCCTTCATTGTAGAAGTTGATAGCTTAAATAGATTCAAGGCAGAACTGGACAAACATTTGGAGCGAGTGGATGGGTGAAATAAGGGATTTTTTTTTTGGCTAATGCTACGCTTGCTTTCTTGCATCATGTACCTTTGTTAATGCTAATGCCTTCGGCAGGGAAATGCTTCTTGGTACAAATGTGCAGCATCGAGTGCACTGCCGTTTGCTTTACCATACATTAAGTGCATGTCCGCATAATCTTCGTTGCTGTAACCTCTTTCCATGCTGATAAGTACTTCGTTGCTGTAACCTCTTTCCATGCTGATAAGTACTTCGTTGCTGTAACCTCTTTCCATCCTTTGATAAGTACTAGTATGACTGCCACGTCTCACAGCATTGAGAGAGGGAAAAGGTAGAGAATGAGCATAACCTAACCTAAACAAACAAGTCAGTGGTGGATCCCAACTCTGTACAGTTCACCGTGTCAGTGGTGGATCCCAACTCTGTACAGTTCACCGTGTCAGTGGTGGATCCCAACTAGAACTGTGCGATATCTTGAAAGCAATTCACTTAAGGATCCATATTTACTAGCCTTTTTTTGCATATTGTAGTCTGTACAGTTTACTTTTAAATTATTGACCATCACTTTTGAAACACTTTGTATATTTATTACAACTACCTGTTCATCAACGTAAGATAGCAGTTTGTTCCAACATTCAGTTATTCTCTGGTTGAAATCAAATATTTATACAGGCGTCCTGTAGCTATCCTTTTCAATTAATATCCCCTTATGTGTGCGTGTTCTTGAAAGAGAAAGAATGCTATCAGCATTTATTTTATAAAATTTTAAATTGAAAAAAATTAAAACGTCAATCATGGTTCCTTGCAGACACCAGAACACGTACATTAGGATTAATATCTAAGTTTGCAGATGATAGAAAGATTGGCACAGTGGTCAACGGCAGCAATGGAAGTATGCTACTGCAACAAAATCTGGAAAATTAAGCAGATGGACAGAGAAACGGCAGTAAAAGTTTAACATTAACAAAAAAAAAAAAAAAAAAAAAAAACAAACTCCTCTGTCCATCCACACTAATTTGTCTAATTCTTCCTTAAATTTGTTAAAAATTTAATCTAGTTATAATGCCTTAAATTTATCTAGACAAGGCTGCAATTATACTTCACACACAACGTCGATTTGTTAAGGGGAAATCTTTTCTTATCAATTTGGATGAAAAAACTAATTTTGCTATCATATACTTGGATTTCAAGAAAGATTTTAATGCTGTTGCACATAAAAGACTGCTGTACAAATTAGAGCAGTGTGGCATTAAGGGCAAGTTGCTGCTATAGATAAAGGGATGATTGAGTAGGAGAAGACAAGAGTTGCTATTAATGGACACTGCTCTTTGTAGAGGCTCTTACAAAAAAGGCTTCCGTTCTGCAAATTGCAACATCTGGAGACTAAACACTTGTGTGGTGATGCGATTGAAGTGTTTGAGGCTTTGAATGGATCGAGCAAGCACAATACCGATGGAATTCTTCCTCTTGCACAGACTGCACACATGAAGAGGCACAAATTCAAACTGAGACAGGATGGTTCAGAATAGGTGTGTGGAAGTCAGACTGCGGATGGTTGATTGCTGGAACAAACTTCCATCTGTTGTTGTAGAAATGGATAGTTTCAATAAATTCCAACTCGATAAACTATTCTAGGGATGGATAGTTCAAGCGGGAAGCTTTTTTTTTTTGGCTGATTCTCTATAAATTTGCTCTCTTGCATAATTTGCCGCTACGAATACTAGTACCTTTTTGTGCCCTTTACCAGTCTTGTTGCTTTTTTTTTTTAGCACCCACTGCAATACATCCATATCCTTCCTAATTGAGGGCTATAGACCTGTAGCAGTATTGAAATGAGGATTTTTAATGGGGATAATCACCTCTTTATCCATGCTGGCCAAAGTTCCTGTACATGATTGAGAGAAACCCATCAGCTGCTCTACATGCCTGTTTGCACTGCTGAAAGAATTTTATGTCGGACTGTAAAATAATTCTTAGGTATGTTTCATTTTCAAACAATACCTTGAAGGTGGTACCACCTAATTAGTATGTTATTCTGGAATTACTGCTACCCATATACAGAGAAACATAAACTGTCACTTCTCAGCCCACCCACATAATTTTTCTTGATGTTGTTGCAGTAGCACGACTCTTATGATATTTGGTATACTTCCATCAATATTATAAATAAATATTGAAAACAGTAAGATGCCCAGCACTGAACTTGAGCGATGCTACTAATAACATTAGTCCAAGAAGAGCAGTGCCACATTTTATAGCTACCATCTGTCTTCTGTCACTCACTCAGCCATCCCTTTATCAATGGAAATAACCGACTCAATTATTTTTCCTTGAACATAAATCATGATTATAGGTCTATAATTGCTTATATTTCCTTCTGATTCTCCTTTGTGAATAGGAGGGACATTTACACATACTGAAATTATTGGGAAAGTATTAGAAAAGTTGGGCAGATGAGCTGAGAGGTGGCAAATGAAGTTTAATATTGACAAATGCACCTGTGTACATGTAAAAATCAGTTTATTTAGTGAAACTTACTAAATTTTTACTGTGATTTTACATAACAGTTTAAACTTTAACTTGCATTTGATTCAAAATCTCGATAAGATTAAAAGGTAAATCTCTATGATAATCATGACCACCAGGCAATCTTGAGGCTTAATACCAAGCCATTGCGCCCTCGTTGATAGGATTGCTGTCCTCTCCGCACTGGGTGGAAAAGATTCGAGTTCGACTTTTGTCGATCACGGGAGGAATTTTTATGGGTCTTTTTCACAAGGTGTCTGGGTTAGTTGGTTTCAGAAGAGGATAGCATGGTTTTTCTCCTGGAAATCTGGTTTCTCGTCCAGCAAAACAGAAACTCGAGTTCAGAACACATAATTTGCAGACAATATACACGAAGCAATATGGCCTTATCCGCTGATGCTCCTAGAACCCCAGGGGCTCACATCTGGTGGGTATGGGCTTGGCATACCCAGGATCCTGAGCTGGATATCATCATTCTTCTCTTTCTTGGTGATTCCCTTTTCTCTCTCTCTCTCTCTCTCTCTCTCTCTCTCTCAGGGTAGCTTAGGAATTTTTTTTGGCTGGCGCAGCATAAGTCTCAGGCTTCCTTACACCATATGGCTAATAATAATGATAATAATAAAAGAAAATGTACCATACTACAAATAGGAACCCCAGGCAGTACTAGAGACCTGAACGCACAAGCTGTACTGGGACCGCGCCATAATAACGGATAAGACCATCCCGCACAACAGATCGGACATAACCCTTGTGGACAAGATGGAAAAGGCTACCTACCTGATTGACATAGCGGTGCCCGACACTAGCAATGTCCAGAAAACCCATGAGGAAAAAAATAGGAGGTACACGAACCTGAGACATGAAGTCAAGGAGATGTGGCATGTACAAGAAGTTACGGCCATCCCGATCATCGTGTCAACCACCGGAATGGTGCCAAAGACTCTACATAACAGCCTAGCAGAAATAGCTCTCCCAGAGAACACCTACAAAGAACTCAATCCTGAACACCTGTAGGACAGTCAGAGATTTCCTCGACCAACAGTAACACCAGACATCACGATCACCCTGTGTACTTGGTAGCAGTACCAGTCACGGAGTGGAATCCCCCAATCAGGGAGAAATAATATAAGAACAACAACAATAATAATAATAATAACCCTACAACAACAACAACAACAACAACAACAACAAAACCCCCAAAAACTATTATATTAAGCCGGTAATTTCTTACACATAGCCGTATTTGTGTCTGTAAATTGCGTGTGTTTTCTGGCCGATTTGCCTGTTCTGCTGGACGGGAAAAAACTCTCGTTTCGGGGGGGGGGGAATCTTGCTATCTACTCCTGAGACCGACTAACTCAGATACGGAGCTAAAAAATCCCATTAAAGTTCCTCGCGTCATCGACGGGATTCGAAGCCGAACTTTTCCCACCCGGTGTGGGGAGGCCGGTGATAATACCACTGTTCTGCCGCGCAGACAAACCCCTACAACAACAACAACAACAACAATAACCAAGACATTGCGGTTGTTTATAAGGCCATTTTTTTACCCCCTTTTTTTTTCGGTACCATCGCCTGGTTTTGGCATGCTCGTAAAGTTTTTCTACAAAATAAGTTGTACTTTATTCTTTTAGGCTTTGTTATTGGCTACGTAGGGCATGTCAGACTGTGTCAACTTCTGCCTTTCAAGTTCTTAACGGCTGTTTACCTGTTCATCTACACCTTGTCTTTCCCGGATGTTGTGTTTCTATATACGTCACAGATCTCTATTACTTTTCAAGATATAACTGCTAGTACTCTTTCTGATCTTAAGGCTGAAAAACTCCGATTCTGGTGTATCCTTCTACAGAAATGGCAATCGCACTGGTCCACGTCTCAAAAAGGCTCTGTTGCAAACAAATGTGTTTCAGAAGTACTTTAAATCCATCTTTTTAAATCTATGAGTGGACATAAATTCTGCTAGTTTAAATTGCAAACTAGTTCCCCACTCTATTTCTGCAGAAACCCTAAAGGTTGGAAGCATGTATTGTACTTCTGCCACCTCACTCTGATTTGCGGCAGCAAGTTCGACCAGGAACCAAAAATCTCTCACTGATTTCTCGGTTCCTGGTAGTGAAACTATTTTATTGGGTTCTAAAGAAAATTTTCTCTGTTTTCAGGATTTTTAGCTAAGTGGTTAATACGCATTGCATCAACATTTCCCAACATTAGACTTTGCAGATAACACTTTATTCACATGACTGGCTTTAAAGAGGCTTAAACGATGGAGGTGAATTTCTGTTTCGAAACCTCCCTACTTTAGAAACATATATACATGCATGTCCTTTCTGCACACAGAGTGGAATCGTTCACTGACATTATTTAAAGCTGTGAGTCGGGTATCTGCATTTTGTTTTGTATTGTCTGTATTTCAAACTCACACCTATCTGATTCGTAAAGGGTAAGTTTATTCTTTCTATATATTTGGTGATAACTGACATGGGGATTTGAGATATTTAGACTTTTGTGTCTCAAACTTCCGTTCAAGATTTATGGTTCAAGTACTAAGTCTATGGGAGGTTTTTTTTTTTTTTTTCATAGCTTGTTGTTGCCAAATGATGTCTATATTATTATTATGGCGCCATTTTTTTTAAGTTACACATCTACAATATGTAACTAGCAGAAGTGTGGTTTTTTTAAAACTATATCGGCGACAAAGACCATGTTGCTCCTTGTGTATTGTCTGTAAATTGTGTGTGTTCTGAAGGCGATTTTCTGTTTTGCTGGACGAAAAACCCTAGGTTCCGAGAGAAAAAAACACATGGTACCCTCGCCTGAGACCGACTGACTCAGCCACGTTGCGAAAAAGACCCATAAAAATTCCTCCCGTTCGAATTGCTCCCGTCGGGAGTAATTCGAACGGGAAGATTCGAACTTAGGTCTTTTCCACCCGGTGTGGGGAGGACGGCGATCCTACCAACTGTGTTACTCACCAGGGCTATACCCTTCATCTGCACAGAGCTTGAGATATTCTTTCCCCGTTAGTACTGTGGAGACGGAATTTTGCAACTGTATATACTGTGTATTTTCACTTAAAATTTGCATATTTTAACACATAATGTGTCATAAGAGCGTTATCTTAAATTAAATAGCGTTACCTTAAACTTGTTTTGAAGTTCGGAGATCATTTCTTGTACCCGTAACCGCCATTTTGTTCATTTACAAATGCTTTGTAAATGTGTTGCTTTAATGTAATTTTAAGCCTAATTTAATGCGTTTTTTTGTGGTTAATTGTTTAATATTTTGATTTTAAATATTCATCAATGCTGTCATTTTATTAGCTTATATTTTCTTAAACTACTCACATTATGAACCCCTGCAAGGTTAGCGCTATCATTTTTTATGTGTAAACCGTGCTTTGAGGAAAATTAACATTTTGTATTTATTTGTATTTTATTAATAGTGATATTACTTTGGCAGCCATTGCGTCCTTTTTCCTCGTTTTTCTCTTAGTTGGCAGATTTTTTTGGAAAGAAATTGGTCCTCCATAGTTTTCTTGTGAGCCACTTTTAGCTTACAGCTCAAAATTGAAAACATCAAATTTGAATATATTATGAGGTTACCTCCCTGTGGCCTTCTGTGAAGACTGTTTGGTACTGGAAGAGGATTTTCATATAAATAAACTTTTTTTTCCAGGGAGCTTTTATTATTGTGTTTTTGTTCTTTATTTAGCTTCATTGACATCATTACTAACTTAAATTTATTATATTCTTTTATACATTACTCTAAGGCAAGTTTGTTTTTAGAATAGCTTCGGTTGTATTGGTAATACACTTAACCTGTTTTGGAACATTGCATTTTTATACATTATAAACATTATAGTGAAAACTTAAATGATTGATTCTTTATTATATAGCACTACTTTTGGGAAACAGCTTTTCTCTAGGGCAATTACTAATACGGTAATACCCTTCATCATGGATCCTGCTTTTGTGGTATGTGTTGATTACTTCATTTTCATGTTGGAAGACTGCTGCACAAATTGGAGCAGTGTGGCATTGGAGGCAAATTGCTGCTATGGATAAGGGGATGGTTGAGTGGTAGAAGACAGAGAGTGGTAATCAATGGACACTGCTCAACGTGGACTAATGTTATTAGTGGAGTTCCTCAAGGTTCAGTGTTGGGTCCATTGTTGTTTTCGGTGTTTATGAATGATATTGATGATGGGATATCAAGTTTAATGTCTAAGTTTGCAGATGATACAAAGGTTGGCAGGGTCGTTAAGGACACTACTGACGCTATGCTGCTGCAACAGGATCTGGAAAGGTTGAACAGATGGGCTGAGAGGTGGCAAATGAAGTTTAACATTGACAAATGTAAAGTACTACATATGGGTAACAGTAACCCCAGAGCAATGTATCAACTCTGCGGTACTACACTGACAGTGGTGGAGAACGAAAAGGACCTGGGGGTAATTGTGCAGGCAGATATGAAGTTCTCTGAGCAGTGCAGACGAGCTGCAAGAGTAGCTCATGGTGTCTTGTCAATGATATACAGGAATTTTTCTAGCAGGGATAAGGAGGTGATTATTCCCTTGTATAAGGCAATGGTTAGGCCACATCTTGAGTACTGTATACAGGTCTGGAGGCCTCATTTCAAGAAGGATGTAGAGCTGCTGGAACGGGTACAGAGAAGGGCAACAAGATTAGTAAATGGAACAAAAGGTTGCTCTTACGAAGAAAGGCTTAAGTTTTGCAAATTACAGAGTCTGGAGACTAGGCACCGGCGAGGTGATCTGATAGAGGTGTATAAGGCTTTGAATGGTTTGAGCATGCTCAATGCCAATGGGATTCTTCATCTTTCTCAGAATAATCACCTCAGAGGGCATAAATTCAAATTGAGGAAGGACGGATGTCGGATAGATGTGCGGAAATTTGCCTTTGGCCAGCGGGTGGTTGGTTGGTGGAACCGACTTCCATCACTTGTTGTTGAAGTTGATAGCCTAAACAAATTTAAAGCTCAACTGGACAGGTATTTCGAACGAACGGAGGGGTGAAATGGGAGAGGGTTTTTTTTTTTTTTTTGGCTGATGCTGAATAAGCTTGCTTTCTTGCATCATATGCCTCTACTAATGCTAATGCTAATGCTAATGTTCCTTCATTTTCTGAATCTCAATTCGCCTCTTCTGTTGAGGGCACTGAAAGTGACAGCTCACTCTTATTGAAAAAGGATTTAGATAAATGCAAAAATATTTTTATACATAAATTAATTAATTTATGTTTGTTGTTCTTTTTTTGGGTGTGGGAGGGACTGAAAACTTTTCCATTCTCCCATACTGAGTGGAAAAGGCCTGGGTTCGAATACTGTCAATGGCGCGAGGAATTTTTATGGGCATTTTTCACAACCTGGCTCAGTTAGAAGGTTTGATTTTTAATGGCACATGGAAAATTTAGGGAATAACGCACCACCTCATTTCAGGATAGATAACGACTTGCTTGAAAGGGTACAAAGAAGGGAAATAAGAATGGTTATGATAGCGAAGAGATATTCTTTCAGAAAGGAACTCCATTTTTGTAAGCAACAAAATTTGTAAACCAGGAATTTGCATGGGAAAACTCGATTGAACTTTAAGGGCTTAAAACTGTTGAGCAAACTTAATGATGTGATGTGTTAACAAGCGTAAACGTAATGTTTACGCTTGTTATGATGACACAAAGAAGGAGACATAGATTCAAATTAAAGAAAATTAATTGTATATGGGATATAAAAAAATTTTCTTTAGCCAAAGAGTAATTAGCTATTCGAACAAGTTGCCACTAAGGTTTGTCAGAGGGCTAATGAAGACTGAAAGGGGGAGTTAGAAAGTCACAAATAAGTAAGTAAAAAAAAGAAACGAAAGACAAACAGGAAACTGACTCTGAATTACTTATTTTTTAACATAATCAAAAGCACTTGTCCCACATCTTTTTCAAGTGCTGAAAATCCTGTGCCTAAAAAGTTATTAATTATTCTTATAATCACTGATACATAATTTTCAACTTCCACTGTATTTTATCATAAACCAGTGTTCTCGAGATATAGCAATTTAATTTATTCCTATTGTTATTATTCGATAAAATTCATAACTAGTTAATCTATTCCCGGATTTAGTCTGAAAAGTGAAAAGGAAAGGAATAAAAAAAACTTCCATTCTTTTTTTGATAGATAAACTGTGAATCTACAAATTTGATGTAAGTTCCATTTCAAACATTCACTAAATATACCTAAAGTGAACTAACCTTAGCTTATAGGATTCTCAAGATTACTCAAGGCGTGGCTCTGTTAGTCGGTCTCAAGTGAGGATAGCATAGTTTTTTCTCCCAGAAATAGTTTTCCGTCCACTAAACAGGCAAATCGACCACAGAACACACGCAATTTACATATTATATACGGCGCAATTCGGCCTAAGTTGCTGATGCGCCTGAAACCCTACCACAACATTACTCAACGTCGATTACCTGCATATTTTGCATCATTAATAGCCTTTTACAATAAAATGAATTATGTTGAATTAATTTGATTATCTTTTTGCGATTAAGCTCGTGTAAGCAGTTACTTTAACTCGCAATATTTATTACGGTTATTACACCATTTTTTTAGGCCTTCGCGTTTACCCAGTGGTTAAACAGCTGCCATACACCGGCATAAAAAAGGCATAGGTTTGAATCCCCTCAAGAGCGGAGGAACGTTATGGTTTCTTTTGTGTTGTAGAACCACACAGTCTCGAGAGAAGGTTTAATGGCTTTTCTTTCCGGAAACTCGAATATTATTGATATTATACTGTATATCGACACCTCATCGCTTTAGCTGTCTTGGTGCTAAGTAGTGTTTCAAGCATCATTTTTTGATATTTTTACCACCTCTTCAGTAATCTGTGTGCAGCTATTTTTAGGGTCTGTAAATTTATAAATTCGCCCCTAGTGAAGGGTCCATTGTACTGTAGAATAATGCACTCTTCGCTAGATTAGCATAAATACGCTCTGTAGCATATTTATGCAAATCTTGGCAAATGAATTGTAATCCTTATACACTGTCTTGCCTCTTATTAAAGTAATAAAGTGGGCACGCAGCGTATTAGGACTGCAAGAGCATTTTCTTTTGCTCCTACAATTTTAAGGGTAGGTGTGGAAATTACTTTTATAACGGAACTTATGGTCACCCCTTCACAAGTTGATAGAAAAAGTGCGTTAGGTATGTACAAGGAAGGCTACGAAGGGTCAGCATATATTTTTTTTTCTGTAATTGCGTGTATTCTTCTATCTGTTTGCTGTTTGCTGGACTGAAAACCCAAGTTTTCGGGAGTTAAAACCATGCAACCCTCGCGTGAGACCCATCGACTTAGCCACCCAGTAGAAAAAAAGTCCATAAAAATTCCTCGCTTCATTGAAGGGATTCGAATCCAGGCCTTTTCCAATTGGCGTAGGAGGATGGAAACCTTGCAAACCCTATCGTCACAAATAAGAACCACAAAAATAAAGTAAAACGTAAATAATAAAAAATAAAATGCTGGAATGCTATTCGAAAATAATACGATGATTTGAAGAAAAATATAATTTATCGGAATAAAAAGACAGCAAGCTTACGTTATTAGTCAGGAAGAAACTTTTGTTTCCTTACAACTCCATTTACCTCTTAGGATATATTTCAGCAAAGTCATAAGCATTCTTTATGAAGCATTTAAGTTACTTGGCGATCCATTAGTTATAATCGATTATCTTTTCTTTTAAGAGAATACAGAGACAAGACGTTCATCATGTTGTTTTCTGGAAGCATGTTAGCTACTTTTCTAGACAGCAGAAGGCATAGTAATGCAATAATATTGATTATTTCTTTCATAAGCTCATTTATCTGTAGAATAGATATCCTTTATAATATGACGTAAATAAGTTGAAGAGACGAATTTACAATGACTTATAATGCTATTTGAATATACATTATCATCAAATCGAAATATGAGAATAAAGTTCTACATTAAAGATTCAATATAGTCGTAACTTTAGTATTCCCAAATTACTCGAGATGTACTGAGAGCCTTTGCATGACAGTTTTAACTGTTTTCAGATATACCACAAAAATGAAACAAAAACGATGTTATTTATAACCAAAGAACACATTAACTATATGCACCAAGTATGTAATGAAATCTGAAACTTTTATCTTAGTAATTCGAAGTTGTTTTCCGAATGCAATTGTATAAACCATCTCTGCAAAAGAATAAGGCACCAGAGAGAAATGGAATATGGGCTTGGGCCTGCTCCGTCCCAATAATGTGTTAAACAGATGGATGTTAGATTCTAAGATGAAAAGTCTCTTATGAGAATATATATATTTAATGCTTGCAATTTAACAACAGATTACTTGCACTTAATACCAGTTAACTTTAAGCAATAAAGGCAATTTGCCTTAAAGCATTAACAGATTTTTATATACAGGGTCGTAAATTTTATTGTCATTTAAGTATTCTTTCAGCCTCATTCAGTATAGCCACCTGTATATGATTGTGCTAGTAGTTTGTTATTCCTTACGATGCGAATTTATTTTTGTATTTTTATTCAGTTTTTATTATTTTTTTTAATATACAAGGGCTATCTTAAACGTTAGTTGTAATAAGGAAGCGAAACTGTTGTTCTTTTGAATTTATTTTCTTCACTTACTACTGTATTATAATATTGTTATGAAATCATGCACTTCGTGTTGTGAAATCATGAAATCATGTATGAAATCAAACAGAAACATTTCACACAGCAGACGATTGCAGAGTCATACGATATTAAAATTTTGCACAGCACAATAACGCCACAGTTTAAGTAGTCAATGTTTAATTTTTACATTCCATAACTCTATTTACATTACAGCTCATGTTACATTCCATGAACAAAATGTTTCTGTTGATTATTATTATTATTATTGGCCATTTGGTTCAAGGAAGCCTGAGCCTTATGTTGAACCAGCCAAAAAAAAAAAAAATCTGACTTACCCTGAAGAGAGAGAGTAGAAGGTAATCACCAAGAGAGAGAAGAATGATGATATCCAGCTCAGGACCCTGGGTGTGCCAAGTCCATACTCACCAGATGTAAGCCCCTGGGGTTAGGTAAATATAGTAGCAATTATTGATATTTTCCAAATTATTTTTTTGATTACTTGCTTTAGAAATCAGAATTATTATTTATAACATAATATAATTATAATTATTTTATGCTATTTAATAATTATATTACTTGATAAAACAAGAAGCTATTAAATAATATAATTTAAAACGTCGTTAAGGTTATGGATGATCGTTCTTCCGTTATGAGTTGTAGCATCGCTGTTCAATACATCTTCATGTGACCCACTTTTATTCATACAGTCTTGGGTAGCACAGTTTGTAGAATCGCCATCCTCCCCACACCGGGTAGAAAACACTTAACTTCCAGCCCCGTCGTTGCGAAAAACCATGCTACCCTCGCCCATTTTATGGGCGAGGGTAGCATGGTTTTTCTCCTGGAAACTCTGGTTTTTCGTTCAGCAAACAGAAAATCGACCACAGAACACATGCAATTTACAGACAATATTCGCGGAGCAAAATGGCCTTAGTCACTGATGCTCCTAAAATCCTACAACAAAAACTTTTATTCACCCCGGATTTACTAGGCCCAGGAATCAAAGAGGAAACTCAACGATGAATTTTTCACCATTTATTTATTGTTATTTTTATATTGTTAAAGAATATCTGAACTGTTCCTATTCCCATTTAGCTTTTATTTCAGAATTATTGTCTCTCGTTCCCCTCTTCTGTTCACAACTGTCTTCGTTGCGCGATTAACAACAGATAAGCGGATCGTGTTGCCCACTATCTGTTATTCCTTTTGTCATGGCACATTTTGGAACTCATGATAAATGCTTTAGAGGTCGGCTGTCTAGCAAGACTTAAATGTCTGCTTAGACGATCAATGATCGCAAAACCACTTTTACTAGTAATGGGGAGGAGCCTAATGCGATGTAACAAAATCGGTTATTTGATTCGATACAAACTTCAGTGACCCAAGAGTATTCCAAACTAGTCCATTTTCATTGCTGTCGCATCCTCCGTGCTCAGTATACCCAGAAAGAAATTATTCCAGAGGATAGTTAACAGTGGTTCTATTAAACCTTGCCTTTTTCCTATCCCTTGGCCTTAAACATTTCCAAACTCGAACTCAATTTGATTCAGTAAGTTGATTGTTTGTATTAGCGTAAAAATTTGTATAATTTTGATATTTATTTCTATCTTATTTTATTACGTTATTATAATTTAATGAGATAAAAAAAATTATTCATTGAACAATAATGAATAATTTTTTCAATAGAAACGTAATGGACTTAGTCAACTTTCTCATTCTGATTTCGAACTTGCAGCCCATTTCTTTCACGCGTACTCACAGTTTGCAAGGTCTTTCATAAATTCGTTTTCGCGTACTTAGGTTTTGGTCTATCTGTTCATATTAGTTGAACTGCTGATTAAGAAATTCTGAAACAAGGAATCTCTAGATCTTTCTGCTATGATCATTTTCCCGAAGTTTCTATTCTATCCTCACCTGCTTCCTGCATGTCAGACAGTTATATAAAGATGGAATATATAAAGTAAACCTTTACTTTAGTAAACATATGCTCTTTTCATAGTTTTTGATATTTATTGCAGCTGGACAGAGTCGCGTCAATGCGTTAATTAAACAAATATCTTTTGTTACGTGTGTGGTTATTTCGCAATTAAATCTCACAGAGACTATTTTTGTTTGAAAATTAGGAGATTAGAACAAGAAGGTGGGCGTCTCATGTATGCTACTCAATTAACGCAGCACATGTGGAACTAGAAGTTTGGAAATCCTCCAAGAAAGTTTGTGGATTTTTTTTTTTGGGCCTACCACAGAGCGGACAACTATAAAATATTTGATTTTATGGTGAGAATTTATTACAAGCCTACCAAATCGGTTGCAGTATGTCTCTAAAAATACACTTCCTCTATTCACATTTAGATTTTTTTTTTAGATAACCTTGGACACGTTATTAATGAACCCGGCGAAATTCATCGCTAACGTGTCGAAAGAAAGTGGAAATATTCAGCTGGCAGACTATTGCTGGACATTGGAACATAACAAAAGAAAAAGTAAATTCTGCTGTTTTTTTTTTTAATTTGTTTAAAAAATAATAATTGACTATATATTTTTATCGTTTATTGTAATGCTTATTAAAATTTTAATTAAAAATTTCACTAAGTATAACCTGCATTCCTTTCTAAATGTGTGGAGCAATATCGGCTTTCAAGTTTGGATTCATCTCGCCCCAATCCATGAGATGTATCATACTTCCGAGGGTAAAAAATCAAAAGCATAAAATTTTTAGTCCAGTGTTATTGTAAAATTAAGTTCACAAGGACTGAATCTATCTGTTTTTAGAACAGGATATGTACAGCCAAAAAAAAAAGGATGAAAATTTTGTGAACTTAAAAAAAACTTTGCTATTATGGTATAATAATTAATACTATATTTTATATTGCTAGTCCACAACGTAGCACTGGTGTTTATTGTATTATAATTATTCATTATTCACGCACGGTTCATTATTCTATTATTCTTTTTATTTCAGGATATGGCCAATAAAACCCTTTTTACCCACAGCGTACCATTTGCAAATATGTCTTTCGTAGTATGCGGTATTCCGGTAAGATTATGTTGATTTATTCATTTATTTATTTAGATTTGTCTTTATAAATTTCAGAATTAATCATAAGTGGGGTAATTTAACATAAAATTTAATGGAAATATTTTTTGCTATAGTTTGCTCCGTGGTTCCTTTTCAATGGGAAAGAAGCCAAAGGTCCAACAGTGAGAACGCTGATTGCCATGGCAGACACAATGTTGTTCAAGTAAGAATTACTGATATTTCTGTAAAACAGTGAGCATTTTATTTATTATTTTTTTTAACGTATAATATACACAACAAGCATGCGCCTCTTGTGTATATTATATGTTAAAGTGTATAACAGAGCAGAAAAAAAAAAAAAGATAACAGAACAAAGATTGTATAAAACATAAAAAAATAAATAGTAGAATAACACATTTGTACAATGAAAGTTCGTTCAAACGAGAAAAGGAAATAAAAAAGGTATTCATGACATCAAATCCAGTGCCATGAAGAAATCACAGAGAGCTGCATTGTTATTTTTTTAGGAGCATTAGCAACTAAGGCTATATTGCTCGGGGGATATGCGGTGGTCATTCCCTGACCTTTCCGCATCCTCCGTATTTGATGATCACGGGCTCGAGCCCCGGTCTAATCAAGTATCTTGTGACTATACACTGCTGCTCCTGCCCACCTGGCTACGGAGGCACCAGGTAGCTACAGAAGACATCATCATATACATACAAATTAATGAGGACATCTGTAACCCAGAACTCATCCGTCAGCAAGTCAACGTATTGAAAATAGTTCTGTGAAGCTCTTTCCTGTTCACAGCCATATCCAGATCAAATTTGTTCATGAGTGCCAATGTTCTTTTGAAGAAGGAGTTCCTGGATATTTCTAATCTAGAGTTACTGATGTGGAATGTAGTCTTCTGTCTGGTTGGCTACCGCTGGAGCGTGAAGATCAATATAGCATAGAAGATCCAGTAGATAGATTGAACCAGTGAAGATATGGTACAATAGTTTTAAATCGAGAACAGTTCGCCGAGTTTCCAAAGATTGAAGCTTGAAGTAGGAACAGAGATTCAGGTAGAAGATTCGGTGGTAAAACATGGGATTACGTCTGGAAAGATAGTGGATGAATTTCATTGGCAGCGATTCAATTTGCTTTATCAAGTATGAAACAAATTTCATAGTGTGGGTTCCATGTAGGAGAAGCAAACTCCAGTATAGGGAGTACAGTTGTTTTGAATAGAAGCACAGAGAACTGAGGATCTTGAAATCTCTGCGTCAGCCGTTTAATGAAGCCTATTTGTTTTATCGCTTGGTTTTTATATTTCTAATATGTTTATCAAACCCACATCCAACGGTAAAAGTAACTCCCAGATCTTTAAATTGAGAAACTCTGGAAATCAGCATCTCCTTGATGTAATATTGGTTAACTAAAATCTTAGTCATCTTGACTGTTGATACATGAATATACAGGGTGTCTCAAAAATACACGGCACAACTTCAGGAATGAATTCCTCATATGTAGACAATAAAAATATTTTATATCAACATAGTTCCGGAAATGCTTGGTTCTCGAGTTATTAACCGGAATGTCTTATCTCCCGCAGGTGATTTCTTTCATCACAAGGTACTGACAGAATCTGGTGATTTTCCATTCAGACCATGTACTCAAATCAGGAGCAAGCGGATATGCACTTTATGTACGGTTTGGGGGACGGCAATGCTCTGGAGGCTCGTCGTTTGTACCACGAAAGGTTTCCAGAACGAAAAGGTTCCTAGACAGGAAAACGTTTGGAGGTATCCATCGCCGTCTTTATGAACATGGGACCTTTACACCTCGTGCTGCCCACAGAAGACGACCAAGATCTACGACTCCTGAAGTCTGATGTGGAAACTCTCTGCAATCGAATTGTGGTAGGTTGTGAGACAATACGAAACATGCCAGGAATTTGGCATCGTCTTCGCGAGTCCATGAGACGTCGATGTGAGGCCTGTATTCAGGCAGAAGGTGAACATTTTGAACAATTACTATAAGGTGATGTGAACAGTTAAGTGTCATAACCAGACCTTCAAAACTCGGAAACCAAGCATTTTCCGGAACTATATTGATATAAAATACTTTTATTGTCTACATATGAGGAACTCATTCCTGAAGTTATGCCTTGTATTTTGGAGACACCCTGTAGTTTCACATCGTCGGCAAATATTAAGATCTTAATACTACCTCTCTAAACAAATTGGGTAGATCATTGACAAAGATGGTGAATAAAAGAGGCCCATGAGATGATTTTAAAGGAATGTAAAAATAAAATTATAACAAAATTTTAATTAAGAGCATGTAAATAATGCAACCCATTAATCCATATCGTAACAACTAATTCTAATTAACTCTTTAAGTATCCCATTCTTTCCCTCTTGGGTAGCACAGTTGGTAGGATCGCCGTCCTGCCATCCGGTGGAAGAGGCTTGAGTTCGTCTCCCTTCGATGACGACAGGAATTTTTATCGGTCGTTTTCAAAACGTGGCAGAGTTAGTCGGTCTCAGTCGAGGGCAGCATGGTTTCTTTTTTTTTTTTTCTGGGAAACTCGGATTTTTCGTTCAGCAAACAGAAAATCGACCTCAGAACACAGCCAATTTAAAGACAGTATCCTGCTTTGGTTGCCAACGCTTCTAAAACCCAACAACAACAATATCTAATTCTTATTAACTCTTAGGTATCTATTATATCTTAAGTATTACAAAAAGGTTTTAGTAGCCGCTTAAATACACTGATCTGCAAAGGTTAAGTTAGAGATGATAAAAGTGTAATATATTGCAAAATAATCAATACAAGTATCTAAAATTCGGTATGGAAGTGTATTATTTTATGGCTCCTAGATAAAACATGCCAATTCTGAAACATGCGATTTCCGATTGAAATACAACCGAATGGTTTTATTTATGGCCTTAATACTTATATCAACTTAATTAAGTTAATAAATATTTATTTATTTATTATTTACGGATTTTATTTTATTTATTTAAATAATCACAGATAGTATTTCCATCAAATCAGACTTGTTTTTGATAGTGACTGCTGCATGATACGAGCTGGCAGTTGCTGATAAATTTCTGTGTGCATATTTCCTTTATACACTTGAGACCGACTAACTCAGCCACGGAATAAAAGAAACCCATAAAATTTCTCCCGTTATTGACTGGATTCGAATTCGGGCCTTTCCACGCGGTGTGGGGAGGTTGATAACCGCTATGCTACTCTCGCGCACTTTCAAGTAGGGCAGTCACTTGATATCACGCTGATGTTGATGTCAAAGACCATCAAGCATCCTGCTTGATGGTCTTTGACATCAACATCAAATAGGATGCCGAAGAAAGAAAATGTTACATATGTAACCTTATTGATGTGATGTTTCACTTCAGAGAAGGCATTTTCTTGCTCAAAAACATCCCTTACTTTACCTTCAAACGGCTCTCGTAGTGAATTCATAATAAAATGTATACTGACTTTAAAAAATGAACCTATAAAATATCTGTATTTCGATGTGGTCAAATTATGACACTGATAAATGAAATTTTCTGTATTTAGTTTCACCGTTAGTACACCGTCCGAAATGGAGTGGGGCAAACTTTCATCTGGCAGATGGAGTGGTATGGCCGGTATGCTTCAGAGACATGTATGTATTTGAGCTTCGTTTTTTAAGTTTTATTTTTTATTTGCAATAAAACTGGACATGAATTTTTAATTACAGAATATTTAGCTCTCAAAATTTACGACTTTTCTTGCTCAAAGTGATAAGTAGAATTTACGCTACTATCTTTTCTTACCTAACTATCGGCCTTCGTAGCCGAGAAGCCAGGAGTGGGAGTGCAATGGCACACGATCTTTGATAAGACTGAGGTTCAAGGCCCTGACTGCTAAATATCGTCGAACTGCAAACCCGCACGTGAACAACGAGGCAGATTTTGGTCCATTTTGCTAAACGTGACTTGTTGAGGAGGACTCCATCCTGCAGTGGATTGACAATGGCTGCAGATTTATTATTATACATACACTATCTAGTCGTAACATTATGATCACTAATAAGCGGGTATGTTCTCTTTCAGCTGGTATCGACGCCACACTGCGCCCATGGACCCTATAAGGTCTATGGCCATTGCAGGAGATATGTGTATCATGTCGCCAGAACTGTGTCACATGGATTTGTGGTTGTCCTTGGTGGAAGATCCAAAAGCCGGATCTGTCGGTTCTATGGGATTCGTATCCGGCGAATTCGGCAGCCATGGTAACACCTGGAAGTCACTTTCGTGTTGGGTGAATCCCTCTCGAACAATACCAGCAACATGGCAGGGCCCATTATCCTGCTGGAACACATCTGTGCCATCCGGGAAGACAGTCAGCATAAAGGGATGTACCTGATCAGCCACAATGGATAGGTGGTTTTTAGCATTCAGAGTCTAGGGGTATAACGGTTCCAGGAGATTCCCAGGGAAACGTTCCACATACCAAAACACTGCCTCCATCTGCCTGCTTGTTTCTGTTGGACCAGGAAATCGGAGCGATTCCTCTCTGAAGTTTTTCGCCGTACCCTCTATCTACCTTCCACACGGCTTAGCAGGAAACGTGATTTATCGGAAAAGGCAACTTTTTTTTCCAGTCTTCAATGGTATAATGACGCCGTTCAGATGCAAACTTTAGGTGTCGTTGGCGATGGGTGGCTGTAAGCACGAATACCTTGGGCGGAGGCCCATACGGAGCAGGGTTCGTTGTATAGTGGGCTTGAAAACACTGTTGCTCGTCACCTGATTGAAGAACTGTACATGGTCACAAAAAAAAAAAAACCGTATATTAGAGCGAACTAACTTATATGATTGTGTGTGTTATCTCATCGATTTGATTGTTTTGCTAGACAAAAAACCCGAGTTTCCGGAGGAACCTTGTTATCTATTCTGAGACCGACTAACTCTGCCACAGAGTGAAAAAAAAATCCCATAAAAATCCCCCGTGTCATTGATGGGATTCGAACCCGGTCCTTTTCCATTCGGTGTGCTGAGGATAGTGAATAACCACTGCGCTACACGCGCAGAAAGTCCTTGGTTAGCCCTTGCATTGTTTTCTGTATATTGGGCGGCATCAGGAGGAGAGACTACGTTCACCACGACCATTGATGAAGCGTGGCGCCTGCCATTGGCACGGCGACTGCTGCTTTCTCCACTGTCTATCCACTCTTGGTATGGATTTTGTAAGTGTAGTGTTGTGTATCGTTGTTCTTCTGGCCATTTAGCCGCTATACCTCTGCTGGGGCCCAACGTTGCCCACACTTGGCCTCGTGGAGGCAGACCAGGTACCCAATAGTTGAAATTTTTACTTTGGCAGGCCGCGCCACCTAGTTTCCTGAGATTTCAGTGGCTAGGGCGTATATATATATATATACAAAAAAAAAGAAAAAATATTGTGGGGGAATAATCGCTGAAAAGGTTTAAGCCGAAAGGGTTTAAATTTGGACGTGTTTTAATTTTTGACATTGTGTGGGACATGCGCTGGTGTATAGACAGAGTAGGCTGGAAGACTGAAGACTGGTGGGAAAAGTCAGAAGTATGGGGACAATAGAATAGGTGTCCCCAAAAGCAGTGGGGCAGGCTCATTTCCCCACCAGGAGTAGAGAAGCGGGAGTGGCAGGGGAGGGAGGAAACAGAAAACCGTCTCCCCCTGCCAGAGGATTGGGAATTAAAGGTGACTAGGACTAGAGCGTCCTATTCAGACCGCCATATGGCGTACAGCAGGTAGTTCCTGCATTTGTGTCCAGTCCCGGTTTTTTGTCACTTGGTTTGTTTGCATGCACGCACTCATCTTCGTCGTGTAGTTCCTGTGGCTGTGTCTAACCAGGTTCTTTGTCACTTTGTTATTTTCTTTCACATTTGTTGGGTCCCTTGATTCTTTGTGGCCTCACTTCGGTCTGGGTTGTCTTCTTCCATGCTCATTTTGATTTCCTCTTGCTCTTTGCAGTCTTGTGGAGTGGTCGATTTTCCTCGAGTATGCAATTTCTTGTTATTCATTGTGGATGGCAATTTCCGTTCTTCTTCGGTCGAAAATTTCTCGTGCAAACTGGCTGAAAGCCGAGTATTCGTCTTCTGTGTCCATAAGATGCTGTTCTTGGTTTTTTGTTATGTATTGTATTTTAGTTATTAGCACGCATCTGTGTTCCTCATAGCACTCACAGTCGTGCATAATATGGTGCTATGTTTCAGGCTCACCGCAGGTGCAAGTTAGCTTCGTTATACCCAGCGTGCTCAATTTTGCCTTGAATGGGCCGTGGCCGGTTAGTAAGTAGGTTGCATTTAACCCTGGGGTAAACCACGGGCGGGGGGGGACTTTTGGATACGTCTTGGGCAACCAATGGTATGAATATCTTCGTCACTTCGCCTTTGTTCGACGCTGTCCATCTGTCCTGCCACAGCTGTAGCAAGTGAGCCACGATTCTATCCTTTTCTGCTTTGCAGTTGTTGTTTGGTTCTAGGGTTAGTCAATAGATTGTAGTGGGTGTTCCCTTTGATAGGTGATACATCAGCCCGCAGCGAGTCACCTCCAGGTCCAGTGGAAGGAACTCCTGTCAGGACCTGGAGGGCGTGCGTGCTCACTGTTCTGCATGCACGAGAAATGATGAGCATAATGCTACGCTGGATTGTGTCCAGGTGTCTTTTATTTACTACTGTTCCTGTTTTTTTGTATATCGGGGATCCGTAGGTAATGGCTGGAATGAAAATTGCTTTGTGGTACAGGGACAGGGTTTTTCTTTTTAATTCCCAGTTCCTGCGTGAGACTCTGCTATTAATGCTGCGTAATTCCTTAGTTTTTCTTTCAGGTGGATGATGTGAGAGATGAAGGATAAATTACTGTTGATTGTAATTCCTAAGTATCGTATTTGTTTTGCGAGTTTGATGGTTGCTCCTGCTATCTTTATTTGCAGTGGTCCGTGGATGTCGAGCACCCCTTTCAGTTGACCAGAGTTTGTATTCGTGGGTGAGATCTTCAACATGTGTAGCTGTGTCCAATCCTGTAACACCTGTATTGCCTGGTTTGCATGAGTCTCCTCCTGGCAGTTCACTTCGCCCAAGTCCTGAGCCAGGAAGTTGTCAAAGACAATGTTCCATAGGAGCGGCCCCAGGACCGAGCCCTGGGGAGCCCCTGCGTACCCATCTAGCCACTTTTCGAAAACTGTACACCTACAATGAAAGCAACGCGGAGATGGGGGAAACGCCTGGTGCCGTTAGACTTCAATACACTTTACACTACTGTCACCCAGTCTACGCGTGTAGCACAGTAGTAACGTCACTGTCCTCCCCAAACCGGGTGGAAAAGGCCCGGATTCGAATCCTGTCGATAACGCGAGGAGCTTTAATGGGTTTTTTCACTCCTTGGCTGAGTTAGTCGGTCTCAGGCGTAGACAGCAAGATTTTTTACACAGAAACTGGGGTTTTTCGTCCATCGATCATAGAACACACGCAATCAACAGATATAAGACATACAGCAAGGCAAATGAATTTAATTATTCAGATGGCCTAAAAATAATAGTTTGGTTTTTTAATATTGTCATCCTTCAACGGGTAATCATCCATTTTTCGAAGTTTGTTAGATTTCATCCCATACCCATGTGGACCAAGCATGACGTATGGAGTGTATGTGAAGAACCTGCAGTATCGCATTTATCGGTTATCACTGCGACACGTGCCATCAGGCGGGGAAGAACTGGCGATAACAAAAACACAAAGGGATGATCATAATGTTTTGAGTGGACAGTATATTTATAGTTTTACGCAAAAAAGTTAGGCAGACTTTAAGAGGTTAATTAGGTGATTTTATGAAAATATTATAATAAACATGTATACCATTCTATGGAAATATATACGAGGGGTGATCATTTAATTCGCTGACTGGTGCAAGATTTTATGTTTACCGGACGAACCTTCCATAACTGCCGCTACAGGCGCTCTCCCTGATCGCTACTAAGCCGACTCGGTTGGCACATTGCAATACTTGTCGAGCTAGGACTGCTTGAAGAGTTTTTTTAGTCGCGTCTAACTGACGGTTGTTTTGAAGCAAGTATCGTGTCGGACATACAGATTGAACAGCGATATGTGATTCGCTATTGTGTCAGACGGGGCTTAAAAGCATCGGAAACAGTTAAAGAGATGAATGAAGTGTATAGTAATGAGTGTCTTGGTAGCACGGCCATAGTCCGGTATGACCGAACTTTCCGGCGTAAAGTGGTTTCTCCATCAAGACAATGCCCTGCCTCATACAGTTAATATTGTGCAGGCAGTGATCACTGCCGTAGGTGCCGAGGTTCTGCCACATCTTCCTTATTCATCGGACTGAGCCCCATGTGATTTCTTCCTGTTTCCACGACTGAAGAAAGCACTGAAAGGCAAGCGTTTCGCGTCCGCTTCAACGATGCTCGCAGAGCCCCAATGGAAGCACTTCGCAGTCTGGAAAAATTGCTTGCAAGAAGCATTTGATGCGTGGGTATGAGGGTGGCGAAACTGTGTAAAGTTCAAGGGAGAGTTAAAGTTCGAGAAGGAGAAATCCACAGAAGATTCAGATGATGACAATTAAGATAAGATCTTGCACCAGTCAACGAATTAAATGATCACCCCTTGTAGTTGTTGTTGAAAAAAAGGATAAATTTGAATAAGTGATGGGGAAGAGAGAGAGAGGTTATTTGGTTTTTTTTTTTTTTTTTTTTTAGGAGCATTAGCAACTAAGGCCATATTGCTCCGGGATATGCGGTGGTCATTCCCTGAATGACCTTTCCGCATCCTCCGTATTTGGTGGTGACGGGCTCGAACCCCGGTCTAATCAAGAAGCGTGTGCTATGCACTGCTGCTCCTTCCCACCTGGCTACGGAGGCGCCTGAGAGAGAGAGAATATATTTGCTTGTATGAATGTTTTTATTGTATTTTCAAAGATGAAGAGAAATCATTCCTTAACTTTTATTCCTTTAGAATATTTTTTAAAACATTTTTCTTTCCCCAGGAAGCAGACATGACCCCAGGTCCATTTGCCATGACACTTTATCGATCCCAAACCATGGACTTCAATGTTCTTTTGATCAAAAACTACATTGCTATATTAGCAGGTAGGCTAAACGAACAGCCAAACAGTTTATTCAGTACAATCCTAACCTTCGACTGGCAGGTAAGGTTTGATAAATAAATTTACGTTTTTTATATTTTCTCAATTGATTTTTATTTCTTTATCTTTCTATTCGTTTTTCAATTAAATAAAAGAGAATATACTCCTTAAAGACGATTGGCAACTTTTATTGACCACTGTTGACTATTATTAAGTAGGTGTACCTACTTTATTAGGTACACCTACTTAACAGCGAGTATGTCTCCTTTAGAACAGCTCGGATTCGTTGTGGCATGTACTCAACCAGGTGTCAAAATTGTGCCACAGGGATGAAATTGACTCAATTGCTTTCCACACTTGTTGCATATTGGATGGTTGCTGGATAACCATGTATCATCCCATGGGTGTTCAACTGGATTGAGATCTGGTGGCTAGGAGTAGTAAGGTAACTAACTTATTCCTCGTCACAACAATTGCAGTGAACTTCAGTGAAACAGCTATTTTCATTCGCTTAATCGTGTTGCAGAGAATATCCATGATCTTCCTAGTTTTATTCATTCTTAAGAATGCCTTGCTTGGGCATTCTTAGTATCTTTCTATGAAGTCAAAGCCAGATGCTTGATGAACTAGCTGACCGGGCGATGCTCTGGTGCCAGGATCCACAAAGAGCACCAAATCGAAGAAACAAAAGAAAAGAAAAAAAATATCTTTATTATATATTCCACTCCCCCACTATTACACCAATAGTAATAGTAAGGGGCACTGAAAGTAGACATTGCTCAGGGCGCCATTTTACCTCGAGCCTGCGCTGCTCAAAGCTTTCGAAAAAAAAAAAAAAAAAAAAAAAAAAACCTATCATTTAATGCCACCCAAAAATTACCTCATCCACCCGTGTGTATTATGGGTGTAAATTGCGTGTGTTCTCTGATCGGTTTGGCTGTTTTACTCGACGAGAAACCCGAGTTTTCGTGGGACTGGGTGACCCTTGCTATTTCGCGTTAGACCGACTAACTGAGCCACGGAGTGATAAAAGTCCATAAAAGTTCCTCGCATGATTGACAAGATTCGGACTAGGGCTATTTCCACCCGGTGTGGGGATATGTACATCCAGAATAGAGTCGTTGTTGTTGTCGTAGGGTAGATAGAAGCATTAGCGACTAAGGCCATATTGCGCCTTATATATTGTCTTTGATGAATTGCGTGTGTTCTGTGGTCGAATTTCTGTTTGCTGGAAGAAAAATCAGAGTTTACGGGAGAAAAAACCATGCTACCCTCTCCCGAGACCGACTAACTCAGCCACGTTGTGAAAAAGGCTCATAGAAATTTCTTAAGTCATCGACGGACTCGAACTCAGGCCTTTTTTACTGTACTACCCCACGAGGGCAGAACAGAGTCATACTGTCTCTAGCCAATGTCATTTATTATAATAATATTTCTAAAGCTTGTTCTTAAATGACTGTAAGACTGGATGAGACGGCAGATATTGCGTTTTATTGCAATATCTGTCGTTTTATTGCAATAGTTGTTGCTCAATTCATTGCCTTCTCCTAAGACCGATTGATTTAGTACCAGATAAGAAATACGGTAAAAAGTCCCGATAGTTATCTGCGGGAATGGAACAAAGGCCTTTCCATTTCGGAATTTAAAAGAAAGAAAAATTTTCGTTTATTTCCCTTCCAAGTAAATCTTACAAACCTCATAGGCAGGCATTAATCTTTTCTGCGATAACCAGCGCAGAATAAAACATTTCAAACTTATTTGATTTAGTTTCATATGCTCAATCGGACAGATTGTACTGAACAAATCGGCTTTGGGCGCCTGCATACATAATTAGTCACTTTCAATGGGTTGGTCCTTTTTTCGCTTCTTCCTCTCTAATTTGCTCCTTAATAACAACTATTTCCGATCACTGATCTGGATGAATTAAACTTCACCTAGTAATGCATATTCTCAATGAAAATAACATTCTCTATCTGGAGCAGCAGACCAAGGTGCGAACTTAAAAAGGATGATCAAAAAAATTTTGTGAATTGTTTTTAAGAAAATGTCACCCGCCAAGTATTCAAATTTCCGTGCCTTCCTCCAGAAACGGCCATCTTGAGACTCAGTTGTTGTTGTTGTTGGATTTTAAGCGCATCAGAAACTAAGGCCATATTACACTATATATTATATGGCTGTAAACTGCATGTGTTCTGTGGCCGATTTGCTGTTTGCTGGACGAAAAACCAGAGTTTCTAGTATAAAAAAAAAAAAAAAACACACGCTAACCTCGTCTGAGACCGAATAATTCAGCCAAATGTGAAAAGGCCTATAAAAATTCCTCGCGTTGACGGGACTCGAACTCAGCACACCCAGTGGGAGGAGGATAGTGATTTTACTAACTATGCTACTCACAAAGGCTGGGTTAGTTCCACTGTCCGTATAGTTTCAAAAATCCCTAATACTGTAATTCTTATCTTAGACAAGTACTATTTAAATATATTCATATGTATTTAATTTTCAGGTATGGTTAACTCTACTAGCAAGCCTTCTGCTTTATACGTTCTCAATTACAGCAACTGAGCATCTTATTGAGAAGCAGCTAATGCCACGTAGCAGGAAGGTTAAAAAGAGCAAAATCAGGGAAAAAATGGCAAGATATTTTTGGATGCTGATGGCCAGTCTGTTTTGTGAAGGTTTGTATTTTCCCAGAATCATATTTTAAAATAATATAATTATTATTTTTTTCAGTATCCATAATGAAGGATCAAAATGAAGAAACTTTTCCAATAAACCTTTCACTAATAGGTTATAGTAATAAGAACTTAATAGCATTAATTTTGTTTCGCTTTCACAAAGAAACAGTTAATTGGATTTAATTCAGTCATTGGATATAAAAAATGCTTCTAGCCAATTTGATTACACATCCCTGTAAACTAAAACTTGTAGAAACGAATTTCGGTTCTAATATATTACCTTCTCTAAGTTTGCTATCCTGATTTCAAATTGATATCCATGTTTTGTATAACATAAGGATTTTCTGCGATTCGAGAAACAAAAGCCAGTATCCTTATTTTATATTATTTGATTTATCCAAACACAATTTGTGTATTTTTTCATAATAAAATGGACAAAACTTAAAATAAAAAGAAGTATTTTAAAAGTTTAATAGAAGAAATATTAATACAAAAGGCGAATATTTGTACAGATTCATTAGATTTCTTAGAATAAATTCTAAATTTTTTTTAGTCTCAAGTGATCGTTTTGAGGTTCTTCTTTTATGTATTACACTATACGTCTCCCCTTTTCAAAGCCAGCAGTAATCTGCCATCTTCCTTGGAATCTTAGTATTATCATAATGGCTAAATGATGCAGGAAAGTGGACTTCTTCAGCATCTGCAAAAAAAAAAAAAAAAAAAAACGAAAAAATTCTTACTCACATGTATGTCCCTCGTCCAAAAAATGACTATCTAGTTCATCTTTGAACTTGACCAAACTCTCCGACTCGATCGCAACAGCAGGCAATTTATTACAATGAACTGTAACATACTAACCGAAGATAAACTGCACAAGATTATCTTTGTATGACTCCCAAAATCTTTATATTTGCGAACCCTAGTTCTTGTTTCTCCTTCTAGTGAAAATATACGCCACTTGTTCCTTTTGTTCATTTCCTACAGGGTATTGTGTATCTGAAGTAGTCCCCCAGAGATGTCTAGTTGCCAATTTTTGGCTCACGTGGGTAGCACATTGGCATTTTTCACAACGTGGCTGAATTAGTCGGTCTCAAGCGAGGGTAGCATGGTTTTACTCCCGGAAACTCGTGTGTTTTGTCCAGCAAGCATCAAATCGGCCACAGAACGCATGCAATAATATTCATATATACAGTATATATGGCGCAATATGGTCTAGGTTGCTGACGCGCCTAAAACCTTAAAACAACTAACCAAACTTTGCAGTACGTTGTTGTTGTTGTTTCTGGATTTTAGGCTATCCTGTGTCATTATGAATTACACTGTGCTGACACTTTATTAGGTACACATACCTAGTAGCGTGTTGCGTCTCCTTTAGCCTTCAAAACAGCCTGAATTCTTCTAGGCATGGATCGAAAAAGATGCTGAAAACGTTTTTCAGGAATGGAGTACTATACAGACATGACTGTGTCACGCAGTTCCTTGAGATTCGACGGAGGTACAGGCCTGCGGAGAACAACCCTTTCCAGCTCATCCCAAGGATGCTGAATAGGATTGAGATCCGCGGACTGAGCGGGCCACTGCGGCAAAGAAAAGTCTTTGTCATGTTCCTGAAACCATTCCATAGTGATTCAGGCTTTGTGCACCGGCGCATTATCCTGCTGGAAGTAACCATCTGACTGAGGATAAACTGTCAACATGGACGGATGCACTTGGTCAGCAACGATGTTTAGGTATGATGTTGCATTCAGATCTGAATCTATGGGTATCAATGGACCCAACGTGTGCCAAAAAACAAACATTCCCCACACCATAACACTGCCCCCATCACCTTGCACAGTAGTCATCAGACATGATGGGTCCATGGATTTATGTTGTTTTCGCCAAATTCTGAGCCTTCCATCAACATGATGCACCAGGAACTTCGACTCCTCAGACCAAGCAACTGTTTTCCAATCCTCGATAGTCCAGTGCTGGTGTTGCTGTGCCCACAGGAGGCATGCTCTCTTGTTCTTCATTGATAACAAAGGTACGCGATGTGGCCGTTGGCTGTTGTAGACCATTCGCGATTTCTAAGTGCGACTAGTGGGCCGTTGCGATATTTTGTTGTGCGCACCAAGGTTGTATTCTGACGTGATGTGCGACATTGTGTCCCTTCTGTTTGCTTGCACAATTCTAGCCATCCTCCTCTGACCTCTCTCGTCAACAAGCGATTTTCTTCCACAGGAGTGCCGTTGAGAGGATGTTTTCTGTTCGTTGCACCATTCTCTGTACACCCTTGAAACTGTGTTGCGTGAAAAGTTCAGGAGAACTGCCGTTTCAGAGATGCTTTGTCCAGCACGTCTTGCACCTGCTACCATGCCACGTTCGAAGTCCGTTAGATCACTCCTTTTCCCCATTCTTGCTACAGTTTGTACGCTTAACTGATACAAGAAAGGTTCTGCTGCATTTATATCGGAAACTGTTGTCATGTGACTTGCAACATTGTGGGACAAACCATGTGTGTGCACAGCAGGGGTGTTCCTAATAAAGTGGCAGCACAGTGTATGTTTCTACAAGTGTGTGTTCGCGAATCGATTTGCATGCTGTGTGAAAAAAATTCCGGAATAACTCGCCGCAAAAAACCCTAGTCCCTCCGCCTGAGATTGACTAGCTACAGCCCAGATTGAAGAAACCTCTAGAAATTCTTCCATTCTATGACGTTATTATTGTTATTTGTTTTTTTTTTAGGAGCATTAGCAACTAAGGCCATATTGCTCCGGGATATGCGGTGGTCATTCCCTGACCTTTCCGCATCCTCCATATTTGGTGGTGACGGGCTCGAACCCCGGTCTAATCAAGAAGCGTGTGCTACGCACTGCTGCTCCTTCTCACCTGGCTACGGAGGCGCCTTTCTATGACGAATCCCGATCTCACCAAACCAGGGACAAGAGGGGAAACCACTATATTTGCAGTCATCACCTTTTTATCCGTCCTTCTTATGGACAAATAAAATTAAAATCAAATTATTATATTAGGGTTACCCATAATTGATTGCATAAACCAGTATTTGTGTATGTAAATTGCGTGTGTTCTCTGGTCGATTTGCCTCTTTTGCCGGAAGAAAAAACCAAAAAAACGCTTGAACTGCACTCCTTGACTGGGGAAGGATACCACTCTGTGAAATAGATACAATAATTTGATTACCATTACGCTGATTCTTGTGGGCTCTTTACCGTTTATTAATATGCAAATAACTTGTTAGCGACTCTTCATTAAACATATACTTAGAGTAGGGAACTATTTTTTACTGCGCCGTGTTACACTGGAACGGCCTGCGACGTCACGCATAGCCTTCAAAAGGCGTTGGTATCATCTCTCCACGTCTGATCCTACAACATAGACATCCACACCAGACGTTCCTGAAACCGCTGTGATCTCTCCTCGTACCTGCTCTTCCCTCATCACCGGCCACTATCAGAACTGGATGAACACCTAACTGGACATCTTCCTCGTTGGAATGACTGCACTGAACTGATAGAAATCAAACTCAGACACTTTCCGTTGCACCTTCCCAACTTTGCAGCCTCCCTTGTTCTGCAATTTGTCTTCCTTTCCTGGCCTTCGGTGGGCTCCCAGACCAGGGGTGATTCCTACTTCTCCCTTCCCACCTCTTCTTTCCGCTGGAGGATGTCTTCTTTTCCTCATCCTCCTCCTTTTGCCTACTTTGACCCCACCACTTGTACTATCTTCCCCACTCTCTTCCCTTTTCCTTTTTTTTTATTTGGTCTCCGTCCAGAAAACTCAGGCGACCCTGGCGGAAATCACCCAGAGTATGAGGGCAGCCTGGCTCTCCTCCAAGTGGTGGTGGCGGGCAACGTAGGGTTCCACCAAGTAGCCAGAAACACGACAACATAACATAACACAATACTGCATAAACCAGACACTACACTTTTTTCTGGCTTATGCAGTAGTTCTGCATAAGCCAGAAAACTAAGTAGTTCGCCACCCGTCTAAGTAGTTCTGCAGAACCACTTAGACGGGTGGCGCCTAACCCTAAATACTATATTTAGGGTTAGGCGCCACTGGCAGCAATACTCTACAGCAGGAGGTCTCGCACATACTTTGAGAAAACTTTGCTTTGCATCAGTGACTAAGAGGATTAAGTTTTGTCTGGCCACCAAATACGGAGTCTTCACTTTCATTTATTTTGTCAATTATGGAAGGGGCAAATCGTTCTAAAAATGTACATAACTGCAGATAATGCAAAAACGAAATCAACAAAGAAAACAAAGGTGCATACATTAAAAGCTCCAAATGCAAATTCCAAATTTGCCAGAGCTGCTCAGGTCTTTCCTACATAAGCCTGAAAAATTATCAAGCGCAGCCCGTGCAAAATTCGTTGCGGATAAACAGCAGGAGCAGCCCCTGGACCACACGCTCCCCGAGGGTACAGTCTATGAGAAAACCCTTGTATTGAAAACGGCCCTAGAACATATCTTTAAGAACAGTCCCGATCGGGTATCCACAGGACTGAGGTCGCAAATATTTCACATAGTGACCATATTTCACAAAATGGAGACGATTCTCCATGACACGTATGTAGAAAGCCAGAAAGCTAACGCACGGCTAAAAGCATATAAAGAATGCGGGGCAAAACAAACGCCACAGCGCGCCTCGACATATTCGGAAGCGCTGAGCATCTCAATAGCAACGGAAACCCAACCAACCGCAGAGACGCACCAGAAGAGGAAAATACTGTTACCAACACCAAACCTGGTGATACTCCGACCAAAGGAGACAGGCAAGGTCCCCTGTAGTGAGGAATTAAAAATAAAAATAATTAGTAATAAGAGGGAGGACCTTAAAAATACAAGAATAAAAGGAATATGGAAGATGAGAGACGTAGGATTAGTAATTGAAACCGAAACTAGACAAGAAATACAAAGTATCATAGAAAACCCCAAGATAGACGCGCTCGGATTAACGGCCCAGCCGCCCAAAAGGAAGGGACCGTCAATAATAATCTATGATGTCAACCCAGAAGTCACAGCCGCCCAGCTGGCCGAAGAGCTCTACCTCAGAAATCTGCAAAGGGAAATACCAGACAAGGCAACACACGAAGTAATAACCACAAAGTTTCATATAAAGACGAGAGGAGGAATAAACAACAATTGGAGCGTGGAGCTTATACCGGAAGCGTGGCAAGTCTTAAAGGACAGGACAAGGGTATATATTGAGTGGGGCAGTTATCGATTCCGGGAGCGAGTGGTGGTTCCGAAATGCTTTAGATGCTGCAAGTTCGGACACACTACGCATGTCTGCACCCAGACGGTTCCAACTTGTGGACACTGCACAGAGAAGGGACACGCCTTTAAAGACTGTCCAGACAAAGACAAAGAAGTCACCTGCGCAAACTGTAAGGCAATGAAAATAGAACACGCGCATTCAATCAAGGACCCCAAGTGCCCAGTCTACCTTAAAGCCAAAAGCATATACCAAAATAGAATCGATTATGGGGACAAGAAATAAAGAGTATAATACAGCAATGATTAAGATAATCCAGACTAACGCGCAACGAGCCAAAACAGTGGCAGACCAAATCCGGGACAGGGCCGATGAGGAAGACACCGACGTAATCATATTGCAGGAGCCATACGTTCAGGCAAAGCGAGTGGTGTGGTATCCGCTGCAATATACCGTCCACACGGAGGACGACACCCCATGGGCAACGATCCTACCAATATCACTGCAACAAAAATAACTCAGCTGTACTCGACCTGGGCTGCCTGTGCCCAGCTTATTACAGCACTAGGCTCCCTATATGTAGAGGCTCTTTATAGCAGGCCAGGACAGGAAATTGAGACCACAATCAATTACCTGCGCCGTCTCCAAAACACTCTACCGAATGAAAAAAATTAATTATAGGAGCGGATGTAAAGTGTCGCTCTCCACTATGGCACAGAGCTATTGCCAACAGAAGAGGAACAGCAAACGGGCAACAACTCGAAAACTATCTGATAGGATCTTAGTTTGTTGTACTGAACCAACCGCACCAGCTGCCAACGTTCTGCAACACCCTCTGGGAGGCCATCGTCGACATAATCCTAGCAACTAGGAACCTGGCGAACCACATGACCGACTGGAAGGTGGAAGACGCTTGGACCACCTCGGACCTTCGAGTCATCACCTGCAAAGTAACAAAAACGTTGCCAAGAACAACAGCAGATATACAAACACGCCACAGATACGCAGTTGACAAGGCAGATTGGCCCCAATACAAAGAGCTACTAACTACAGCGGTTAACAACAAACCTCCGTCCCTGGATCCACAGAATAATCCAAACGAACTACAGAAGGCAACTACTAAACTGATGATAGACATCAGCAACCAAACTATCAGGAAGAAACACCCACGGCTGGGCGCAGTCCCCTGGTGGACCCGGGACACTGCCATGCTCCGGCGACAAATGAACAAGAGTAGGAAGGACTTCCAGAGACCCCGAAGAATATGGCCAGCAAATGAGGTTGAAGCCCTGAGGCAAAGATATAGGCAAATCAGAAACCGGTACACTGACGCCATAAAGACAAGTAAAAGACGCTCTTGAGAGTCCTTGGTCTCCACAGCAGGGAACACTGATCCCTGGGGCATTGTCTACAAGGTAATCACCAATAGACTGCCTAGGGGGGAGGTGATTGCTACCACTAGGACTTGGCAGGGAGACCTCACCACGACCTGGGAGTGGTCGACGAATAACATACTTGACACAATATATCAAAAACAAGATATGCTAACCATGCCAGCTCAGCAACAGACATGTGACAGAAACGATAACTACAGAAACCAGACGATTGAGCTCCCCCCCCCTTCACCCTGGATGAACTCAGTGTGGCCACAAGTAAGGTCAGAAATAGAACATGCCCATGCCTCAATCTTATTGAGCCTGAAATACTCAAGAAAACCGTGGAATATAAGCCGCACCTACTCCTCACACTATACAATAGATGCTTGAAAACAGGACTTTTCCCAACTGCATGGAAAACAGCAAATTTAAAACTAATACTGAAAATCCTACCAAAAATCCAGAATATCCGGATTCATATCGACACATCGCACTGCTCCCAGTGGCAAGCAAATTGTTTGAAAGATTACTCCATGCGAGAGTTATAAAACACTATGAAGCAGCAGGCCTACATGCCAGAAACCATTGCCCTGGCCTCCAAATTCCGCTGATATCAATCCCATCGAGCATCTGTGGTTTGTGTTGGAACAGCAACTCCGATCTGCGGCGTCTCAACCACGGACCTTACAGGAGTTAAAGGATCTGCTGGTTACGTGTTGGTACCAGACACCACAAGACACATTTAGAAATCTTGTAGGTCCATGCCTCGCCGGGTACGAGCTGTTTTGGCTGCACGTGGAGGACCAACATCATATTAGGTAGGTGGTCATAACGTTTTGGCTCATCAGTGTACATTACAGAATGATCAGATTCTGAATATGAGCACAAATAAAGCTTGATCTTTGGTTTGGGCCGTTGACTCTGCTTCTTACTCTGGTCACATCTGTTTTTATCGCATGGACAACGCGACGCTGTCACCCCTCTCGCTGGTGGACGAAACCACCGCTTGGCAGGTATATAGGTACACTGCATCACTGCATTCACATAGACAGTAATTCGATATCAGTATGGATAAACGTCATGAGTTATTATTATTATTATTATTAGCCATATGGTGCAAGGAAGCGTGAGGCTTTTGCTGCACCAGCCAAAAAAAAAAAAAAAAAAAAAATCTGAATTAGCCTGAGAGAGAGAGAGAGAGAGAGAGAGAGAGAGAGAGAGAGAGAGAGAGAGAGAGAGAGAGAGAGAAGTGTAAGGGAATCACCAAGAAGGAGAAGAATGATGATATCCAGCTCAGGACCCTGGGTGTGCCAAGCCCATACTCACCAGATGTGAGCCCCTGGGGTTAAGTTAACCCACTTTGAAAGAGCGACGATAGTAGGTGCCCGACGCATGGCTCAGTCTATCGCGGATATGGTACAGAAATTGCACTGTCCCTGTTCGACAGTATCAAGAGTGCTTCGGGAATACGCCATTTCCGAAATAACAGCTCATCGTGGACAACGCTGTGAGCGGAGAAAGGTGGTGGATGAACGTGGCCATCGACGTCTGTCTCGCATTGTTTCAGCCAATCGGAGAGCGACAGTGGCACAAACACCGCCGACTTCAACGAGCGAGGTGCCAGAAACGTCTCCACTGAGACCATCAGGCAATTATTAGCCGCAATAGGTTACGGGAGCCGCCGACCCACAAGAGTCCCATTGCTAACACCACTGCACTGGACTCTAAACCTCAACTGGGCGAAAGAACATCGGCACTGGACCTTGGATGATTGGAGACGGGTCTCCTGGTCCCATGAGTCCCGTTTATTGATTGATTGATTTTGTTTTTACTGGTGCAAAAACGACTATGGTTATACTGCACCAAGAAAAATATCTGGCGGAAACCGCACGAAGCTATGCACCCGTCATGTCAACAAGGAACTGTTCAGGCATCTTTGGAGACCATCTGCATCCCAAATGGTCATCTTGCACCCACAGGGAAATGGACTCTTTCAGCAGGACAATGCGCCTCCCCACAGAGCCGTTGTGACTAGAACATGGTTCGAAGCGCATTCCGCAGATTTTACCACCATGGAATGACCTCCCCGTTCACCGAAGATGAACCCTGTGGTGCATCTTTGGGACGCTTTGGATCCTCAACCCAGGAATGCGACGGAATTATGGGCAGCGGTGCAGCAAGCATGAATGGAAATACGTGTGGAACGCTTTCGTGAACTAGTGGACTCAATTCTCAATGCCTCGCCGTGTGACTGCCCTTATCCTAGCCGTTACTAGGTAGGTATCCCATGATTTCTGTCCACTCAGTGTATTTCGAATGTACCTTAATATGCTTTGAAAAATAAAAGATTAAATTTATAAATATCAATTATGGATTTACTACACGTGGTCTCCATATTAATTCTTGTTTTATGAAAATAACTCTGTAACTGCAAACACACACACACACACACACACACACACACACACACACACACACACACACACACACACACACACACCAGTTCAATTATTATAATTATTTTTTGTGTCTTAATTAGGATATCCGGTCAAAACTAAATTTATTTCTCCACGTCTTCTTCTGGGAGTTTGGCTGTTAACAGCATTGGTCCTGATGAACGGATTTAGTGGAAACTTGAAGGCTTCTTTACTGATAAAACCAAAATTCGAAAGAATAGAATCTGTGGTTGACGTAGTGCAACATCCTTCGTTGATACCTTTTGTACAAAAAGGAACAACCTACGAACAGTATATTAGAGTAAGTAGTGATTTAAAAAGAACAAGTTTATTCCGCTTAGTATTATTTTATTTTATTTCTATAAATAAATACTGTCCATACAGTCCATACTTAGACCAGCAGGAGGCAGAGGAAAATTCTATATTTATTTATTTATATATAAATCAATTAAGGTGTAGTTCGTTAAGTACAATGAACTTATAAATGACTTTCATCTTACTCTGAGACGACTTCACGTTGTTCCTGTACAGTCATCCCATCGAGCTCTGAATTACAGTTCTGTTATTAAACATTTAAACAAATTTCAGGAACAAGCGGTTGGATGGGGAGCTTCAGCAGGACCTTTTTAACTTTGCGATGCTTTCTCTCACAGTTTCAGACCAATGTGTGTTTCTGCATCTCGATCAGCCCTATATTTTTTACTTTGGCGATATGCTTCGGGATCTATCTTTAACTTGTTCAAGCTTGCAATCGTGTTTATGGAGAACATCCTGTTTATTGCCTCTATTGGTTTTCATTGTACACTGGTGTGCAAAATTTAAAGGTTTTCACCTGTAGCTTCTCATAGGAGTGGCCAGGATATGGGAAAGCATACTAAAAGAATCTCGTGAGGTACAGAAATAATGAAGGAAACAACACCGACACAACAACGGAAACAAAACGGTACAGAGAGAGAGAGAGAGAGAGAGAGAGAGAGAGAGAGAGAGAGAGAGAGAGAGAGAGAGAGACAGACAGAGACTTTATTTAAAAATGGCAACATAGCACTGGGTGCCATGATAGAGATGCATCCCTGCCAAAGATGGAACAAAGGGACGAGGTGATCCTCAGTAGGAAATGTGGCCACCCCTAATGTCGATGCAGGCTTTGCATCGCCTGTCCATACTTAGAACAATGTTGTTGATAAGTTCTTGCGGTAACATCGTCCATTCCTCTGTCACCGCCATCTTCAGCTGGTGAACATTTTCTGGTGGGTGCGGACGTGCCGCTAGGCCTCTCCCCAGAGCATCCCATATGTGTTCAATGGGATTTAGATCGAAAGGAAAGGGGCAGGCCAATCCATACGAACAATGTCCTCACTTTCCAAAAGCATATCAACAGCTGCAGTGCGATGGGGTGTAGCGTTGCCTTCCATAAACACGAACTCTGGGCCAATGGCACCTCGGAACAGATGCACATGGGGAAGGATTACCTCAGTACAGTAGAATGCACCGGTTACAGTACCGCCTTCCAGTATCTGGAGTTGTATACGTCCATCCAAGATAACGCTTCCCCAGCCGAGAACACCTAGACCGTCATATCGATCCCTTTCAATGGTGTTTGCAGGGTGATAACGTGTGCCAACCTCTCGCCAGATTAGCTGACGTCCAGAATCGCTGCTGAGACAATCTACTCTCATCAGTAAAGAGTACATTAAGTAAAGATTTTGTGGTTGTAACCTTTAGAAATAGTGTTGGTCCTTAAGTTTTGCCTAGCAGTGTATTACTCAGAAACAGTTGATTGTCATTGCGTGTTCTTGTTTTGTTCTTCGTGAGTAAAACAGTTGGTAGAATCGCGTCCTCCCCACACTGGGTTCGAGTCCCGTCGATGACGAGAGGAATTTTTATGGGCCTTTTTTCACAACGTGGCTTAGTTAGTCGGTCTCGAGGATAGCATGGTTTTTCTCCCGGAAACTGGGAACACCTAGACCACCTAGGTGTTTTGTCCAGCAAGTAGAAAATTTACCACAGAATACGCGAAATTTACGGACAGCATACACGGAGCAATACAGCCTTAGTCGCTGTGTTCTGAAACCCTACTTCAACAACTTCTTGTAAGATTTCTAGGATATAAAATATACACATTTTATATAAAAATATAGGATATAGAATTTTTGTGACGACTTATTTCTTGTTTCATGTTTAAAGGAAAATATTCTAGAGATTTATTTCACATATCAGATGTGAAACGCAACATTTTTTATTCAATTATTTCGGTAAATCTTAACAGAAAATTTATCCTTCGTTTTTTTTCTTTCTAGGACTCAAAAGCTGTAGAATTCAAGAAGCTGTGGAAACAAGTAGAAAAGTACAAATCCTCTTATAGTGTTCGACAACTGTATAGTTACGATACCCTACTGAAAGTGATGCAGGGCAAAGGAGTTATCATTTCTGATATGTTGACTGTTCGGGCAGCTGTTGCTACACATTGTAAGAACTTGAACGGAGGGATGTTTTATTTTCTGAACGCCTGTATTTACCGCACGGGTTCACAACGGGATTAAGTAAAGCACTTCCAAAAAACTTTATTAAGGAATTCAGAAGAAGGTACGTATGATAGGTATCATAAAGAGTCGCAGTAGTCAAAATAATATCACTATTGTACTTGGATGGCAAAGCCATATTTCTTGCGTAGTGTTGAGAAGATTTTAAGTTTGTTGCTTAGTGCTTTCCTTGGTAGTGTCCCAAAGGAAAAGTACATTGCTATTTTATTTAAAGCGTTTTCCACTAACCAGACTCCATCCTATTTGGGATTTTATCCGTGGGCAGGTATGCAGTGTGCCTGGGTTATACCTTAACAATCCAGGGACGGGAAATGTCCATTAAATGTGAGATGCGAGACGGTGTAGGAAAATAAAATGAATTAAAGAATCAGCTTTTGCCATAAACTAACTTTACTTTAAAATAATATCTTAATTTACTTTTGATCTAGAATTTTATAATTATCAGTTTTTCAAGAAGTCTAAACTATTAACAAAAGAGATTAAAATACCAAATCATAGGCTATTTCAATGAAGGCAGGCAATGAGAAGTTTATTTTCATTGAAATGACAAATGGTAAAACTTTTTCACCATTTGTGATTGTATCCCAGCTAAGTGGGATAAAAATTTCACGCGGTTTTACCTTTTCGTTCGTCAAAACTTGTGGCACAAATAAACTTTACAAAGTCTATAATCTTCGCGAGCTTCTCTGTTGAATTGACCGGACTAATTTAGAAACCAGAAAACTCTGTTTAAAGCCTTCCAAAACTTGAATCTGCTTCACAGATATGAAACTCGATGTCAGGTTTATCAACAAACTGCAGAAACCGAGGAAGTTTCATTAGACAAAGGCCTCAGTTCTTGCTAATCATGGCCGGACATTCCATTACAGGGAATGCTACTTTCAACTATAAGAGTATTTCAAACTTAAGCCCCTAGAGATCTGCGCGGTAACACGGTGGTATCATCACCGTCCTCCCCACACCGGGTAGAAAAGGTACAGGTTCGAATCCCGTCGATGACGCGAGGAACTTTTATGGGCTTTTTTCACTCTGTGGCTGAATTAGTCGGTCTCAGGCGAAGATAACAAGGTTTTTGACCGGGACCCCAGGGTTTTTCGTCCAGCAAAGCAGGCAAATCGACCAGAGAACACACGTAATTTACAGACACAGCACTCATGAGGAGATGAAATAACTTGCCGGGTGACCCTGATAAATAGTTTTAAATAGTTTAAGCCCCTAGAGACGAGATGAATAATTATTACATAAAGTTGATTCATAAACCATTTATGGAAAAGTCACTGTGTCTCGTTTGAAAAAAATTATTTACACTACCTATAGTTACAAGACAGTAACAGACTTTCAACAACAGAAGAACAAATAGACAACCAGAAACAGTTTTATAAATGATGAATGTATTCATAGGGGCTGACATCTGGTGAGTATGGGCTTAGCACACCGAGGGTCCTGAGCTGGATATCATGATTCTTCTCTTTCTTGGTGATTCCTCTCTCTCTCTCTCTCTCTCTCTCTCTCTCTCTCTCTTGGTTGGTGCAGCATAAGCATCAGGCTACCTTACACCATATGACTAATAATAATAATATAATAAATAATATTAATGAATGCCTTCATCATGAAAAGGATATTGATGAAGGTTTATTAGGCTTAATGCCTAAGTTTGTAGATGATACAAAGGTTAACAGGGTGGTTAATGACAGTAATCAGGCTGAGCTACTGCAACAAGTTCTGGGAAAATTTGATCGATGTGCTGAGAAATGGCAGTCGAAGTTTAACATTGACAAATACAGGGTACTGCCTATGGGTAGCAGTAATACCAGAGTAACTTATCAACTGTGGGGTACTACACTCAGGGTAGTGGATAATGAAAAAGACCTGAGGTAATTGTACAGTCAGATATGAAATTCTCTGAGCAGTGCAGACAGGCTGCCAGGAGAGCTCATGAGGTTTTGTCAATGATACACAGAAAATTTTTTAGCAGGGATATGGAGGTTATCATCCCTTTATACAAGGCCATGGTTAGGCCGCATTTGAATACTGTATAGGTCTGGAGACCTCACTTTAGGAAGGATGCAAATCTGCTGGAATGGGTGCAGGGAACGGCAACCGGATTGGTGAAAAGAACAAAAGGGTGCTCTTACCAAGAAATGCCTCAGTTCTGTAAATTGCAGTGTCTGGACACTATGCACCTGCGGGGAGATCTCACTGAGTTGTTTAAGGCCTTGAATGGATTGAGTAATCTAAATGTTGTTGGCATTCTTCCTCTTGCTGAGACTACACACATCAGAGGGCATAAATTCAAGTTGAGGAAGGCTGGTTGCAGAACAGATGTGGGGAAGTTTGCCTTCAGCCAGCGGGTGGTTAATTGTTGGAACAAACTTTCATACGTGGTTGTCGAAGTGAATAGTTTGAATAAATTCAAGGAAGACCTAGACAAATTCTTGGAGAGTATGGATACTCTACTACTAATTAGCATTATCATTAGTTGAGGCATGTGATGCAAGAAAGCAAGCTTATAGAGCATCAGCCAAAAAAAAAAAAAAAAAAAACCCTTCCCATTTCGTCCATCCGGTCACTCCGAATGTTTGTCTAGTTCAGCCCTAAATTTATTTAAGCTATCAACTTCCACAACAACAGATGGAAGTTCGTTCCAGCAATCAACTACCCGCTGGCTACAGGCAAACTTTCGCACATCTATTCTGCAACTGTCTTTCCTCAATTTGAATCTATGCCCCTTCAGATTCTTGGTCTGAGCAAGCGGAAGTATCCCGTCAGCATTAAGTCTGCTCAAACCATTCAAGGCCTCATACACCTCAATCAGATCACCTCGCAGGTGCCCAGTCTCCAGATGCTGCAACTTGCAGACTTAAGCCTTTCTTCGTAAGCGCACCCCTTTGTTCCTTTCACCAATCTTGTTGCCCTTCTCTGTACTCGTTCTAGCAATTCTACATTCTTCCTAAAAGTTTACTAATAGTTTACTAATATATAGAACTGCCTACATTTCTTACAGACTGGGGATCGGCTTCTCCATGAACATGAGTAATCAAATTCATATAAAAGAGTTTGATACATGCGTCCATGCTGCCAACGATTTATACTTCACTGGCTTGCTTGAGTCGGTGCGAATTCTACTTAATCTCCTAGTTTATCGTGTATTATGTATCGAATGTGTGTGCTCACATGACAGTTTAAGATGCTACATAGCCTATATCATTTAAATATCTGGATTATCTATCATATGGAATATCTTTCAAGCAATAATTTCAAAAGCTATGAATATATATACACCATTAAGAAAATACAGCTCAAGGAAAATACCGAAATGGATGAATGCAGTTCTGTTCACCACAATGGAGCAGAAAAACTTGGCACAGCAGTTACAGAGAGATTAAAAGTATTGAAACTTATTAAAGCTACGAGTGAATCTGTAATAGTACCGCAGAAGAGATTAGGTTGGCAAAGGCTGAATATGAGAAAATACTGTTTGAGAGAAAAGAATTGGCACAAAGAGGGATTTTTTTTTTTTTTTTTTAATCTCAGTCGGTATAATTACCGTCCTTCCCACACCGGGTGGAAAAGACCTGAGTTAGAATGCTATCAATGACGTCAGGAAATTTTTAAGGGTCTTTTTCATAAAGTATCTGAGTTAGGTGGGTCTCAGGAGAGGACAGCACTTTTTTTTTCACGGAAACTTGACTTTTTCCTCCAGCAAACAGCAAATCGACCACAGCACACACACACACGCAATTTACAGACATTGTATAAGGCGTAATATGGCTTAAGTTGCTGATTCGCATAAAATCCTAGAACAACAACAATTCTTGTATGTGAATAAAAAGTAGAAGACTAAAAAGACCGGACTAAGTGTCAATGGGTGTGGAAAATTCATTATAAAAGTCCTTAGGAAAAATGTCTGTTTATCTTTCAAAATGTTTGTTTTCATGATACCATTCTACTATATCATGATTATTTTGCTTCTTTAAACAATACTAATTGCTGTAATAATTTTTTATTTATATTTATACAGGTTCAGATACTTATTAGTGTTAATTTTTTGTTAGCCATATAAAGGCAATAGTAGGTTTTTCCTATTATATAAATATTAACTAGTTTGATTTCTAAATTAATTATTCCAACAGATCTCGATGGATGGTCGAAGGAGGACTCTTCGATAATTGGTTGATTAAAGACAACGACGATCCTGAAAAGTGTTTCACGGAAGTTGCAAATTCAGAAAAACCTCTAGGAATTGCGGACTTACAAGGATTGTTTCTTCTTTGGGCTATGTGTCTCTTTATGTCAGTTATCGCGCTGATTTATGAAAGAGGATGTTGTAGGAATAAACATCGACAATTGAAGTTATCCGGTGAAGCAATCCAACGCCCTATGACTGCATTGTAGCTGTATGCACGGTGCTAGTAGTTTATAAAATGGATAATTGTTCGTTACATCTGCTTGAATATGATCACTAGATGAACATGAACTTCAATTTAAATGAAATAAATCATTATTAGTATTTGCAAAATGATGCAAGGATGCAAGCTTATGTATCAGGAAAAAAAGACTGTAATCAATGTAGCTTTTCCGTTTATTTTTTTCTCAGTTATTCCAGTTATCCACACCCTTTTTAAGAGACTTGAAACTTAGGATTAATTTTTAATGAAAAATTTACAAATACTTTGTTAAAGCCAAACACTTTCTTCATGGTGCTAATAATGCCATACAACTTTAATAATAATAAAACACCTATTAGAAACTAACAGAAGGTAAGAAAACAACCAACTTACAATTTATTATATGTTGGTTCAATTAATTTAACCGACATACAGAATAATAAATAAATAAATATTGATTTATTACCAATTAGTGGTTACTATTGGGACAGCCAGATGACTAGAAGGATGCACGCTTGTATTTATAGTAAAACATTACGCAAGGAACAAGATATAAGAGGTATAAGAGGGCAGACAGTAGAAAATGCAATTACTAATTTACAGTTATTTGCATCCAAAGTTAAAATATTAGCTTAAAGGAAAACCGCAGACACATTAAGAAGTTCAGGTACAGGTGATTTTTGAAGAATGCTAGGCTTGGCTGACAGTGCAATCGTCCACTAACGTCGATGACGACCAGTCTCCCATTAGGACGTTGCTCATTTTCTGCTCATTGCTCTCAGCTAATGAAGGCCAGTACCAGGCACACTAAAAAACCACAACATCACGTTCTCGCAGTACTGAGACGGAAGGCATTCTCTGGAAATATGTTTCTGAGTTTAGAGAAGTTGTTTAGGTTATTGCGCAACGAGAGATACAGACTAATATTGGTTCTTCCTGCTCTCATTGGTCCAGATTTTAGGTGCATGCAGTTATCCTCTAACGAGTCAGGTGAGAGTGCGCTTGTTCCTGTCTCGTCTTCAAATGGTTACGCCTAGGTCTGTGTGTGTAGTATCCCGTTATAGATGGGGAATTTCTGCAACTCTGTTCACCCCGGGATTCAGTATTCTAATACCATGAATCTATTTAAGTGAGTACGAGACCAGGGACTGAGACATGTTTGGTTTCTAGGAGCATTAGCAACTAAGGCCATATTGCTCCGGGGATATATGCGGTGGTCATTTCCTGACCTTTCCGCATCCTCCGTATTTGGTGGTCACGGGCTCTTACTGAGACATCATTGAATATACTGCAGTGTAAGTTTTTGGTGACAATCCCACGAATTCCTATCGGATGCCCCACATAGTCAAAAAGGATTCTTTTCACCCCACTGAAGTGATTCTTTAAATTGAACCCGTATCCCATGTCAGGCCGAGGTCCTTGTGTGATCTGACCTTTGCACTTAGCATTAGTAGAGGCATATGATGCAAGAAAGCAAGCTTATATAGCATCAGCCAAAAAAAAAAAAAAAAAAAACCTTCCCATTTTACCCATCCCTTCACACCAAATGTTTGTCTAGTTCTGCCTTGAACTTATTTAAGTTGTTGATCTCCACTACAACAGATGGAAGTTTGTTTCAACTATCAACTACCCGCTGGTCAAAGGCAAATTTCCACACATCTACTCTACAATTGTCGTTCTCAATTTGAATTTATATCCTCTCAGTTGTGAGTAATATGAGCAAAAGGAAGGATACCACAGCATTGAGCTTGCTCAAACCATTCAAGGCCTTATACATCTCAATTAGATCACCTCGCAGGTGCCTAGTCGCCAGAAGCGGAACTTAAGCCTTTCTTGGTGACAGCAACCTTTGTTTCACTCACCAATCTCGTTGCCCTTCTCTGTACTCGTTCTAGCAACTCTACATCCTTCCTAAAATGATGCCTCCAGACCTATACGCAGTACTCGAGGTGTGGCCTGACCATTGCCTTATACAAGGGGACAATCACCTCCTTATCCCTGCTAGCAAAATTCTTGTATAAACAACACCCCATGAGCTACTCTTGCAGCCTGGCTGCACTGCTCCGAAAACTTCATATCTGACTGCACAATTACCTCAGGTCATTTTCATTCTCCACTAACCTGAGTGTAGTACCACCCAGTTGGTACGTTACTCTGGGGCTACACATATCCAGTACTTTACATTTGTCCATGTTAAACTTCATTTACCACTTCTCAGCCGATCTGCTTAACTTTTCCAGATCCTGTTGCAGTAGCGTACTATCATTACTGTCATTAACAACCCTCTCAACCTTCGTATCGTCTGCAAACTTAGACATTAACCCTGATATACCTTCATCAATATCATTGATAAATACCGAAAACAACAATGGGCCCAACACCGAACCCTGGGGGACTCCACTAATAACATTAGTCCAAGAAGAGCAGTGTCCGTTGTCACTTGTTGATTGATACGTCTACAGTATTTCATTTAATGGTGTACATATAATGATAAATTTATTACTGTAACAACTCTAAAAAATTTCTTCTGAGGTAGTTTTATAGAAAAATAGTATTAAATGTATGGAATTCGATATTTTTTCAGTAGTGCTAGCGAACTTGTTCCAGATAACGTCATTGTCTTAAGGGTGGATGAAACCGAAAGGCAAGGGAGAGGGATAGCTCTAATAGTGTATTATGGGATATCTGTAAGTGATTTCGAAGATAAAATAGATCTATGTGAACGGCATTAATTATCTTTATATACATTAAAATAATTTTCCTCCTAATGAATTTATTCAGCCAATGGAAGAAGAGGGATGCGGTTACGTGGTAATACGTAATAAATACAAAAATACGTAACAGAAGCTTGTTTTACTGTTGTAAAACAAGCTTCTTGATTTCCATATGTAACGTATTTATTTAAATAAACTAAATGCAATAAGGCATACTATTTTAAGATTCTATATCTCTATAACATCGGTGTAGATACACTATAGACAACTCTTAAAGAAAAACTACGATCGTAGTGTGAAAGGCACCCACCGAGAATAAATAACAATAGTCTTCTCTATTATTGAAGCGTTACTTATTCGGGGTAGTGCAATACAGTACTTGGTAACTTGTTGTGAAGGATGAGCACAATATGAGATACAGATGAAATGATGCCTTTTACACTACGATCGTAGTTTTTCTTTAAGAGTTGTCTATGGTGTATCTACACCGATATTATTATATAGATATCGTAACGTATTTATGTATTCATAGTTGAGGAAGAGACACACACAGTGTCGAAAGCTTCTGTAAGTATTTTATTTTATCAAAAGAAGCGAGCGCAGCGAGCAGGGGGCGAAGCCCCCTAGTTATTGTTATTATTATTTGTATTTTTTCGTGGTTTAAGTATTTTTTAAAATTTAATTTTACACATGTTTTTCCAAAAGTGATGACATTTGAATATTTTGGCTAGGTAGTGTATGTGTAATTTATACTGTTTATATAATATATATACACCTATGTTTTTACATACAGGAAATCCAAATTACGTTGCACCTACAGCCTACAATAAAGAGAAAATAGTTCAATACTGAAATGAGAATTTTTCTTTCAGGTACAAATTTCTCCTGAAAAAAAAAAAGTAATAAATAATAAAAATAAAAATAAAAAATTGTTTAGTGCACGTCCATGTATATTTTATAAAGTTATATTGTGGATACCGTAAAATTATATGAAATGTGCCTACTCAGAGCTACAAGATCAGCATACTGTTTTTGAAATTTGTTTATGGTTCGATGAGACAGCCCAAGAGATGTGTTTATAACAACCTTACTATCAACATCACCGAATTCACCACCGACTGAAGAATTGATAAGCCACAGTTCAAACTATGCTTTGATAAACTAAATACCATAACGGCCAATGTACAGGGTGCAACGACCCACGGTTAAGCAACGTCACCCTAGATAAAGTATGCAAATAGCAAAAGTTACTTGATAATGTAATAAGAGATTTATTGCTTACTGATTATATCAACTTACTGTTAAAAATCAAATTTAAAGCATATTTATATTTTTCGTACTACTACTGCATTAACACAGTTTTTAACAAACAGATTAATACTGAATGGAGAAATGAGAATCATCTCTAAATTGCCAATATTAGAGATGAAGTAAATACTGCAAAACTCAGGGTAATTTAGAAAATTTGGCTGGTGCAGCATACGCCTCAGGATTCCTTGCACCATATGGCTAATAATAAGAATAATAATAATGTGACATGTGTAAATGCTAAGCTAGACGAACCAAATGAATCCACGTGAACTATAAACAGACAAAATAATTCTTAAAGAACAAGGTAATAGGAGAGGACAGATACCAAAGAGCAAAGCAGTTAATAGATTAGATTACTCTAGATTAAGTTTTTTGAAATACCAACGCAAATATGGCTGTGCAGCGTGAGTGTATTATGTCTTCCTCGGCCTGTTTGCTGTTTTTGTGGATGAAAAGCCATACAGCACTTGCTTGTGATCCACTAACTCAGACCAGTTGTGGGTCGGCGCGAGTAGCACAGTTGTATCGTCACCGTCCTCCTCACCGGGTGTAAAAGGCCCTGGTTCGAATCTCGTTGATGACGCTAGGAACTTTAACGGGCTTTTTTCACTTCGTGGCTGACTTAGTCGATCTCAGGCGCAGATAGCAAGGTTTTTCACCCAGATACTGGGGGTTTTTCCTCCAGCAAAACAAGCAAATCGACCACAGAACACACGCAATTTACAAACGCAAATACGGGTTAATGTAATCAATTACAGGTAACCCTTAACATAATAATAATAATAATAATAATAATAATAATAATAATAATAATAATAATAATAATAGACCCGTTGTGGAAAATTTCTTGTGCAACTGACAGGATTGAAACTCCGATCATTTGCAGCCGGCATTGGAGGACGGCGAATTTATCCATTATGCTACCCGTGAGGGATACATTTATGAAAAAATCATATGTCATGGTAGATTATATAATAAAGGATACTTTCATCAAGCGACAATATAGAATCGAAAATAATAGATTCAACTTTGTCACTTTATTGGAGTGGTCGGGGTTCAAAACTCCGGCCAAAGAAAACTTTGAGAACTCTAATCGAAAACTTGAATTCTCAAAAGCTTCTTCAATCGGTATTGCAATGAAGCAGAGGGAGTATGGTTTCCCCAGTGAGTTACTTCGTTTTTTAGTCTGTACAATATGCAATCGGCCTGCGAAACTACACTTGTAGTGAAATAATATACACGATAAAGTTCACATGTAGGATCATTTGAATTTGGTGAACCATGACCAGAGTAGGCGATGCACCAAGGAGCTCCAGAACAAACGACAAAAGAACATAAAAGATACGTTTATGTCTTAAAATTATATATTTTAAGTAACAGTACTGTATCTGAAAGAAATAAAAATTAAATGAATATACAGGGTAATCAAAAACGCGAAGTTTTCAGTTGTAACAAACAAAACCTAGGGTTTTAGGAGCATGCAACTAAGACCATATTGCTCCGTGTAACTGTCTGTAAATTGCTTGTGTTCTGTGGTCGATTTTCTGTTTGTTGGACGACAAACCCGAGTTTCAGGGAGAAAAAACTATGCTACCCTCGCTTGAGACCGATGAACTCAGCCACGTTGTGAAAAAGGCCCATAAAAATTCCTCCTGTCACGACGGAACTCGAACTCGGGTTTTTTCCACTTGGTATGGGGAGGAGGACGACTCTACCAACTGTGCTATCAACGAGAGCGAAGCTTTCAGAGGCGAACGCTTTCAAATGTTCATGGCCATGGCAGTAAATTCTCAAATACCAAAAGATAAACAGATATATAGTAGTAGTAGTAGTAGTAGTAGTAGTAGTAGTAGTAGTGGCACATGATGCAAGAAAGCAAGTGTAGGAGTTTATGCAGCATCAGCCAAAAAAAAAAAAAAAAAAAATCACACCATTCCCTCCAAGTTCCTGTCCAGTTCCTCCTTAAATTTATTTAACCTATCAACTTCCACAACGACAGATGGAAGTTTGTTCCAGCAATTAACCACCCGCTGGCTAAAGGCAAATTTCCGCACATCTATTCTACATCTGTCCTTTCTTAATTTGAAATTATGTCCCCGTAGGTTGGTAATCTGAACAAGTGGAAGGATCCCATCAGAATTCAGCGTGCTCAACCCATTCAAGGCCTTATAGACTTCAATCAGATCACCGCGCAGGTGCCTAGTCTCCAGCCACTGCAATTTGCAGAACTTAAGCCTCTCTTGGTAAGAGAATCCCTTCATTCCCCTCACCAATCGTGTTGCTCTTCTCTGCACACGCTCAAGCAAATCTACATCCTTCCTAAAATGAGGCCTCCAGACCTGTACGCAGTACTCAAGGCGTGGCCTGACCTTTGCCTTATACAGAGGGACAATCACCTCCTTTTCCCTGCTAGCAAAATTCCTATATATCATTGACAAAACCCCATGACCCGCCCTAGCAGCCTGTCTGCACTGCTCAGAAAACTTCATATCTGACTGCACAATTACTCCCAAGTCTTTTTCATTTTCTACCACCTTAAGTGTAGTACCACACAGTTGGTACGTTTCTCTGGGGTTACTTCTACCCATATGCAGTACTTTGCATTTGTCAAGGTTGAACTTCAGTTTCCACTTCTTAGCCCATCTGCCCAAATTATCTAGATCCTGTTGCAGTAGCACACTGCCATTACTGTCGTTAACAACCTTGCCAACCTTTGTATCATCTGCAAACTTCGACATTAAGCCTGATATACCTTCATCAATATCATTGATAAATACACAAAACAACAGTGGACCCAACACCGAACCCTGTGGGACTCCACTAATAACATTAGTCCACGAAGAGCAGCACCCATTGATTACCACCCTCTGTCTTCTCCCACTTAACCATCCTTTTATCCATTGTAGCAACTTACCCTTAATACCATTCTGCTCCAATTTGTACAGTAGTCTTCCATGCGCAACAGTGTCAAAAGCTTTCCTGAAATCCAAGTATATGATATCAAAATTATTTTTTGCATCCAGTTCCTTTGTGACCACATCATAATAACCAATCAAATTTGTCAGACAAGACTTTCCCTTAACAAACCCATGCTGTGTTTGAATTATTGCTGCAGTCTTGTCTAGATGATCCTGCAATGCATCTTTAACCAGTGTCTGCATTATTTTACCCGGAACAGAAGTTAAACTAACTGGTCTGTAATTACTCATATCACCCTTCGATCCCCCTTTGTGAATTGGGGATACATTTGCACATCTCCAGTCCGTTGGGACCTCCCCTGAGTCCAAGGATGCTCTCATAATTATGGCTAAGGGTTTGCTTAGTTGCTTTGCCGCCTCCTTTAAAATAACTGGATAGATCCCATCTACCCCAGGTGCTTTTCTTGTGTTTAACTTCAACAATTTCTCCTCCACTTTGCTCCATAAATTTAAATCTCCATCACAAATTTAATTTCTGGGATGTCTACAGGGATTTTGCAAACTGGATGGAACAAAAGTATTTTGGTGATACAGTTTGCAAAGACAAATTCCGTTGGTAGTTTGCAACGTCACTTTCGTAGACGCTGTAGAAAAGATTCAAGACAACATCAGTCGATCTACGGCATAAGCAATTTGAAAGTAAAAGGAGAAGAGTTGGGATCGATCGGATCGGTACCTACGCGAGAGCCTGTAGTGAAGTTCATCCACATTGGGAACCCAAACTGCATGTCTTTTTTATTATTATTTTTTTTTTTTCGCTAGAGCATAGGACGCGCAATCCTAATTCTGAGAACAGCCGCAAAGTCACTTCGGAAAAAAATCTTTCAGAACTTAGTAGGAAGTTGGAAAAATTGTTTAATGAATTGGAAGACCATTTTGAGAAGTAACAATGATTGCATTATTGACAATTAGCACCAGTAAAGTTTTTAATTTATAAAAAAAATCTAATTCATATTTAAACTACTAATGTAAATTATAGATCCTTCCGATTGCCTTTTCCTACCTTATAAGAAATATGTAAATATTTTAGACTATAAAAGTGAATGGCGCTTAGCCTGGAATTAGTTTCACCCACGCACGTAGAACGATAAGCATCTGAAAAGTGCTAACAGGACATCAAAGGTAAACGATAGTTGGATTTCATGTAGACCAAATGTTGTTGCGCGCTATTTCTCAGGAATTTTCCCAAGTCTACAAATGGCAATGTGCTAAAGAACTGGAAATCCAAAGTGACATAGAGCTTATGAAACGACCAGGTAGTTTGGTGCAAATTTAAATACAAATGATTATTTTAACGCCATCCAAGGGCATTACAATACAAATAATTATTTTAACGCCATCCAAGGGCATTCTTATATCAGCATGTGCAGTTGTCTCTAGAAATATGTGTTTACAGGCCAATTGCCATATTATGCAGGCAAAAAAACTGAGAATAATACACGGGGAGAACCCGACTCCCCTGCCCGAAAAGGCTTACTATTATCTAAAAAACCAAACCAAACCAAATACTGTAGTTTGGTTTTACTATTATCTAGATTGAAGAGGACTTTAGAAATTCCTTCACTCGTCGATGGGATCGAATTGAAACGTCTCTTAACGAGCGGCAGATGATTAATCTCGCCATCGGACGGAGATAATCTGTTGGAGGCGAGCGGCCATAAGTAAACTTGCAAGTTTTGCCATGACATGTAGAAAGCTGAATGTCATGGTTGTTTACTGAACAGTTGCAGCCCGTAAGCATTTGACCACAAAAGCAATGCATGTCTGAATTGAACAACGAGCTAAGCAAAACTAGTGAACTCATTTCTTCCAATCCGAGAGACATTTTTGAGTATGATGGATGCCTGGAGAACATTACTAACCAGTAGGTTGTTCAAACCGCTAAGTTAGGAAGAGGAGGAGATGGTATGGTATGGTATGGTATGGTATGGAGTATTTTTCGTGGACTAGGTTAGATCCACTGGTCGTTGTGCATTGAACTAGAAATGCTGCGTCTTACATTGACATTCTGGACAATTTTTTTGTGCCCTACATTGCAGTTATTTTATGGAAGCGACTCTTAAACCTTCTTGCACGATAGCGCCACGCACTACAGAGGATTGGAAAAACGTATTTTTAAAAGAAGCATTGCAGTGGCCACACAGAACTCCAATCTCAAAATGGTGAAACATCTCTGATATGAGTTGCAGTGCACAACAGTCAAAAACTATTACATTAGGGTCACCCGAAAAGTTATTTCATCTTCTCATGTGTATTGTATCTGTAAATCGAATGTGTTCTCCGGTATTTGCCTGTTTTTGCTGTACGAAAATCCCAAGTTTCCGGGGAAACCTTGCTATTTACGCCCGAGACTGACTAACTCAGGGTGAAAAGACGCCATAAAAGTTCCTCGCGTCATTAACGGAATTCGAACACCCGATGTGGGGAGGACGGGACGATGCCACTGTGCTGACCGCACAGATGGCATAATAGGTGAAGGCTAAGTTGGATGTCTTCATTAGTGGATGTTTGTTGTAGGATTTTTATACACATCAACGATTAAGGTCATATTGCGTCCTATATATTGTCTGTAAATTGTGTGTTCCGTGGTCGAGTTTCTGTTTAATGGACGAAAAACATCTTCTGAGACTGACTGACTCAGTTAAATTGCGAAAAGGCCCATAAAAATTCCTCGCATCATCTACAAGACTCAAACTCGGGTTTTTTTTCCCACCCAGTATGGGGAGGACGGCTATTCTACCAACTGTGCTACCCACGAGGGCAAGAAATAATGCAGAATGCATCCAGCTTTCTATCCAAAATAAGTAAAAGGTTTTCGAACAAATTGAAGCAGTCATTACAGATAAACTGGGGGTGAGGAGCACTATTATCGATTTCAGCCTCGAAGAGCAACGCACTTGGCCCTGTGCGATTGGACAAAACGTGCTAGATACTGCAGTGTCAGTCCCATTATTTGGGGTCTGTACCCAACCCAACAAACGAGTTTTTTATTTTTATTTTACATGCTCGATTGTTTTAATTGAATCTTAGCCGCAAAAGTAGTCATATCACTTATCATTTAATTTGAAATGTATATTTGGGTTCGAATTCCGTTGATTTTCTGGGGAATTTTATCAATTTTCTACACTCAGATAGCAATGCAGTAGAGTTTTTTTTTTTTTTTTTTTTTTAACAAGTTCGGTAAAGATGTTCTTTTAGCAAACAAATAATGCGATTAGATTTCCCACTCAATTGGAAATACAGTATAATACGTCGGTACTTCGATGTGCGCTAATCCAAAACAACAAACAGTTTTTAGTGAAATAAAGATAAAAAGAAAAAAATCAGAAACATCAAATATCGAAAAAATTAATATATTAAATTAATGAATATGTAATTTTAAAATTATATAAGGCTTAGACAAGTTGCATTTTTCATTATTTAAAATAATTATAAAACTTGTTAGTTTTGATTTTGTTATTTAATTCATCTTAGTGAGAATTTATCTCTAGAGAGGTTTGACGGTTACTGTCATTCGTCTGTGGCAGCTGGTGGCGCTTAGTTCAAAATAATTTGCTATTGCCGTTTAAAGTGGTGTTTATGTGATGCATCGAAATACTGTATTTGTTTCCGTTTGCGAAATGTTTAAGAAGTGTTCCATTTTAAAAACTTAGTTTTTTTAGAGTTGTTTCATTATATAACAGCGGAGGCATGGACTGTAGCATTATTTTTTCCGTATAATCAATGAGTTAAGTAAATTTGATGCTCGATCTTACAACGAAAAATTTCATGTTTTAACAAGAAGGTAAGCAAGAAGTTATTGATTTAAAAGACCATTAGTAAAAAATAATCGAGCCATTTTATTGTAATTATGTGCCATAAAAATTTATATATCATACAAATATTTGCATTTTCATTCAATTAATAAAATTCTTTCTATTTCACAATTCTAGGTTGGCTTTTCTGATTCTGGCTTCTTGATACGTATGCAATGAATATGAATGAGTAAGTGTTTTTAACATATATCGATATGTGCACACCAGTGGTGTGACCAGAAATTCGAATTGTGGGGGGTGGGCAGCCAACGCTGAATTTATATCTAGGGTGGGATTCAATGTGAGAATGAGTAAGCAATGATCAAATTCTGACGCCATTTCATCCCGGGAATTATTATTATTTTTTTTATCTGGAGTGGGGGATGATTTCCCTCCCAGAAAATCCTCCTGAATAAGCATTCATTAAAAAATAATAATATATCCATATGAAGTATATAATTTAACCGTACGATATATAAAATAATTCAGTTTTTGCCTGAGAGAATGCATGTGCAACCCCATCACTTGGTTGCATTGCTGCTTTGTATGAATGTAGTACTGTTAGTATTTTATAATTTAATTTTAATTTAATTAATGAATTACTGGTATGATATTAAGCAATTCAGTTTTAATTTTTAATTGTGGAATGTTATGTACTTATGAACTCTACAAGTTCATGAGTATATCAGAAAGAGATGTTTTATTCATACTTTGCTTAATGCATTGTGCTTTACTACACTCATTGCATGTTTAGATCTCCATTACATTGATTAAAATATCTCATCAGTACCATTAAATTTTTTTTTTTTTTTAAATATTCTGCCCATTAAGGCAAAATATTTTATAACAATAGTTTATAAGGATCTAAGTAATGCTTTGAAATGAAGTGTATTGCACTTTTAATTTATGTAGATGCTAATATTCTAGCAAGTAAACTTTGCATTTTAGTTTTATTTCTTTAAATAATATTTTATATGTATGGGTGATTATTTATATTTCTTAACTTTTTCTTTCAGGTCACTAAGTTCATTTTCACCTTTTATTGATGAGGATGAAGATGAAGTATTTTTTGGGCCAATTTCTGAAAGAGAAAGAGAGAAGATTAAGCAGTTTAGTGGGCGTAAAACAGAAATATATTATCCGGATTTCAGAAATAACAATGAATCTGTGGCAGATGCAGATTTTCAACATGAAACACATGAAAGCACATGTAATTCTGAAGAATACTTGCATAAAGTTATGGGAGACAGTGAAATTTATGGTGTGAAAGAAAGTGGAGAAAATTATTCTGATTCAGAAATAAAATGTGATGTAACGTTAGAGATTAATGAAAGCAGTGAAGATCTGTTTTATTCTTCTCGGTCTGGGGTGACAAGTCATGGTTATAGTGGGACATCTGATGTCAGTAAGAATGGCTACAGCTCATTTCCGATTAAGAATCAAATGCTTTCATCTAGCTTTGACAATTCTAATTCTAAACATAATAATGTGCAGGCCTTTACAGATGGTTTATTGGAGCAGCACTCTTCTAATGAGGTGCTAACAGAAAACTTTGAAAATGAATCATTTAAAAGAAGTAAAGAAAATCTATCTCTCAATGATACAGTACATACAACTCAACTGCAGGAGCTCCACACGAGTGATATTACAACTATAAAATGCGAATATAATCACGAAATGCAGTATCAGGATATGTTAGAAAATAAACATACTGCTGATAACAGACTGGTAGACTGTTATATGCAAGATAGGTGGAATGATATAATGGTGATTAGTGATGGTATTCTTGATGAAGAGCTGCCTACAGTTTCTGAGAGTATGTTATTTCCACACAGCAAAAAAAGCTTGCTTGTTAAATCCTCTGATATTTCTTCTTCAAATCTAAAACAATGCTTGATTAATTCTTCAGATTTATCTAAATGGGATGCATGTGATACAGGCCCTCTAGAACCAAAAAAAAAATTATTACTTAAAACTCCCGATGTTTCCTGTGCAGAGATTCCAAAGCAGAAAGATAGCTTGAATAATTCTTCAGATTTATATATTAGGGCTGTCAGTGGTGCAGACCATTATGAAGAAAGTATATTAACTGATGATCTTCATACCTTCTCAGGAGATGTTCAAAATCCAAAAATTAACTCGAATAATTCTTCGAATTCATGTATTCAGACTACAAGTTGTACAGACCATTACAAAAACAGTGAGGAAAGCTTGTTGACTGATGATCTTGGCATCTCTGCAGAAGTTACAAAACAAAAAAGTAACTTGAATAATTCTTCAAATTCATGTATTAGGATTGCAAGATGTACAGATCATTATGAAGATAGCGAGGAAAGCTTGTTGGCAGATGATCATGCCATGTCCTCTGCAGATATTCTGAAACAAAAAAGTAACTTCAATAATTCATCAAATTTATATCTTAAGACTGCAAGTTATACAGACTGTTATGAAGATAATGAAGAAAACATATTAACTGACGATATTAATTTCCCTTCAGTAGTTGTTCCAAATCCAAAATGTAATTTGAATAATTCTTCAGGTTTATATATTGGGGTGATAAATGGTGCACACCATTATGAAGATAACAAACAAAGCTTATTGACCGATGATCTTCATATATTCTCTACAAATATGCCAAAGCAAAACCATAACTTGAATAATTCTTTAAATTCATATAATAGGACTGCAAGTTGTACAGAACATTACGATGATCAGGATAGATTATTGACTGATGACCTTGGTATGCCTTCCGCAGAAGTTCAGAAGCAAAACAGTCAGTTAAAGAATTCTTCAAAGTTATGTACAAAGACTGAAAGTTATACAGACCATTTTGAAGATAATGAGGAAAATTTATTCATCGACAATGCTGGTATTTACACTGTAGGTGTTCCAAAGCAAAAAAGTAGCTTGGATAATTTTTCAGATTTAAGTATTAGGGCTGCAAGTTGCATAGACAGTTATGAAGATGGTGAGGAAAGCTTATTGACCAATAATCTTGGTGTCTCCTCTGAAGATGTTCCAAATCAGAAAGCTAACTTCAATAATTCTTCAATTGTACATAGAACTGCAAGTTTTACAGACCATTACAAAAATAATGGGGATAGCATGTTGATTGATAATCTTGGTATTTCTTCTGCAGATATTCCAAAACAAAAAAGTAACTTGCGTGAGTCTTCAGATTTATATATTAAGGATACAAGTACAACAGATGAAGGTAATGAAAGCTTATTGACCACTGAATTTGATATTTACTGTGCTGATGTTCCAAAGCAAAAAGGTAATTCTTCAGATTTATATATTAGATCTCCAAGTGATGTAATCCATTATAAAGATAATAAGGAAAGTTTATTAGTGGAAGCTCTTGATATTTTTTATTCAAATGTACCAAAGCAGAAAGAGAAATGGAATAATTCTTCAGCTTTATATGGACCTTTAAATAGCATAAACCACTATGAAGATAATAAGGAAAGCTTATTGATTGAAGCCCTTGATATTTCATGTGCTAATGTTACTAAGCAGAAATGCAACCTGAATAATTCTTTAGATTTATCCAGGAGTTTTACAGACCATTACGAAGCTAAGCAAATTGCAGAACATTATGATGATTGTAAAGAGAATATTCCATTAAATCACTATTCAGGTCAAAATAATTCATTTGATAAACTTTCTCAATTAACTGTCAATGGGCCAGGAATTTCATATATTAAAACAAATCAGAAAGCATTATCTCTGCAAAATCTGAATGCTAATGAGACACCTTTAAGTTCTGAAAAAACGTGGAATTCTCACAATTATTATTATCTGGCTAGGACAGAAGACAGTAAACCTTGCTCTCGTACTCCTTTGAAAGAGAAGTTTAGCAATGCACAGTTTCGTTCTGGAATTCCCCAGAAAATTTTTGATAAGAAACAGTTTTCATTGTTTTCTACTCCATCCAGAACTCAACCTGTTCATTTCAAAACCCCTTTATCAGCACCCCTGAGAAGAAGACCATTTGCATCTAATACAAAGCTTACCCCAATCAAAAAGTGGAATGTAGTGAGTCCAGTTGCTCAGGTATGTCTTATCAGATATGTTACATGTAGAAAGACTTAATGGTGAACGTTAATTACTGCTATATTTAAGTATGAGATCCAGCATTTATTCAAAGTTACTCATATTTATTTTAATATGTGTATGTAGCTCGTTGTTGTTTTATAATAAGCCTCCATATTTGAATATTGGAAAGAATACAGATGTTAATAACTACAATTTACTTAAATCGTATTTTAATAGATTTTTTTACCTGTCAACCATAGGCAGAGAGAATGATTTTAGCTGATCTTTAATAGCCTATCAACATTCAAATAAACATTAATCTATGTTTGAAGTTTTTTGATAGCAATAAAATCTCATATGATTAAAGAGGCCTGTGCACTCTGGATTTATTATTATTATTGTGTGACAGAGTGAAATGGAGACAGAATAAATAATGATAAGTTTAGTACTAATTGGAAAACACACATATATTAAATTAAATACATACAAAAGCTTTCAGTTAGTTTGTTAACCTTCATCAGTCAAACTGACAGTTAAGAGTGTGGAACATGAGGGCGTGTACTGCCAGTCACGTATATGAACTGTGTGATGTGATGGTTAATTGTTGGATGTTGAAGCCTGTGGCTGTGATGCATGTGAATGTTGCCAACGTTTGTCATTCAAAGAAATGGTTGCTTCAATGATAGGGTGGACACAACATCCACTGCTCCTGTCGACTGAGGTATTAGAGTATGCGATGTTCAACAACTCCAACCAGGCGCATCTCCAGTAGTGGCGGGACCTATCTACAGTCACGACATTGCGGTGTGGGTCAATGTCGTGGTGAATTGACCAGAAGTGTTCGGCAATGGCTAAGTGTTCTATGTCCACTAAGCGGATGGCTCTCCCATGTTCCGAAAGATGTTTTCCAAGCTGTCTCCCAGTTTCCCCAATGTAGCAGCCAATGCAGTCACGGCAAGAGATGCTGTAGACTAGACCACTTTGTAGTAAGGTGGGAACTGGTATTTTCACTTTAGAGATGGGGGATCGTAACTTTCTGCCTGGGAGTTGTACGCATTTTATCCCATGTGATTTTAGGACCCTAGAAACCTGTTGTGATAGGTTTGGGTAGTATGGAATAAAGGCGCTCGCAATTGAGTCATTACCTTGGATTTATGTTCCTGTTGGTCGCTATGTGGTCATGTATCTGTAGGTTACACCTGTCGAGGGTACTGGTGGGATAGCCACCAGTATCCTCGACAGGTGTAACCTAACTGGATAGTCACTAGTACCCTGGAGGGCACAACGAGATTGCTAAAGTCAAGGCGGATGACTAATCCACCGGTACCCTTGATAGGTGTGACCTACAGACACATGACCACATAGCGACCAACAGGAACATCCAAGGTATTGAATCAACCACGAGCACCTTTATCCCAAATCTATCACAACAGGTTTCTAGGGTCCTAAAATCACATCAGGAGCATCTTTATTTCCAACATATGTATAGCTGAAATTCAAATAACTATCATCATACTTTCATTTTGGTCTTTTATTAGCTGGTTCCTGTTTTGTCACTTTGGATTTTTTGGGAACAGAAGGCTGTGATTGTTCATCCTCACTTCGAAGTGTGACAATATTGTGTTCGTTTTCATCGACTACAGTTGCAATACTAGAAGTACTCGCTTCTTATTTTAAAGTTATTTTTTCAACCACAAATCCATGGTCATTTATTTTAATAATAATAATTAGAAATACTGATTATCAAAAAATACTGAAATTATCAAAAAAAATTTGTACAAGGAAGTGAGTTTAGTTATATTATCGGTTTGCTTCCCCCTCTCTTTCAACCCATGTACTCCAGGCTAGATTGCATACGAATGGCATATTAGACCACTATGTTGCTACTTTTTCGTAGATGTTATTACCTCTATGCATACTTCAGCCAAAATAAAGTGTTCCGTGGTCTATTTGATTATTAGTCTACACTAGTAAATATTAATAACTGAAAAAAATAATGTTAAAAACTATAATGATACAAAAGTGGTGTACGCTACAAATATGCAAAAGTTATTTATTTTATTTTTTTAATTATTAATTATGAATTTTTGTGGAACGCTAGTGTTCCAGAGAACACAGTTTGGGAAATGCTGGTCTAAAAAAAAAAAAAAAAAGGTAAAGTGCAGCCATTATCAACCCACTGCAGGATGGAAGCCTCCTCAACAATTCATGCTGAGACAAAATGGACCATAATCTGCCACGCTGGTCCAGTGCGGGTTGGCAGATCAACCATATTCAGCAGTCAGGGGCTTGAACCCCGGTCTACTCAAAGAGCGTGTGCTACTGCACTCCCGCTCCTGACCACTCGGCTACAGGGCATCAATAATTGCAATACGAAAGGCATCCACTTAGTTTCCACTTTCCAAAACTATGTTGGAATATAGAATGCAGAACAGAAATTCCAGCAAAAAAAGGAATAAAACAAGGCATAAGAGGTATTCCAATGATATCCTACCGCAAATAATGTAATAGCCTTTAAATGTACCCAGCTTTGAGTTTGATACTCAGTTGCATGGAAGTCTTTGATAGCAGTTTCATTCAAATGGAAGTATGCTTCATTACTGAAACAAACTGAATGAGTATTTTGCATCTACATTCACACATGAGAAGTTATTAAGGTTTGAAAATGGCAGAAGGTTATCAAATTGTAGCAGGGTGCTTAATGATTTTGTAATAACTGAGAGCAAAGTGGAGGAGAAATTGTTGAAGTTAAACATAAGAAAGGCACCTGGGGTAGTAGTAGTAGTAGTGGCATGTGATGCAAGAAAGCATGTGTATGAGCTTATGCAGCATCAGCCAAAAAAAAAAAAAAAATCACACCATTCCCTCCAAATGCCTGTCCAGCTCCTCCTTAAATTTATTCAACCTATCAACTTCCACAATGACAGATGGAAGTTTGTAGTAGTAGTAGTAGAAGTAGTAGTGGCATGCGATGCAAGAAAGCAAGTGTATGAGCTTATGCAGCATCAGCCAAAAAAAAAAAAAGAAAATATAACACCATTCCCTCCAAATGCCTGTGCAATTCTTCCTTAAATTTATTCAACTTATCAACTTCCACGACAGATGGAAGTTTGTTCCAGCAATTAACCACCCGCTGGCTAAAGGCAAATTTCCGCACATCTATTCTACATCTGTCTTTTCTTAATTTGAATTTATGCCCCCTTAGGTTTGTAATCTGAACAAGTGGAAGGATCCCATCAGAATTCAGCGTGCTCAACCCATTCAAGGGTTGGATGGATGGGATCTATCCAGTTATATTAAAGGAGGCGGCAAAGCAACTAAGCACACCCTTAGCCATAATTATGAGAGCATCCTTGGACTCAGGGGAGGTCACAACGGACTGGAGATGTGCAAATGTATCCCCAATTCACAAAGGGGGATCGAAGGGTGATATGAGTAATTACAGACCAGTTAGTTTAACTTCTGTTCCGGGTAAAATAATGGAGTCACTGGTTAAAGATGCATTGCAAGATCATCTAGACAAGACTGCAGTAATAATTCAGACACAGCATGGGTTTGTTAAGGGAAAGTCTTGTCTGACAAATTTGATAGGATATTATAATGTGGTTACAAAGGAACTGGATGCAAAAAATAATTTTGATATCATATATTTGGATTTCAGGAAAGCTTTTGACACTGTTGCGCATGGAAGACTATTGTACAAATTGGAGCAGAAAAGTATTAAGGGTAAGTTGCTACAATGGATAAAAGGATGGTTGTGGGGAGAAGACAGAGTGGGTGGTAATCAATGGGTGCTGCTCTTCGTGGACTAATGTTATTAGTGGAGTCCCATGGGGTTTGGTGTTGGGTCCTCTGTTGTTTTATATTTTTATCAATGGTATTGATGAAGGTATATCGGGCTTAGTGTCGAAGTTTGCAGATGATACAAACGTTGGCAGGGTTGTTAATGACAGTAATGGCAGTGTGCTACTGCAACAGGATCTAGATAATTTGGGCAGATGGGCTAAGAAGTGGCAACTGAAGTTTAACCTTGACAAATGCAAAGTATTGCATATGGGTGGAAGTAACCCCAGAGAAACGTACCAACTGTGTGATACTACACTTAAGGTGGTAGAAAATGAAAAAGACCTGGGAGTAATTGTGCAGGCAGATATGAAGTTTTCTGAGCAATGCAGACAGGCTGCCAGGGCAGGTCATGGGGTTTTGTCAATGATATATAGGAATTTTGCTAGCAGGGAAAAGGAAGTGATTATCCCTCTGTATAAGGCAGTGGTCAGGCCATGCCTTGAGTACTGCATACAGGTCTGGAGGCCTCATTTTAGGAAGGATGAAGATTTACTTGAGCGTGTACAGAGAAGGACAACAAGATTGGTGAGGGGAATGAAGGGATCCTCTTACCAAGAGAGGCTTAAGTTCTGCAAATTGCAGTGGCTGCAGACTAGGCACCTGCATGGTGATCTGATTGAGGTATATAAGGTCTTGAATGGATTGAGCACGCTGAATTCTGATGGGATCCTTCCACTTGTTCAGATTACCAACCTAAGGGGGCATAAATTCAAATTAAGAAAAGACATTTGTAGAATAGATGTGTGGAAATTTGCCTTTAGCCAGCGGGTGGTTAATTGCTGGAACAAACTTCCATCTGTCATTGTGGAAGTTGATAGGTTGAATAAATTTAAGGAGGAACTGAATAGGCATTTGGAGGGAATGGTGTGATTTTTTTTTTTTTTTTTTTTTGGCTGATGCTGCATAAGCTCATACACATGCTTGCTTGCATCACATGCCACTACTACTACTATGTGATGCAAGAAAGGAAGTGTATGAGCTTATTCAGCATCAGAGGACCCAACACCGAACCCTGTGGGACTCCACTAATAACATTAGTCCACGAAGAGCAGCACCCATTGATTACCACCCTCTGTCTTCTCCCACTTAACCATCCTTTTATCCATTGTAGCAACTTACCCTTAATACCATTCTACTCCAATTTGTACAATAGTCTTTCATGCGCAACAGTGTCAAAAGCTTTCCTGAAATCCAAATAGATGATATCAAAATTATTTTTTGCATCCAGTTCCTTTGTAACCACATCATCCTATCAAATTTGTCAGACAAGACTTTCCCTTAACAAACCCATGCTGTGTCTGAATTATTGCTGCAGTCTTCTCTAGATGATCCTGCAATGCATCTTTAACCAGTGACTCCATTATTTTACCCAGAACAGAAGTTTAAACTAACTGGTCTGTAATTACTCGTGTCACTCTTCGATCCCCCTTTGTGAATTGGGGATACATTTGCATATCTCCAGTCCATGGGAACCTCCCCTGAGTCCAAGGATGCTCTCATAATTATGGCTAGGGGTTTGCTTAGTTGCTTTGCCGCCTCCTTTAATATAACTGGATAGATCCCATCCACCCCAGGTGCTTTTCTTATGTTTAACTTCAACAATTTCTCCTCCACTTTGCTCTCAGTTATTGCAAAATCATTAAGTATCCTGCTACAATTTGATAACCTTCTGCCATTTCCAAACCTTAATAACTCCTCATGTGTGAATGTAGATGCGAAATACTCATTCAGTTTGTTTGCTATCTGGGCAGGATCATCAACAGTCGATCCATCGATATCAAGTGGACCAATCAGATTCATCCCCTTCCGTTTAGAGTTTATGTAAGTAAAGAAATCCTTGCTGTTTTTCTTAGCATCTTTTGCCAAGGATTTCTCGTAATCTGCCTTCGCCTGTCTAACCTCCTTTGTGACCTGATTACAGACTAGCTTATATCTGCCATAGGCTTCTGAGTCACTTGATAATTTATATGCATCCCATGCATTTTTCTTCTCTGTTACGAGTGTCATTAGTTCATTTGATAATCATTTAGACCTAAACCTTGAACAATATTTCTTAATAGGTATGAAACTTTTAGTAGCTTCCACGATTAATTCCTTGAATGCTTCCCACTTAGAATTTACTGTTGGTAACATCGTCAGTTTATTCCACTGTACAGAATTTAAAAACTTCTGAGACTACTGTACTCACCTTTACGAAAGCAAAAACCCTTTCCTTTACCCCTGATGGTAATTATATCTTTAAGTAAATCACACATCAGTACACTGTGATCACTGCCACCTAGTGGTTCCTTTATCTGCAAATTCTTAATACACGAATGATCACTGCAGATAACCAGATCAAGAGTATTGCTCTCTCTGGTTGCCTCTCGAACATGCTGCTGCAGAAAACAATCATCCAATAAATCCACAAAAGTCTGACTAGTGTGTGAGTGACCAACCCACAAGTTCCAGTCAATATCTGGGAAGTTAAAATCCTCCATTATAAGACATTCTGATTTACTGGCCCACTCTTTCTCTGTATAATTGTTCATTGTACTCATTTGAGTCATTAGGCCTACAACACACTCCTACTGTTATTTTTGCTTTCGCAGTGCTTATGTCACACCAAACTGACTCAACAGTGCACTGTTCATCTATATCAACTGGGTGCACTTCTTTTGATTTTATGTTTTTTTTAATTAACAGCATAACACCTCCTCCCTTTCTATTCTGTCTATCCTTTCTGTACACATTGTACTCCCCAAATTCTAGTTCTGCATTCCTTATATCTGTGTGACACCATGTCTCTGCTATCCCAACAATATCCACCTTTGATGTCTTGACCAACACTTCAAATTTATCAAATTTATTTACTATACTTCTACCATTGGTATACATGCTCCTATTCCTAGTTACCCTAACACATCCCATATACCCACCTATTTCAGGATGACTGCCATCCGTCCCTGAAACCCCCAACACCCCTCACTCCAGGTCGCTACTTATTCTAATAGTTGTGCAAGAATCACCTTCACCTCTGCCTACGGCTACTGTTAAACTATTAGTCCTTGTATCCCCCCAAACTATCAGTTTTCCGACCCACCTAACACTGCCTCGATAGCATCAGCAAATATTCTTGCACCCTTTCTATTTAACTGTATCCCATCCCTGTAGAAGCAGTCTCTCCTGTTAACAAGTACAGACCAGGCTGAAAAAAATTCTATCCCTTGAGCCTTGCACAATCCTTCCAGGGCCGAATTGATCAACAAGGCTCTCATCATATACTCCCTCTTATCGTGTCTGGGCAGAATTGCAGACACTTTCAAATTCAACCCTAATTCTCGGCTTTTGTTTAACAGTGACCTGTACTTGTTAAGTAATTCTGCCGGTCTCCTTCTCTTAATATCATTAGTGCCAACGTGTACAACTATATCACCTTTTGTGCCCTTAAAAGATGATATCCACTCTACAACTTCATCAACCTTTGCCCCTGATGGACATACCCTGGTCCTGTTCTACCTATCCTTTTTACAAAGCATGTTACCCGTTTCCCTGAGAATAGTCACCAACAACTACTAGTTCCTGTGGGACCAGCGCATTCTACCTTGGGGGTTGCCGCTTTGTTGCGTGATGACCAAGTGCAAGCTGTGGCGTTGATGTGGGCAGCTGAGAGCTTGATGGGCCCCTCAATTTAGATCTTTCGAGGGCATCCACCCTGTCCTTCAAACTTTCATATAGGCCCATAACAACACTGAGTTGTCGCCTGATTTCCTTACACTCCTTACATCGCGCACACACAAAGACATCCCCCGTGGCAATATCATGTTCCATTCCAGAGAGTTCGGCAAACATTTCACAAGTTGCACATTTTTTTAGGCTGTGATGCGTTGGAGAATCGCCCCCCTCAGTTCTCCCCCGAGTCACAGCACTCCTGCCACTTTGTGTCCGTTGCTTTACTGGTCTAGTTTGGGGCATGCTATTTTAAATTAATGAGATTAAAAAATTAAATTAATTAAATGTCAATACTACGCTATCTAATAGAAACAGTGAAGCATATTAATCTATATAATTATGCGTTAGAGCTACCTGGCTATCTCAATGAAAAATTTGAATTCCCTATCACTATATACAAAAACAATGGCTGCAAGATTCGAACGAAATAACGGTTTTATGTAAATTAAGTAGTAATCCACAAAAACTCTTTATCTAAATTAAAATAACCAGCGTAACTATAAAACTACGTATTAAGTACAATATAAAATAACAATTATGTAAATAAAAAGGCAAACACTTATCGCTTTTTCGGAGCCTGTAACTCACAACTGTAATTTTTAAAGAGAGTCAGCGCCTGATTTTTATTAGCAAAATTCAGTGATGCTGGCTGGATTTTTTTGATCTGTGTAGACTGACATTCTATCTACTAAATAATCATAATCTGAAATGTGATGTACAATGATGAATAATCAGATTGAGAGTGTTAACAAAACAGAAATAGACAAGATCTTGTAACAAATTGCTGCCAACATCAAGATATGACCATATATAGTATAGCAAATATTAAATTTTATGTAGGTTTTAATTACAAAAGTTTATGTCAGTATGATTTCAAGGACTGTTCTAATATGAACTCATAAAAATACATATTTATAATTTTTCAGTGGTTTTTATTTTATGAGTGATCTGTATTTTATGGTTTTAAGCTCATTCTTCTACAGTTTAAAACAACATGAAGAGCTGTTGAAACCGCAAAATTATGAAGTATGTAGATAAGGTTAATTGTAATTTAAAATAGTAAGGAAAAAATATGATTTAAATTGAATTGTGATATAGTTAGGGAAGGACTTTGTGGTTGTTTTCCATTAAGATTATTATTATATTTAATACCGCTCTTATACCATGTGAAATTAATAATATAGTTTATTAAGCTATTCGCCTAAACTACTATATATTAGCTGACCGGGCTAGCTGGGTGAGTAAAGTGCCTGGCAACCCAAAGGTCGTGGGTTCAAATCCCGCCTTGGGCTTTTATCAGAGTAAATGCAAAAACCTTGGGAGGTGCATTATGGCCACAGAAGCTGATGTGGCAATAACGAACGAAAAAAAAAACAAAAAAACTATACATTAAGGTAATGTTTCGGGTATCTTACCGATATCCATCATCAGACCATGCTGCTGACAGGCTTCTCTTGTCAATGTTCTCATAACAGGTTTCTGGGAGCATCAGCAAGAGGAGTTTGTCAGCAGCATGGTCTAATGATGGGTGTCGGTAAGATACATGAAATGTTACCTTAATGTATAGTAGTTTAGGTGAATAGCTTAATAATCTTCATGAATTGTGATAATTAACACTTAATTTGTTTACATTCTGTAGCATAAAATACATGATTCTAAGTAGGATTACAATATTATATACTAACTGTACCTGTTTATATTTCAGTACATTAAAGAACAACCAGCCCCACCTCTTATAAGGACTGTACGACCTGCCAGGCAGTTGACTCCATCCACTTCAGATAAAAATGTGAGATATTAATAGATAATATTATATAACTATGTATCTCTTAACCACCAGCTGACATCTCACTAAAATATTGTGTAGTCATCTAAAGCAGTGCTTCTCAAACTATCTGTGGTGAAGGACCAGTTCCTTTTATTTCTAATCCATCGGACTGGCACTTTTGTAAAATACAATCTTCATGGACCAGTAACAGAAGAATTATTACAGATCAGTAACGTCCATGACGAATTGGAAATTTGTCGCGGACCAGCACTGATCTGTGGACTACACTTTGAGTAGCACTGATCTAGAGGTTACTATGGATCTGAGGTTACCTAACCAAGAAGAAACCTCTACATCTAAGCTAGTATCGTGGGGAACAGCCTGGACTACTGACTTAGTTTCCACTCTACCTTTTCATGGTGTAGCTTGTCATTAGGGAGCCAGCTGTATGGTTACTGAATGAATGAGGATTTGCTGTGAATATGGAACTAAGCTAACCTTAATGATAACTTATATGCTTAAATCTTACCATTATGGTAGGTCAAAACAGTTGAGACTCATACATCATGGCATTAAGGGCAAGTTGCTACTATGGATAAAGGGATGATTGAGTGGGAGAAGACAGAGTGGTAATCAGTGGACATTGCCCTTCATGGACTGTTATTAGCGGAGTCCCTCCTGGGTTTGGTGTTGGGCCCATTGTTGTTTTCTGTATTTATCAATGATATTAATGAAGGCATATCAGGCTTAATGTCCAAGTTTGAAGATGATACAAAGGTTGGCAGGTCAGTTAACGACAGTTAATTACAGTATGCTACTGCAACAGGATATAGAAAAGTTAGGCAGATGGGATGATAAATGGCAATTTAAGTTTAACATTGACAAATGCAAAGTACTGCATATGGGTAGCAATAACCCCAGAGTAACATACTAACTGTGTGGTAGTACACTGAGGGTAGTACAAAATGAAAAAGACCTGGCAGTAATTGTGCAATCAGATATATTCTCTGAACAATGCAGAAAAGCTGCCAGAACAGCTCATGGGGTTTTGTCAATGATATACAGGAATTTTGCCAGCAGGAATAAGTAGATGATTATCCCATTGTATAAGGCAATGGTCAGGCTGCATCTTAAGTACTGCATACAGGTCTGGATGTCTCATTTTAGGAAGGATATAGAGCTGCTGGAACAAGTATGCAGAATGGCAACAAGCTTGGTGGGCAGGGCAAAAGTTTAATTGATTGGGAAACATTGTCCAGTAGAATTTTGTGCAAAATTCAAAATGAAAAGTTGGGTGATGACATTTGTCTGAACATTCAACCCAGTTGAAGGCCGAAAAATGAAGAGTCCATCTTTTTTTGGGCCTTTATGTTTTAGAAAAAGACTAATATTTTAGAAATAGCAGTGGAAACTAATGGCAAAGAAAAATAGTGCAGGTTGTAGATTTAAATCACAGGGTAAAAAATTACAATTACAGTAGAACCCGGATAAGAAATTCCTACATAAGAAGTTTCCCCCTCCATATTAGGTTTGGTTTCTCAAGTTCCAATTTCACCTTTATATATTGTAAATTTCCCAGGTAAAAAGTTTTCCCACATAAAAAGTTTGTGATAATAATGCACAATGTATAAAGTTTGTGATAATAATATACAATGCATTATAATAATACACAATGTATTATTATAATGACGTTTTCCCACTTAATGTTTTTTAAATATAGAAATTCTTAATTTTATATTAAAAAAATATTAAGCAATATAAACATTTTGGTAATCGAACAAGTTAGTGCCACGCATCATTTTAATTTGTTGTAAATCAATGAAGTAGGTGAAATGGCATCGTTTTTGATATATATTATCATATTGTAAATGCCTTCACAACGAGTTACCCTGATATTGCAGTACTTATAATAAGCAACGTTTTGCTAATGGAGAATGTTACTTATTCTCAGCGGATACCATCACCCCTGGTTGGTGGTATTTGCTAAGAATCCAGTGTCTAAGTGTTGCCTATTCAAGAATCCAGTGTCAAAGTGCTGCTTATTCTAGGTAGTCCAATATCAGGACAACTCGTTGTGAAGGCATTCACAACATGGGTGCTGGCAGCATGGTGCAAGTGATAAAAAGGACAAAAATTAAAAAGCTCTCAGATTTGCCAACAACCATGAAACATAAGAACCTTCTTCTTCAAAAGTTAAATGGAATTACTAATGTTAACATGATTTTAGATGAAAATATTTAAGAGAACTAAAGGAAGTTACAAAAACAGGTATGTGGGAGATAAGGTCTATAAAGAGAGGAAATTCAGAATTTTGATAGAATAGAACCTCCATGGCAATGAGAGAGAAAAGTAGGACATATGAGAAATTTATGGCAAATAAAACTAATAAATTCTTATTGGAATCTAAAGAAAAATGCAAGAGAGTTGAGTATGTGTGAAAGAGCTAAAGTAAAATATTGGGGAAGTTATGGAAAAGAATTAATGTTTTGGCATTTAGTTAAAAATCTTCTCAGAATGGGGAAATACATAATGACAGCAATCAAAAATGTTAAACAGAAGTTAGAATAGAAGGACATTTTAGAAGATACGGTAAATTTTTTTGATTTTTCTAAATGGAGTGGAAACATCAAAGAAGAGGAAAAGATTAAAATGGGGAAATTTTTGGATATTATTTTTAGTACAGTATTGAGGTAAGAAAGGTCCTAGAAAATATAAAGTATGTAAAGATGTATGTAATTAAATTAAAGGAATGTAAATATGTAGGTAATGTGTGGAAAAAGTATGGAGGTGTAGATGAAGTTTTTGTCTGATTATCCAGAGGTTGTTTTCTGTAGGGAAATTTCCAGAAGGTTAGAATAAGACATTAATTATACCAATACGTAATAAAGGTGGACATTAAAATCACAATGGAATTTCAGTACTAAACATACTAGGTAGAATCTGTGCAAGTATACCAGAGAAGAGATTTGGGGCCCCAAGTGATAGTGTCCGAGCAATTTTCTGAGTGATTTCATTCCGTTTTCTTTCCAGTGCCTTTCTTATCCTCAGTTCTTTTGAAATGCTTCTGTACTTAACAAATTGAGTAAGAACCCACGAAAGAAAATTACCTTTCTTTTCTTAGTGTATTAATTAATTTTTTCACTAACAAACTAACCTCTCCAGGCGCTTGGTCACTAGGTGGCACTGATCCTGCCTCCCTGTGGTGGGGCCGGAAACCTCAAAGGAAATAAATAATCCTTTCGGGGCTAAAAGGAGCAAAAATGGACTCTACAAACCAGGTTTTACCTGGATCACTGGATCAAACTGAATACTATCAGCAGCAAGATGATCCTAACCCATCTACTGCCAAGAGACAAAAGAAAGATGTGACCCAGACCATCAGTCCACTCTTTCTAATTTTACATTCCTTATCAGACCAGCCGGTTAGTATAACTTTTTCCCTTTGTAATACAAAGGTGTCTAGAACATGTAGCTGGTCCACCGAAAATGGTTTGCCGCTTGAAATCAGGTGACCTACTGATAGAAACAACAAATCAGCATCATTCTGAGCTACTTCTTAAAACAATATCTTTTGGTGGGATTCCCATCAAAGTCACTCCACATGCCACTTTAAATACATCAAAAGGGGTTATTGTGGAATGGGACCTCCTAAACAGCTCTGAAGAAGAAATTGTACAAGAGTTACAAAACCAGAATGTCATTCATGCGAAAAGAATTCTTATCAAAAAGGAAGGAAACCTACTACCAACCCGCACTATCATACTTACTTTCAACACACCTACCCTACCAACATCAGTGAAAGCAGGAAACCTGAATTGCCAGGTAAAGCCATACATCCCCAATCCAATAAGATACTTCAAGTGTCAAAAGTATGGTCATTTGCAAACAGTTTCAGAGGTCTAGCTATTTGTGCCACCTGTAGCTCAAAAGATCATAACGATAAAGAATGCTATGCACAGTCTCCTCGCTGCCCAAACTGCAAAGGAGACCACCCTGCCTACTCCAGAGACTGCAGCATATGGAAAAGAGAGAAGCAAGTATAGAAATATAAAACTGAGTATAAAGTTACATACCAAGAAGCTAACAAGCAGATATCATTACTCCCAGCTGTTAGATCATACACAGCAGCAGCAATGACAGTCCAGAAAACAAAAGTAATTGCATCACAAACTGACATCTCAATAGCGGATGGGCATGTACTCTTCTCTTACAGACAAAAACAAAAGCTGATCAGGCAATAAATACTCCAATTATAATCCCACCAGATGCTAAAGATCCAGCAGCAACCGATAGTGAAAGTCCCACCAAATCTGTAGACAAAAAACAGAAAAATACTGATACTATGGAAATTGACGAAGAGGAGCAAAATGAACCAGTCCTGGAACTCTATGCAACTGATGATATGGACAGTGGTGGTCGTCCAACTTTCCCTAGAAAAGAAAAAATCAAAACAGATCGGTGCAAACAGGCAGCACAACGTAAATCATCGGAATCAATAACTAAGTCCAAATAATGCGTACACTTTTTCAGTGGAATTGTCGTGGGCTTCGAAGTAACCTTAACGATATTCAAAGATCTAATTTCCATCTATAATCCTGCAAGTGTTTGTTTACAAGAAACCAACCTAACTCTGCACGTAAGCATTTCAATCAAGCACTACATTATATATAGGCAAGATCGTAAAACCACAACATCTGCTCATGGAGGGGTCGCCATTCTGGTAGACTCTAATATTCCCTCCAGGCATATCCAGCTGCAAACGCCTCTTGAAGCAGTTGTGGTATGAATTGTGTCACTTACTTGGTTTCACTATATCTTCCACCTAACCATAGGTATACACTGCAAGACTTCGAGGACTTAATTGACCAATTACCATCTCCTTTCTGTCTGATGGGCAATCTTAATGGACATCATATCATTTGGGGTTCACTTCATACAGTCAAAAGAGGACAGATGATCAAAAAACTTCTAGATAACAGGAATTTAACATTTTTAAACATGGATACTCACACCCATGTCCATTTACCAACAGGGAGTACTTCTGCAATTGATCTCACCATCTGTTCCCAGGCTCTCTTTCCTATTCTTGACTAACAGTGATCATTACCCAGTTGTTTGTCACCTATTAACAAATGATGTACCGCAATTAATAAGAGGTGGAAATTTCGCAAAGCAAACTGGGAAAAATACCAATATGCTGCTTCTTTAGATGAGCAAACTATAAGGCATTGTGATATCAATAGTGCTGTTACTTATGTTACAAAACAAATCATCACTGCAGCAAATATTTCAATACTAAAGACCACTAAACAGTACCATAAACATTACAAGCAGTGGTGGAATGAAGAATGCCTGGAAGAAAAGAAAGAGAAAAATAAAGCTTGGAATCAGTTCAGAAAGTTCTCCACCACCACTAATCTCATAAAATTTAAGAAAATCAGAGCAAAAGCACATTATATACGTCAGAAATCTCAAAAAGAACTTTGGATATCTTTTGCTAGCAAAATTAATAGAAATACTGACACTAAAATTATCTGGAATAAAATTAGACAATTCTCAGGTAAATATTCAACAGCCCCTAAACCAATAATCAGCTGGAAAGGCCATGACATAACTGATCCAGAAAAAATTGCAAACCTATTAGGAGAAACCTTTGAGGAATTGGCAGCTACATCATCATATAGACCAGTCTTTCAAAAATATAAAACTCAAATTGAAAAATACAAAATTAATTTCTGCACAACTCATGAGATTCCATACAACCAACCCTTCACTATAAATGAGCTACATAAAGCCTTAGCCAAATCAAAACAAAGTGCAGCAGGTCCGGATGGAATCCACTATCAAATGATTAAGCACCTCACCAAAAATTCCTTATTCATCTCCTACTTCTTTATAATAGGATATACCTTGAGCACACATATTCAGACTCTTGGCAGCATTCATTTGTGCTGGCCTTTCCAAAACCAGGGAAGGACCACTTAAATCCAAATAATTATTGCCCTATTTCCCTCACTAACTGTCTTAGTAAAACTTTAGAAAGAATTGTGAATAATCAGTTAACATGGTTTCTTGACTTGCACAATCTCCTTAGTCCGAGCCAATATGATTTTTGGAAAAACAGATCAACACTAGATATAGTGACAAAAGCCAAAGCAAACATCCACAATGCCTTTCTCCAAAATGAACATCTTGTTTTGATATGTCTCGACATTGAAAAGGCTTTTGATACTACCTGGAGATATGGTATCCTACACTAATTGCATAAATTAGGACTGCGAGGTCATCTACCAAAGTTCCTCCAGAGCTTCATGTATAAAAGAACTTTCCAAGTCTGCTACCATAATAATTTGTCTCAAATATACAATCAAGAACATGGGGTACCCCGAAGTTCAGTCCTTAGTGCAACCCTTTTCGCAATAAAAATCAATCCTATCACAGACGTCATTCCAGAAACAGTAGAAACATATCTATATGCAGACAATCTCACCATTTCATGTCACTTACAGAATATGCAGACAATTGAGAGACGGCTTCAATGCACTATAAACAAAATAGAGTACTGGTTCACCTATAATGGATATCGACTCTCAGTACAAAAGACAGCAGCAATACACTTCTGCAGAAAATGAAAGATGCATCCTGACCCAGAACTAAGAATAAACAATCAACAAATCCCACTGAAACATAGTATCCGATTACTAGGTCTAATCATGGATCAGAAATTAAATTTCCTAGACCATATAAAACATCTATGTACAGTGTGCGTAAACAAATTAAACATTCTACGAGCAATATCTGCCGTGACATGGGGAGCTGATCGTTATTCACTTTTGCACATTTATCGAGCAATGATAAGATCTAGATTAGATTATAGTTCTCCCATTTATTCATCTGTGAGGAAAAGTGTTCTAAATTGGTTAGATCCTATCCATCACAGTGCATTACGTGTTGTTTCCGGAGCATTTCGTACCTCACCTGTGTACAGCCTATACACAGAGATTTATGAACTCCCACTCAGCCTTCATAGACAACTTCTTCTGAACTATGCTGCAAAAATTCGAAGCCTTCCTGGACATCCAACATGGCAATATCTGTATACTCCAAAATGGGAAACTTTATATGAGAAGAAACCTGCCGGCATATAACTAAAAGAAATACTTTCACAATGGAACTTAAAAATGGATAAAATCTACAAAGATATTCCCGCATATCTTTCGCCATGGGAAATCAGTTTATCTGCCTGTGATATGGACCTCACAAAATGGAAACAACATAACATCCCAAATCAATATATGAAACAGCTGCATTCTTTTTATGTAATGCAATTCTCTGATTACTCACATCTGTACACTGATGGCTCCAAAATGGATACACACGTTGGTGCTGTTGTGGTCCTGCCAAATAGCAAAATCTCTCAGTCCCTTCCAATAGAGTGTACTATCTATAGTGTTGAACTGTTTGCAATAAGTCCTGCACTAGATCACATTGCCAAAACTTCCCTCGTAAAAAGTATAATTTTTACAGACTCATTAAGTGCAATATATGCTTTACAACTACAAAATCAACCATCTCATCTGTATCTAAAAAAATTCTCTCCTGCTTATCGCTTCTTAAGACTAAAAACGAAAAAGTCAGATTCACTTGGATTCCTGGACATTCTGGAATACCGGGCAATGAACGTGCTGATCAGGCTGCCACACATCCATCAAATGAAATTTATCACCTGCATAAAATTCCACACAGTGATTTTAAAAATGTCATTTGAAAAACTGCTCAAAATATTTGGAGACACACCTGGAAATCTCAAGCAGCAGCCGAAATCCTGGAAATCAACTTTTCAGACAAACAGACACGAAGAGGTTATCCTTGCCTGGCTTCGCATTGCACATACACATTTAACACACTCTTATCTCCTAATGAAAGTTGATCCTCGACAATGCCCTCAGTGTCTTAACCGTACTAACAGTAAAGCATGTCATCATAGAATGTCCACGTTACCAAATTGCCCGCCATTCGGCTTTCAAATTGTGTGCAAATGAACAATTAAGCCTTGAACTCATTATGGGAGAAAACTCAGATGTAAAGGAACTCTTTACATACCTCAGTCTAATAAACATTACCAATTGTATCTAATATTCAAATATCAGTGTTAACGTAACTGAAATAACAAAACTGGAACAGGTGCAATGTAGCTGAAGCAGCTTTTACGCCACAAAATAACAAACAAAAAAGAGATTTGGAAATCTTTTTGAATATAACCTTGGGGAAGAACATTTAGCTTTTAAATGAAACAAGGGATGCCAGGATGAAATATTTGTACTAAGATAAATTATAGAGAGGCCATGGAATCATAACAAAAATTAGTATTTAGGATATACATTATCTTGAAAAAGCATACAATAAAGTACTCAGAAATCTGCGTGCTTTTTCAAATTTTAGAGAAATATGGCATCAGGATAATCTTTTAAAGGAAATAAATAGCTTGTATAAAAATGAAAACTAAGGATTGAAGGATGTATGGTTAAACTTGGAGTGAAGCAGATCTACACCTTATTGACACTTTTTGTAATTTTTAATGGGCCATTTAATACAAGAATGTTAGACAAGGTTTAGCGTAGAAGATGTAAAAATTGGATTGATATTGTGCTTTTAAATAGTTGCTAATAAGATCTTCAGGAATCTCTAAATAAATTATATAAATATTGTAGACATTTTGGTGAGAAAATAAATTCAGTGGGAATAGAAAATAAATTAGCTAAAATATAAAATTAGACGTTTATACTCCAGTTTTTTAAGCTGTTTTAACCTGTTTTGCTGACACCTGAATAAAAACTGAAGGAAATTGCTCAAAAATTAGAATCTTCAGAAATGAATTTTAAAAAAATAAATGGAACTAACAGATGGAACCAATGGTGAGATCCTATTAAAAATGAAGAAATACAAAAAAAAAAAAACCTTGGCAACAAATATCTAATGAAAGGTAAGTGAAACAAACTTAAGATGCTATGATGGTGTAGAAAGTATGAATGAGGGAATTAGCTAAACAGATATTTGAAGCAGAAATGAAGACATAGAGAGACTGTTTGTTGTTTGTTTGTTATTTGGTTTTTAGGAGCATCTGGGGATATGTGGTGATCATTCCCTGACCTTTTCGCATCCTCCGTATTTGGTGGTCATGGGCTCGAACCCACAGACTAAGAGAAAGGTGGAATGATTTGTCAAGCAAGTATTAGAGGAAATAGCTAAGGAGGCTAATGGGAAATAAGATATCATGAAGAAAAATAGTGAATGGTTGCTGATCATTCATGATCAGCATATGTGAATGGTTGCTGATCATCCATTGTGTTTGAATGCCCTATCAGTGTTATGGATTGTTTCCAGTAACATTGAGATATTTGGCATTTTTGGACACACTGAAAAATCTGGTGCCCTTTACATTTTAGGATAGCCTGTACCCATCCTTCCAATGGCTTCCACGTGCTGGGTCATCTAGATAATATCTGCTTTTATAGTCCTATAAAAGAAAATCTATCAGATAAGTTCATTTAAGCCTGTTTCTATTATGCATGTGAAATTTGCATGTTACAAGCCTTTTATGTAAATTTTATGTATATTATATGAAAAGCATGTTAAAATTTATATGATATACATTTCTTCAATTTTAAATATAATTTCAGTCAAAATGGTGAAATATGACTATGGCTTACATATGAAAAATATGTGACCTCTTTTGCGTGAATCTTATTTATCCTTAAGCTGTTTATCACACACTTGCTGTTGCACTATTGATGATAAGTCTCAGTATTATTAAAAATTTACTTAATATTATTAAAGGCGCCTCCATAGCCAGGTGGGAAGGAGCAGCAGTGCGTAGCACACGCTTCTTGATTAGACCAGGGTTCGAGCCCATCACCACCAAATACGGAGGATGCAGAAAGGTCAGGGAATGACCACCGCATATCCCGGAGCAATATGGCCTTAGTTGCTAATGCTCCTAAAAACCAAATAACAGCAACCTTAATATTATTAAATTAAATTAAAAGTGTATGAAGTACATTTGATAGCATATTTAAATAAAAGACGAATACAGTTAAAATTAGGCATTTATGGTTGAATACTCTGAAAAAAATGAATGGAATATTCCATTTCCATGCCAGTTATTTTTCAGATATGTCAGAAAATCTTTTAAGTGTTGTAATGTTATACCAACATTTCATGCTTTTCCTTGATCGTGTGATAATCATATTAATTATTCACATGATCCTGACATGCAAGAACTTGCCACTTTCTCTGATCATTGGTGAGAACACAAGGCAGAAACACATGACATTCTCAAACCTTATGTTAAAATTGAACAATATGTGCCTTGAGAAATTGAGTCTTACCAGCAGCTTTGCAGATATTTAAATGTCAATCACTCCTAATCGTATCATGAACTTGTGTGATTGAATTGTTCGTTTTTGAAGTCAGAGGAAGACCAGAGTAAGGATCATCTTTGATGGACAAGCAGCACTGTTTAAACTTTGTAAACCACTGAGAAGTCTTTGAAATACATAGTATCTTCTCTGAAAGCTGTATTTCACATTCATTAGTTTCTGTTGTGCTTTTCCATAATTTGAAACAAAACCTGTTGCAAATTTTCCACTCAGTAAAAGCATTAATTTTTAAAATGTGACAAACACCAAAACACCTTCTATTCAAGGTATGCTAATTTGGACTGATTGTAGATAAATAGATGCCGACCGGGCTAGCCGAGTGGGTAAAGTACCTGCCCGGCAACCCAAAGGTCGCGGGTTCGATTCCCGCCTCGGGCTTGGATCAAAGTACTGCAAAAACCTTGGAGGTGCAATATGGCCACAGAAGCCGATGCGCCAACAACTACCAAATCAAAAAAAAAAAAAAAAAAAAAAAAGATAAATAGATGGTTAATGCGTTGCTTTGTCTCTGATTTGAACATGTTTTGATAAGTTCAACTCATTACGTTGCCTCAATTTCAAGGTAATACACAGTCAGTCCCCAAAAATTTTGACAACACCTTGTATTCTTCAAGTGATGATAGTTAGAGAGGTCTAAGCATGTCTCATTACCAAACCTATCACTCAAAAATTCTAAGATTGATGGAACTGACATGTAGACAATGCACACGAATTGCGCATGCATATTTTAGTGAAGTGGTGATTATTCTGTAACAAAACAATACATTCATAAACTTGAGGATGTCTCCTTTTGTAAAAGGTTTAATGTTGTTATAAATTACTTTTATTACTAGAGGTCACTACACAATTATGAACTAACACAGACTAAGGTTAACAAAAAAAAAATGAAGTGGCCCCATATCACCCACCCAAATTTTAAGAGTAAGAGCATCCTGTGAGTTTATCTGGCTATTTCAGCCAGCACACACTTTCACAGATATACCGATGAGCCAAAACATTATGACCACCTACCTAATATGATGTTGGTCCTCCCATGCAGCCAAAACAGCTCATACCCAGTGAGCAGGGACGCTACAAGATTTCTAAATGTGTCTTGTGGTATATGGTACCAACACCTAACCAGCAGATCCTTTAACTCCTGTAAGGTCCGTGGTTGAGACGCCAATGATCAGAGTTGCTGTTCTAACACAACCACAGATGCTCGATGGGATTGATGTCTAGGAAATTTGGAGGTCAGGGCAATACTTGGAAGTCTTTCTCGTGGTCCACAAACCTGTCTTGAACAATCCGGGCGGCGTGGCAGGGTGCATTATCCTGCTGAAAGATGGCACCGCCAGAGGGGAAGACAGTTGCCATGAAAGGGTATACCTGGTCAGCAATGATGTTTAGGTAGGTGGCAGATGTCAGAGTGCCCGGCACATGGATGGCTGGACAAAGGTATCCCAGCAGAACATCGCCCAAAGCATGACACCTCCACCAGTTGCTTGTTTTCATCCCACAGTGCATCCAGGCGCCATCACTTACCCAGGTAAACGATGCACACGTACCTGGCCGTTCACATGGTGCAACAGGAAACGTGATTCATCGAACCAGACAACCTTCTTCCAATCACTCAAGGTCCAGTTTCAATGCTCGCGTGTCCATTGTAGGTGCTGTCACTGTTGAACCAAGTTAGCATTGGGCACTCGGAGTGGCCATGCGGCTGCGCAGCCCCATTTTCAGCAGAGTTTGACATACTGTGTGTGTTGTGACATGTTACTCCTGTCAACAGCATTCCAATTACCAGCTAGTTGCGTCACAGTCACTCTTCTGTTGCCACCTACCATCCGGGAAAGCCTTTGCTCAACTCGAGCATTGATGAGCCATGGTCATCCAACACCTTGCTGGTGGTTCTTGGTTTTTCCCTCCTCGGACCACTTTTGGTAGGTACTAACCACGGTTGACTGTGAGCAACCCGCCAGCCGTGCCGTTTCGGATATGCTCTGACCCAGTTGTCTGGCCATTACAATTTGGCCTTTGTCAAATTCATATAAGTCCGCTGCCTTTCCCATCTGAAGAACAAGAGTAACTTGTTCAAAATAGTCAATGCACCAAAAAAGCTCAAAACAGCTTGACACATGATTGTTATCACTTGGTATCATTGGAAAGTTTGAGAGATCTCCAATAAGTAGAGGCCTCGGGGAGCAGGCCATAAGTTTCCAAAATCATGTTTAGAAAAGTTATAGAACATACCTTTAAAGCAGAGGTGGACTGGGTCAAAAATTCTTAATGGGGAAAACTTGTAGTGCCCTCATACTAGTGTTTATGGCCACTGAGGTTTCCCCGATAAATCTTATGGCCAGTCCACCTCTGCTTTCAAGCCAATTCACAAATGAGCTATTAGATAGTAGATCAGACCAGACTTAATGGTAGTGCTTCAGGATTGGCTAGTGAATATTCTTGCTGTATCTACTGTGGCCAGTCATGTGCCAGAGGGCATCTTGCCATGACTAAGCACAGTTGTTATGTTGTGAGGAGGAGAAATGATGCACTGTCAAGGCCATGTTTTCATGAAGAAGTCTGGTGCACCTCTGCCATGTGTACAGCATATCTCAAAATGTCATCTTATCACATTGGATGGGGAAAGCACAACTTATGATGTTGCACTTCCCTCATCCAATCCTCCAACTTTGATGTATCACAAATATTCAAAATAAAGTTGAACAAGCTTATTGTGTGGGGGGGAATCAAACCTCCAAAAACTTTTAATCCTATCGATGTCTATACTCATGTAACAATCTTTGAAGCTACATTTGCTGTTACTAACAGAAACTCAAATATCAAAAGACAATATTTTATGTATATAAGATTTAACATTGATAAATACAGGATGCTACACTTGGATAGCTTGGATAGCAGTAATCCCAGTATAACATACCAGTTATGAGTAACACCCCAAGGTGGTGCAGAACAAAAAATATCTAGGGATAATTGTGCAATTCAACTTGATCTTCTCCAGGCAGTGCAAACAGGTTGTTAGGACAGCTCATGGGGTTCTGTGAATGATATATAGGCAGTTCTTGCTTTGCATGGTTCTGATATACACGAATTTCAGTTACCATGGTTTAGTTAAATAACACCAGTCCCCCAACAACACGGTTCAAACTTCAATTTCCACGGTATATTAACTGTGAGAACTGCATAAAGTAAAAACTTTGCTGCTAGCTCTTCGGTCCACAAATGACTAAATAATAGATGCGCATCATGATTAATGACCAATCATGTCACTTCTTTCAAAGTTTGGTTAGTCATCGGTAATTGGTCACTGCGCATCTGTTATTCAGACAAAGTTTCGTTTCTTTGCTGCACTTTCATCTTTGTTGGGCAATTCCCCCTTTCGATTATCCATTTTTGTAAAGAAAGCAAGCTTATGTAGTGTCAGCCAAAAAAAAAAAAAAAAAAAAAAAACCTTCCAATTTCACCCATCCACTCGCTCCTAGTGTTTGTCTAGTTCTGCCTTGAATTTATTTAAGCTATCAACTTCTACGACAGATGAAAGTTTGTTCCAGCAATCAACCACACACTGGCTAAAAGCAAACTTCTGCACATCTGTCCTACAACTGTCTTTCCTCAATTTGAATTTATGCCCTCTCAGGCGATTATTCTGAGTAAGAGGAACAATCCCATCAGCATTGAGCATACTCAAACCATTCAAGGCTTTATACGCCTCAATCAGATCACCTCGCAGGTGCCTAGTTTCCAGACACTGTAATTTGCAAAACTTAAGCCTTTCTTCTTAAGAGCAATCCTTTGTTCCATTCACTAATTTCTTGCCCTTCTCCGTACTCATTCCAACAGTTCTACATCCTTCTTAAAATGAGGCCTCCAGACCTGTATACAATACTCAAGGTGTGGCCTGACCATTGCCTTATACAAGGGGATAATCACCTCCTTATCCCTGCTAGAAAAATTCCTGTATATCATTGACAAGACACCATGAGCTACTCTTGCAGACCGTCTGCACTTAATCTATAACACTAGCCAACACGATTTTTACCTCCAAGAACTTAAGTGCTGTTTTTAACAAATTTTTATGCATAGACTTCGAAAATCACCATGATAGTTTCATACACGGGGTATCTTACTTATCTTACTACTCTGTGATTTCATACACGTCACAGTTATTAAATATAGAGGGAGTTACATTTTAGGAAATGCAGAGGGTGACTTTAAATTAAAACCTATGCTTATCTATCAGTTTGAGAATCCCAGAGCATTAAAAAAATCATAAAGCAGCTCTACCAGTCATTTGGTGTGCAAATAAAAGGTCATGGGTTATAATAACATTTATATTAGTGTTACTCCTTTTTTTCATTTCCTTTTCATTTTTTCATACATTTATAACCGACAGTAAGAGCTTTTAATGTTTTGACAAATTTTTAAAGGTCACAAACAATCATAATTTTTCCCATTGATTATTAAGCTCGCTTTGCACGGCCATTTTTACGGTCCTGCACTACCGTGCAAAGCGAGGACTGCCTGTGTGTGTGTGTGTGTGTGTGTATATATATATATATATATTCTTGCACTACCATGCAAAGCGAGGACTGCCTGTATATATTAACCCCAGAGGTCACATCTGGTGAGTATGGGCTTGGCACACCCAGGGTTCTGAGCTGGATATCATCATTCTTCTCTTTCTTGGTGATTCCTTTTGACTCTCTCTCTCTCTCTCTCTCTCTCTCTCTCTCAGGGTAACTTGGGAATTTTTTTTTGGTTGGTGCAGCATAAGCCTCAGGCTTCCTTGCACCATATGGCTAATAATAATATACAGGAATTTTTCTAGCAGGAACAAGGAGGTGATTATCTTTTGTATAAGGTAATGGTTTAGCTGGAGCAAGGGTACTGCATACAAGTCTGGAAGATTCATTTTAAGAAAGATGTGTGAACAAGTGTAGAAAAGAGTAAAAAAAAAAATTAGTCAGGAGCACAGAAGGGTACTCATGCTAAAAAAAAAAACAGACTCAATCCTGAAAATTGCAGTTTTGAAACTGATTTCTTGTGAGGAGATCCAAATGAAGTGTTTAAGGCTTTAAACACTTCATTTGGATCTTCATTATTTTTCATTTTCTTTGTATTTATGTACAAGAAACTCCTTGCCCCCTACTACTTGTCACTACCAATTTATTTTCTCTACTGAAATCAACCATATCTCTCTCTCTCTCTCTCTCTCTCTCTCTCTCTCTCTCACACACACACACACACACACACACACACACACACACACGAGTCCTATATGAGGATTTCACTTGTTGATGATCTGGAAGGCCCTATCTCCATCCCTGATAGGTTTGATGCCTCTGCCATTTTCTGGGGTTGCATCACCATTATTACTAACTGTTTCATTCACTGCCACTAACAGGAAATGTAAACAGGTTTTTTGATGTTTCCCATTGCTTTTCATACCTTGCAAGAGAAGCCAGACTTTTCCTTCTCTGTGAAAATGTGCAAATGTGACCCCAATTCACAAAGGAGGATCAAAGGCTGACACAAGTAACTATAGACCTGTGAGCTTAACTTCTGTTCCAGGAAAATTAATGGAGGCACTGGTTAAAGAAGCACTGCAGGATCATTTAGACAAGACTTCAGTTATAGCTCAGACACAGCATGGTTTTGTTAAGGGGAAGTCTTGCCTGACCAACTTGATTGGATACTATGATGCAGTCACAAAAGAACTGGATGCAGGGAATAACTTTGATATTATATACTTGGATCTTAGAAAGGCTTTTGATACTGTTGCACATGGAAGACTGCTACACAAATTGGAGCAGTGTGACATTGGAGGCAAATTGCTGCTATGGATAAAGGGGTGGTTGAGTGGGAGAAGACAGAGAGTGGTAATCAATGGACACTGCTCATCGTGGACTAATGTTATTAGTGGAGTCCCTCAGGGCTCAGTGTTGGGTCCATTATTGTTTTCTGTATTTATAAATGATATTGATGATGGTATATCAAGCTTAATGTCCAAGTTTGCAGATGATACAAAGGTTGGCAGGGTTGTCAAGGACACTACTGACACACTACACTGCTGCAACAGGATCTGGAAAGGTTGAGCAGATGGGCTGAGAGGTGGCAAATGAAGTTTAACATTGACAAATGTAAAGTACTACACATGGGAAACAGCAACCCCAGAGCAACGTATCAACTCTGTGGTACTACACTGACAGTGGTAGAGAATGAAAGGGACTTGGGGGTGATTGTGCAGGCAGATATGAAGTTCTCTGAGCAGTGCAGACGGGCTGCAAGAGTAGCTCATGGAGTATTGTCAATGATATACAGGAATTTTTCCAGCAGGGATAAGGAGGTGATTATTCCATTGTACAAGGCAATGGTCAGGCCACACCTAGAGTACTGTATACAGGTCTGGAGGCCTCATTTCAAGAAGGATGTAGAGCTGCTGGAACGAGTACAGAGAAGGGCAACAAGATTAGTGAATGGAACAAAGGGGTGCTCTTACGAAGAAAGGCTTAAGTTTTGCAAATTACAGTGTCTGGAGACTAGGCACCAGCGAGGTGATCTGATAGAGGTGTATAAAGCCTTGAATGGTTTAAGCATGCTCAGTGCTGATGGGATTCTTCCTCTAGCTCAGAAAAATCACCTGAGAGGGCATAAATTCAAATTGAGGAAAGATAGATGTAGGATAGACGTGCGGAAATTTGCCTTTAGCCAGCGGGTGGTTGGTTGGTGGAACAGACTGCCATCCCTTGTGGTGGAGGTTGATAGCCTAAATAAGTTTACGGCTCAGCTGGACAGGTATTTTGAACAAACAGAGGGGTGAAGTGGAAGTGGGTTTTTTTTTTTTTTTTTTTTGGCTGATGCTGCATAAGCTTGCTTTCTTGCATCAAATGCCTCTACTAATGCTAAAAGAAGGAAGGACTTAAAAAAGGAATTAAATCTAAAAAGAGAAGAAAGGGTTGGCTCAGCACGCCCTTGGTTTGCCAGGTCAGCATTCATGCAGCATTGAACCCTTATGAACCGTTTCTATTATTGAAGTAGAAAAGATCACGGAAAATTTTAACCACGGAAAGGTGGCGATCTAAATGAAATTAGACCAGAAATATTGAAAGTTTGAGGGAAAGTAGCTTCATTCAATTGCTTCACATTATTCAGAGGTTGTCTTTTGAAGGAAAAGTTCCAGAAGATTGTGGCAAAGAATTAATTATACCAATACATAAAAAGGAAAATAAAGTTGAATGTGGAAATTATAGAATTTAACTCTTTGGCATACCAACTAAAATCTATGCAACTCTCTTACAGAAGAGAATTAGACATATTGTCAAATGTAAATTTTGGGAAGAACAGTCAGGTTTTATTCCAAACAGAATCAACTATTTTCATTAAAACAAATATTAATAGATAATAAGTGGTTAAGATTCGTTGATCTTGGAAAAAAAGCATATAGTAAAGTACCTAGAAATCTGCTCTTTTAAATTAAAAAAATATATGGCATCAAGATTAATATTTTATGGGGAATAAAAAATTTGTTTAAAAATGTCAAATTGTCAGTGATTAACTGAAGGAAACCTCGGATAATGGTTTAAGGTTAAAGTTGGAATGAGGTAGTGCTTCATCTTATTGCCACTTCTTTTTATAATTTTCATGTACCATTTAATGAAAAAAAAAAAAAAAAAAAAAAATGTAAGTTACTGACAAAGTTTAGTGTGCAAAAAGTAAAAGTTGGATTATATATGTAGATGATATTACGTCATTACATAATAATTTATAAGACCTTCGAGAATTCCTGAATAAATTAGTCTATAGATAATTTGGAATGAAAATTAGTTGCACAAAATAGAAAACTTATAAAAGTTTGGAGATACAAAGAAAAGTTTATGCAGGCTAAATAACCAAAAATGGGAACAAGTTAATTTCATATATCTAGGAGCAGTTGTAAATGTAGATGAAAGATTAGGTATGGAAATTAACAATGGAGTAAATAGAGCAGTAAGTAGGAAGCCAGTTATACAAATTTATTTGAAACAAAAGAAAAATTAGCTGTTTATAACAGTTTTTTAAACCTTTCTTAATCTGTGGAGCAGCTGTGTAAAAAATGAACTGCTCAAACAGGTGTAATTTAATGATATCAGAAATATGTAAATAAGAAAATATCTTGGCATGACATATATCCAATTAAACACATGTGAAGCAAAGTTAAAATGTTATGAATATATAAAATGTTTGGTAAAAGGGAGATTAACTAAATGGATATTTCAAGAAAAATGAATGGTAATTATTGACCAAGAGAAAAGTGTATTCATAGTGTCAAGCAAGCATTAAAGGAAAAAGAAAAGTACCTTCTCTGCTTAGATGAAGATCTAACTGGAAATAGGGGAATATGGAGAAAAATAAGGAATGGAAGTCTGGTTGTTGGGGAGGATTGGTTTTACTATTGTAGTGACCGCTACACTTGCTGTTTATAACCTTTATGAATGATATTAATAAAATTACATTGAAAAACTTAAGTTTATTTATCAGTATGATTGAGCATTAAAATTAATTTAAGACAACAGTAATGTGATTGATGTGTGAGAAACTATCCTTAGATAGCACTTTCACATACATGAATGGCACAATTGATCAGAATTGTTTCAGCAGTAAACAGACACTCAATTTTCTGTAATTATTATAGTAAATTCACGATTTTTTTTTTTTTTTTTTTTGTTTTCCTATCTAATTTTCTCTTATTTCATACACGTGCAGCTTCCCACTTCATGCTGAGTCTCACATTTTTAGGATCAAAATAATGAGAAAAAAAGGAAGAAATTATTTTGCATAAACATAATAATGTTTTTTAAATGTTTTATAAATACATTAAAATGTCATTACAACAAACTTGGGAAAATAAGGAATGAAAATAGGATCTGAATGTATGGATGCATGCATTTTGTTGTACTGAAATTCTTCCTTAATGAACACTGAAAATTATTTAAAAAGAATCATTATTTCCACAAATAAATTTTACTGCAATTTTCTAATATATTCAAGTAGCTTATTTCATTTAAAAATCAGTAGTAAATAAAATGGTGAAATACATGCATTGCAAAACTAAAACTATTTGCTCAGTGAGTCACTTTGAAAGCATATTTTATTTATAAGAAATGCATTCAGAAATCACACATTCAGAAATACTATGCAGCAGATACAAATTTTTGTTACTTTTCACATGTTAACATGTTATATTTTATTTTTAATGTTTAATTTTTTTCCTGCTTTAATAGGAAAATTCAGCTTTAGTAAAATTGAAAATATGTGGGGTAAAAAAGAAAAATGAAATGCTTCTGTAGCCATATTTACAAAGTGAGCTACACAATATCATTCACCGACCGGGCTAGCTGAGTGGCTAAAGTACCTGCCCGGCAACCCAAAGGTCGCGGGTTCGATTCCCACCTCGGGCTTGGATCAAATTACTGCAAAAACCTTGGGAGGTGCAATATGGCCACAGAAGCCGATGCGCCAACAACTACCAAATCAAAAAAAAAAAATAATAATATCATTCATAATTTTTTAATTAAGTTTTTTTTTCATTATAAACTAGTACAATTTAGCTGTAAGTGGATTTTGAAAATAATTTGTAATGAATTTTTTTTCCAAAACTGTTTTGATCAAACACAACTTACAAAGCACCAATTAATAAGGAAAGTCCGCTGGAATCCATAATTAGTTATGGTATAATGAAATTTTTTTCATTAAAACTATATTTGTTGTAATAGTATTTTATTTGATTATAAATTAGACATTATTGTTTGGTGTGAGCTGAGTATTTAGAAAAATGCACAAAAATATCTCATTATATATTTTACAGTTAACAGATTGCTTGTCACATGATGAAGCTTTTCTGTCATCTCCACCACGTGTGAAATGCAAATCTCCATTTATTAATCCAACTAGTTCTGCCCGTCCAGTTCTACCTGCTGTAACGTATCAACCCTCAGTGCCGCTGGGAGCTCTAGTAAGTTGCACACTATCAATAATGGGCATTGCATATGTTTTTATATATCTTCAGGAAAAATATTAACTCAGTTGATCAAAATTATTTATGACAATATAAAGTGAGATAATTTACAAACAAGTGAAAGACATAATTTCATGTAGAATAATACTCAGAACTGTTCCATTCCTTTTTATTATCCTAAACTTGTGGGGAAAAAAATTATTATAATTTTAGTTCTCTCATTAGCCAGCTTTGGATTTTTCACAAGTTGCCACTTATTGAAATAGTTTCAAATAAGCACAGCCTCACAATTTGCATGACCAGTGATTACAATTGGAGAGAGCAGTCAGAACAGAACATATCAGAACCAATACAGTCTGTGATTTAATATTCTTAAATTTAAGAGGAATAAATAAACACCTTTTAATTAAGATAATCTATTTATTTTGGCAAGGTCCTCCACCACTTTAATATCTCTAAAGACACCAAAAGTTATAATGAAGAAGTGGTCCTATCGTATTTTATAACTAACTTTGTATTTTATCTTTAATTTTTCTTTGATTTTTAATATTTTAATAATTTAAGGAAAAAATTCAAAGGAAACACCCTTCAGGTTGTTCTAACTGCTGTGTATTAATTACTATAGGGCAGAGGTTCCCAAACTTTTATACTTGGGTCCCCTTAATTTTTCATAAATTTTGCATGCCTCCCAAATTCCAGAACAAGCACAAATAAACAGAATTGACATAATTTAGCTATGAATATAGGTACTTTTATAAATTAATATATACTTCAATACATTTAATCTCAAAAAAATAAAATATGAATAATAGAAATAAAAAAAAAAAATGCTTCGTACCTGGATTAGTGGGATCGTTTATCCATATTTCATTTAAAAAGTGCTTCCTGAAAACAAGTGTCCCCCCCCAATGCAAATGGTGTCTCCCTGGGGGGGGTGTGCCCCACACTTTGGGAACCTCTGCTATAGGGTTAACACATTAAATCAGAAGAAAATCATTGTTAAATATTTGGTCAAATCAGAAAAAAATGGTCCTTGAAACAGATTGTTTTTCGTCCAAGTAGATTAAAAACTCCTTCATGCAAATATGCATCAACATACAATTAACATGTTAAAATATCAGCACTGAAAAGCAAGGTTTTCTTTACCTTGTTTCTGGACAAAGGGTATACAAAGACTTGAATTCAAATTCAAATCAGTGATATAATAGTACAAGTATAATGGAATTTTTCACATGGAAATAAAGAGAAAATTATTGTACTATACAAATTTCTGTAAGAAAGTTGGAATAATTAATATTGCCTTTGTAGTAAGACAGTCACAATCAGAAGAAATGCTAATAAATGAAAATAATACAAAGAAAACTGATATAGGGTGATGACATGTTGCCTCATTGAGTTGCATTATAGCCTTAGAAGCTAATGTGCCAATAAAATTCAATCATTCAATCAATTCCTCATTGAGTATAAAGACTGCATAGGCTGTTCAACTGCAGTAATCTGAAGCCAGAATGGGGAAAAATACACGATCTATCAGACTTTGAAAAAGGTCTTATTGTGGGTGCACATTTATCAGGAGCCATGATTCAAGAAACAAAAGACAACTATTTTTGCAAAGGCTCTAGCCTAAAAGGGGTATTTTGTTTTTCTTATTGTTCTCAAAACCATCCATCTCAAAGGTTTTTAATGACTGGAAAGCAAGTGGTTCTTCCACATATCAAACGTGTAAATGCAGCAGAAAAACAATACTTCAAGAGTGAAGCTGTCATACTCTAAGGAGTGTGCGAAAAAATAAGACATCTAGTGCGCAGCAAATAACATTTAAATTCAACCAAGCCCAGAACGTCCCTATTTAAACCTGTACCGTACACAAGGAATTGAAGAAGTTGATTATTGGTAGTCACCAGCCTATTTGGAAGTCACTTGTTTCAGTGAAAAACAGAAAAATCTGCTTGCAGTGGACAAGAATGTCATGATTGGGCAATGGAGCAATGGAAGAAAGTCATCATGTGGTCAGACAAATATACTTTGCTTTGCTTTGCGCTGATGGTAAGCAAAGAGTGTGCCAAGAACCTCATGAAGTGATAGACACTGCTTGCCTTGTTATGAAAACCCAAGCATTTGGAGGTAGTATCATGGTATGGGAAATGTTTTGTTGACACAGATTGGCTCCATTGAACAACGCATCATGCCAGAATTTGTGCAAGAATAGTTTGGAGAATGCGATACGGATTTCCACCATCTTCCCTAGCTCCCACTTTCATCTGATCTCAATCCTATTGAGAATGTGTGGGATGTGTTGGAGAGAGTTATTTGGCAATGAAGTCCTCTTCCTTGAACTTTGTTACATCTATATGATATTTTGCTGGAAGAATGATTGCAGTTAGATCAAAAGACACACTAAAACCCCTTTACAGAATTCATGCTGTGCTGCATACTTACTATTATTCGAAGCAAAGGCAGCCCGATTTTATACTAAATGTTCATATTTTTTGGAAATATGTTTGAAAATCTGAAACTTTCTGAGGAGTTTTTCTCTTTACTCAAAACAGTTTTTAAAAATAACACTGGTCGGCATCAATTTCCTTCCTGAAATAGTTTCAACAGATTCTCATAGGAAATACCTTCAAAAACTGAGATATATGCTTAAAAAGTTCTCATCACCCTTAGTTTTCAAATATTGTAGGTTAATGATGACCGAAAACCAAGACCTATAGTTGGTTAATCATCTTTTCCATCTATTTTATCTGTTTATTTTTTTATTTGTTTTCTAGAACATTTGGGAGATATCTAGAGCATTTGGGAGCTTTATATATTTGAGAATGTTCCGGAACGTTCTAGAATATTGCTACATGTGAAAGAAAGGTCTGGATGTTTCTGGAAGGTTCTAGAACTTTCAGTGGAATTCTCTAGAAACATTGCGAGCATTCTAGAAACTTCTCTACCGGTATCTATATGAGTGAGTGCTGCATCAAGCAAGCATTTTCATATTTCAAAAAGTGTATGTGTTTCAAAGAGCAAGTGGTGAACAATGTGAATAAATGTTTTAGTGAATTAGCTTTTGTCAACAAGTGTTGTGTGCATTGGTGTAAATCGTGAACTGTGTCTAAATTAGAAATAAAAATCTACAATTTCTTAAATTGTGTTCTTATGTGCATGCACCTCAATTGTACATGAAATATGTTGTATTCTTGCTGAAATAAGCCTTATATGTTTGCTACATTTGCAGGAAAGTGGTATTAAAATCGCAGCAGAAGCCACTGTCACAACTTCTGAGAAAAGCCTATGGACTCTATCTTGATTTCAGAGATCAAGATAAAGTATAAACTCCAAAGATTTCCTGTACTGGCTTAGAGGTAGTCATAAATCAATACCTTTTGCTGTTCTGCTGATGTGGTGGGAACTTCGAAACCACATAAACGATTGTTACTTTTGCATGACCAGCATTTCTGGGAAATCCAAGCATACCTTCTGCCCTCCATAATGATGTACATACCAACATATCTTCTGCTCTAAGGCTGGTTCCTCACAATGATACAGTGCCAGTGCCACCAGAAACTTATAGACTTAACTGTGATTCAGGATTGGAAAAGGAGTCTCCAGAAGATGCAGAACCAAGAACGAGTACAGATCTAGACTTTTCAATTGTTGATACCGTGAAGCTGCATACTCGGGCAGAATTGAACGATTTGGTCAGAGATTCAGACATCTTCAAAACCAAAGCTCAATTACTAGGATCATGGCTTCATTAGTGGAATCTTCTTGAAAAGGGTGTCAAGATGTCTTTTTATAGGAAGAAGCAATCTAACATAACAGCCTATTACTCCATGGATGGTGCTTTTGTTTATTGTAACAATGTCCAGGAATTAATGAAAGAGTTGCATCTGGAGCATGTACTTGAGCAGCGTAGGCTTTTCATTGATTCATCCAAGGTCAGTTTGAAAGCAGTTTTACTCCATAATGGAAATAAGTATCGATCTATACCATTGGCCCATGCAGTTTACACGAAGGAAACTTACGAGAACCTACAGGTTCTTTAGCAAAAAATATGCTATCAAGAATACAAATGGAATATCTGTGCTGACCTAAACGTGGTAGCTTTGCTGACTGGGTTTAAGGTAGTTACACTAAATACGGTGCTTTTATGCAAGTGGGACAGCCGAGTGAAGAATTGCCACTAGAGGGTAAAAAAAAAAAAAAAAAAAAAATGGCCAGACTGTTCAGAAACTACACCAGGCCAGAAAAATGTAGCACATCCTCTTTTGGTGGGTAAGTAAAAAAATCTATTTACCTCCATTGCACATCAAGCTAGGTTTGATTAAAAAAAAAAAAAAAAAAAAAAAAAATTTATATATATATATATATATATATATATATATATATATTTATTTGTGAAAGCGATGGACAAAAAAGAAGGATTTTCCTGTTTGAGGCAAAAGTTTCCTTGTATTGGTGAGGCCAAGATAAAAGAGGGAATTTTGTGGATCCTCAAATCAAATTGCTATTCCAAGATGAGGAATTCACTAAAAACATTAAATTACAGTGAAATTATGGATGAGCTAATTTTAGCGTACAGAAAGTTGGGATGGGATTCAACATATCATTAAAGCTTCATTTCTTACATTTAGTCTTTTTTCCGAAAACTTGGGAGTGGTCTCCGATGAACATGGAGAAAGGTTTCAACAAGATATTTCTCAAATGGAAAAAAGGATACAAGGGAAAATGGAGTCCAAATATGTTGGTAGACTACTGTTGGAATCTTGTATGGGAGACACCAGTGGACGATTTTAAAAGCAAAAAATGACAAAATAAGTTTTTTGTTTACAGATAAACATTTTTGTAAATAGATTAAGGTTAATAGACCCATTGTTCAATATTTAATACTGTATGTAACGTTTTCTTAAAAAATATAAAATATTTTTTTATTAGAAACTTAGTTTTTGACTTTAATGCCTTCTCCCTTAAAATTGGTGAGTTTACAGCAATATGGTTTGCCATATTTGAATTCAGGAACATCAGATATACAAGAACCCCTGAATTTTAACAGGGAGTGGAAAAAAAAAAAAAAAAAAAAAAAAAATTTTTCCCGACCAGTATAATTTTTATTGTAAGATTATATATCTGCCAAAAGCAGGTATTGAAAAGCAGGAGATTTTTTAATTAAGACAATATACATTTTATATTAAGATACACTGTGCTGCCACTACCTAGTAGTGTGTTGAGCCTTCAAAACAGCCTGAATTCGTCTATGTATGGATTGAACAAGATGCTGAAAACATTGTGCAGGAATGGAGTACCATGCAGGCATGAGTGTGTCACACAGTTCCTTGAGATTCGACGGAGGTGTAGGCCTGCAGCGAACAGCCCTTTCCAGCTCATCCCAAAGATGTTCAGTAGGATTGAGATCCACGGGCTGAGCGGGCCACTGCAGCAAAGAAAAGTTATTGTCATGTCATTGATTTGGGCTTTGTGTACCAGCACATTATCCTGCCGGAAGTAACCATCTGACTGAGGATAAACTGTCAACATGAATGGATGCACTTGGTCAGCAACAATGTTTACGTATGATGTTGCATTCAGATGTAAATCTATAGGTATGAATGGACCCAACGTGTGCCAAGAAAACATTCCCCACACCATAAAACTTTCCCCATCACCTTGCACAGTAGTCGTCAGACATGACGGGTCCATGGATTCATGTTGTTTTTGACAAATTCCGAGCCTCCCATCAACATGATGCACCAGGAACTTCGACTCATCAGACCAAGCAACTGTTTTCTAATCCTCGATAGTCCAGTGCTGGTGTTGCTGTGCCCACAGGAGGCATGCTCTCTTGTTCTTCATTGATAACAAAGGTATGCGATGTGGCCGTTGGCTGTTGTATTCCATTTGCGACAAAGTGCGACTAGTGGTCTGTTGCGATATTTCATTCTGCACACCAAGGTTGTATTCTGACGCGATGAGTGACATTGTGGCCCGTCTGTTTGCTTGCACAATTCTAGCCATCCTCCTCTGACCTCTCTCGTCAACAAGCAATTTTCTTCCACAGGAGTGCCATTGAGAGGATGTTTTCTGTTCGTTGCCCTATTCTCAATACACCCTTGAAACTGTGGTGCATGAAAAGTTCAGGAGAACTGCCGTTTCAGAGATGCTTTGTCCAGCGCGTCTTGCACCTTCTACCATGCCACGTTCGAAGTCCATTAGATCACTCCTTTTCCCCATTCTTGCTACAGTTTGTATGCTTAACTGATACTAGAAAGGTTGTTCTGCTGCATTTATATCTGCAACTGTGGTCATGTGACTTGCAACATTGTGGGACAAACCATGTGTGTGCACAGCAGGAGTGTACCTAATAAAGTGGAAGCACAGTGTATAACCATAGGATAGTTTGCTTTCAAACACATTCATTAGCATACCCAGAATTTTTTTTTTTTTTTCTTTCTGTAAATAAAGAAAAAAAGAATGTAAATTTTGAGTAGCTATTAGACACCACCAGCTGATTATCATTGCTTCCAGAAAAATACTATTACACAGTTTGTCCTCTTCACTAATTTTAGTCAAAGTTTTACTTATAATGGTCCTGCCTTTTGTTTTCAGGAGCAATTTAAAAGAAATCTGGCTGGGTTTTTGTTATTTTAACCTGGCAGAATAATTTTTCACACATTACATTGTTACAATGCCAAGCATGACTTGAAATAATTTAATATAGTTAGTTTCCTTCTGCGCTTCTCAGTTCCCAGCCAAGAACCGATAAACATTGTTTCTTTTTCCTTTTGTAATAGTTCTGCTAGGTGAAATTGACAAAACTGATACTGTAAAACATCTCTTGTTTTATCTGTTTCTTTATCTTCAGTGGTAAAGAAATAGATGAAATGAAAAGTTGTCCACAAAGTAGTTGTCAGTTTGTGAAAGTTTTGCTCTCAAAGCCTTTCATGGTGGACTTGTGCCCCATATAGTTACAGGCAATAAAGTGCTACATCAGTGGACAAAAGAACAGAAGCTTCTGCTCTTATTTTGGACTCCGTGATCTTGCCTGCAGAGTTGCCTATGACTAAGTCAGAATCATCCTTCTGATTTATTGTGCTATGGTAAGCAACTTCCAGAAGGAAAGTGGAAAATTTTATAAATGTTGATCTAACAAATTTACACATCAGTTTCTTCAACATATATTAAGGGTATTGTCTTCAGTAGATGGATGTGGTGGGACGTTTGAGAACTAGATTTGAATCTTCAAATATTGGTATAATATTTAAAAGGAATGAGCAGAATGCTTTATTCAGGCCAGAAGAAAGTGTCATAAACAGCCTTTCCACATGTGTGAGGACAACTTGCCTGGACTTATCAGAGGTTTTTTTTTTTTTTTTTCCAAAGTTTATTTTGGATCATGAACTGAATTTAAACATGAGTGATTAGCTACTCATTAGTGATTGTGTGTTGCATTTTTCAATTTGTTAATTTTGAAAATTGCTTATATTTGGCTTTCCTTAGTGCTTCTAATCTCTTCTTTAAATAGACTTGTCATAGGTTGTTACTGTTCCACCAGTGTAGTTAAACATACCAAATGTGTGGTACAACACTGACGAGGGTAATGAAGAACAAAAAAGTACCTGGGAGTAATTGTACAGGCAGGCAGGATGGTTTATGTGGTTTTGTCAATGATATACAGGGACTTTTATCAGCAGGGATAAGGAGGCGATTAGGATTTTATTGGTGCATTAGCATCTAAGGCTATTATGTGCCAAGACATAATTATGCAGGTTTAAAAATAAATATATAAATAAATTCTAGTAACCTTTGAAAAAAGAGCACAAGGGTACTCCTACCAAGAAAGGCCTCAATTCTGCATATTGCAGCATTGGAAACTAGACACCTGCAAAGAGATCTGATTGAGGTATTTATGGCTCTGAATGGATTGAGTAAACTAAATGCTGATGGCATCTTCCTGTTTCTTTGACAACACACAAGGGCGCATAAATTTAAATTGTGGAAAGTTAGTTATAGGATAGATGCACATAAATTTGCTTTCAGCTAGTGGGTAGTTGATTGTTCTAGTTGAAAATGTGGCTTAACATTTACTGTATATCCAACATTTTGTTTCATGCATTACTCACATTTTATGCAAGACTAGCACACATGATAGCTAATTGTTAGCTAGAGACCTAGAATAAATTTCATGCATAAATTCACTGAATTTCTTTTAAGAATTCTAAATTTAAGTGAAATTATAGTTTGAGATTTTTTTGTGAAAAGGATGGACAGCGAACAAAAAAATAGGGCATAAAAAGGAGACTATTGTAAATCTGGGGTTGACAACTATGTGAACATTATGAAATTCACATTTTGGAGCAATTCTCAATGAACAAAGAGTTCATTGAGAATTAATATTGTTAATTCACAATTAACAATATTTCTTGACAAGGAATTGAGCGAACAGTTTTTCTGCTATTTTTATTGATAAGGTGATTTCAAAATGTCACTTTATATACTGCATGCACGATAAATTGGATAATTGTGTAGTTTTTTGGAGATTTGCTAACACTGTTGTTCATATACCTAAAATTTGGTTGTTTTATGTAGCATTCTCAAATAGATTTAACAAAGGAGGGTATTCATAACAGAAAGAAAATTCAGAAGTATTTTTCTCAACCTGTACTTCCAAACTCTCCAGCCATTGTAAAGCACAGAGGTATGTATATTTTTTAAATTTATTTTCTGCATGAAGTAGATTCTATTTAGTGAGTGCTTCCAAAACTAACATTTTCAGTGTAATTCTTTTTCTTTCACTGTCTTTATTGAAAACTTTTGCATAGTTAATTTATGTCAAATCTGTATTCTTTTAAGATTACATCATACAATATAACTTTGTTGTATTAACCTAATGCTGTATTAAATTCAGGTTGTCACAGACATTCCTTGAGGTTGGTCCTTGAGGTTGTCACAGACATTCTCTCAGATATGCCAGACAAGCTGTACTTGCTACCTGGGAGTCTAAAACGCTGATCGAACTGATATTTGGGTGACACTCAAGTCAAGTGGACCCAATTTCGACGAAGTCCAGACGGTCTGTGACAGCCAAATCCTCTGCTTGCACCTTCACAATGGTGGGACAGTTAGTAATCCTGGGTATAACTTCCATGCACAAGTACATGGTGGGTAACCACCCAGGTGTGAACCAATGTAAGCAGAGGTCGAGGTGCGGCGCCCACACCACATGGAGGAATGCCGCTCCTCTATGTTACCAGGCAGCACTAGTTGGTAGATGACTCTCATCAACCGGTGCAATACCACCACTTTGCTTATTGGAGGCTTGAAGTGGTGGAACCCATGTTTAGTTTCTAGAGCTAAGTTCCGGTCAACCCTTTCCCATCTCTTCCATCATGCAGTATGATTGATGACTTTTGAGGTTATGATGAACATCGTGGCGAGATCCAATATTCCTTACATTTCGAGGGTACAGCTATAAAACGGTGTTCGCAGGCCGGCTGCTAGTTAGTACACCGGACCGAACCTATTGGTAACTCTCTAGGAGGCTTCCGGATCAGCTAGGGCATAATCTTGCTACCTCTACTCTACCAGATAGTGACTGGAGTCCGAGTAGTGTGTATGCGGGGAGCATTGTCGAGGCCACGTTATGTCAAGGATCTGGGTATATTCTTACTATGTGTACGCCATATCCAAAAATTTCATTACTTCATACAGCATGTCCCACCCACTTTTTCTTACTATTGAATGCGCCATGAATTGTCAAACTAATAGAGAAAGCTTATCTGAAAAAAGATCTAAACCTCCCAAGCACTTCCTAATTCATTTCACAAATATACGTGGTCTCAATTCTAATCTCAACGATGTCCATTTCCACTTGCAGTCTGCCAAACCCCGTGTACTTTTTCTGACAGAATCTCAGATTCAACTACTGCTCATCTCAGATGCCCAAATTATTCACTGTATGATTCCTTTTGCCTCAAAAGGAATCATAGAGTGAATATGCACAAGTACCACCTTTTGAGGTGGTACTTGTGCATATGTCCGTTCTGATATTCCCTGTCAGAGACTTGGCAATTTGGAATCTCCTCTTTTCGATCTTCTCTGGCTTAAAATCTCTCTACCTCATTGTGTCAAATTCAGCTGTTGTCTCTACTGTTCTATCAATTCCACTAATCACTTGGAAGTCTTTGACTTCCTCTCTTTGCAACTTGACTTTCTCCAGTCGAACTTTCCTAACAGTGAGGTAATTTTCCTTGGTGATTTTAATGTTCACAACTCCAGCTGGCTTCCGTTTTCTAGTCACACCGACCCAGCTGGTCGAGATGCTGAGGCTTTTGCAATTACTAATGATCTTGCACAGATTGTTCATTTACCTACAAGAATACCGGACAATCCTAATCATACAGGCAGTACGCTTGATCTTTTTCTCACAAACAATCCTAAGTACACGGTCGAAGTGAGAGGTCCTTAAGGCACTTCAGATCACAACTTGGTGATTGTCTCTTCTCCAATGGAACCTTTATCTCATGGCTATTTCCAACCTCATGGCTATTTCCAACCTCGTGTTGTCTGTACATTACAAGAATGCAAAATGGTATGACCTGCGAGACTTCTTTTCCTTGGTCGGATTACTGTTTCAAAACTTCTGATGTCAATGTTTGCTCAGATCGTGTCAGTGAAATTATTCTTGCAGGAATGGAATCCTTTATCCCACACTCCACTTTAAAATCTCGTCCTTTATGTAAACCTTGGTTTTCCAATAAATGTGCTAAGGCTGTTCAAGAGAAGAATGTTGCATGTTGTAATTGGCTTGTTTCTAATTCTTCAGTTTCATTTTCTGCCTACACCAAAGCTTGCAACAATTGTAAAGCAGTTATTAACCAGTCCAAACTAGAGTTTGAACAGGCTAAGAGTAGAAAACTTGCTTCTTGCCCTAATGGTATCCGATCATTCTGGTCTCTTGCCAAAGTTATTGGCCGCAACTTTTGCCCATCTCTGCTCCCATCTCTGTCCAAACCAGATGGTTCTGTTGTCACTTCAGCCAAGGGTAAAGCTGACCTGTTAGCATCCCATTTTTATTTCAACTTATGCATTAACGATCTTGGTAAAACACCTTCCACTATTCCCAACACGCTCCATTCAATGCCTCCTGTGGTCTTCCGTCAAAAGGATGTTAGAAGGATTTTGACGAATCTTGATGCTAAGAAAGCTCCAGGTCCCGATGGTATTTCTCCACTTGTTCTCAAAACCTGTGCTCCTGAACTTACTCCTATTCTTTGCCGCCTTTTTTCACTTTCTTATTCCAAAGGTGTTTTTCCTTCTGCTTGGAAATTTGCTCATATCCAGCCAGTTCCTAAAAAGGGTGACAAATCCCTCCCATCCAATTATCGTCCCATTGCAATTACTTTTGCTCCTTCTAAAGTAATGGAGAAATCAATTAACCGCCAAATTTTAAACTACCTAGAAACCTTCTGTCTGATCAACGATTGCCAGTATGGATTCCGTCAGTGTCGATCCACTGGCGATATTCTGGCTTATGTTACCCATTTATGGACTAATTCAATGGAAAGGTTCGGTGAAACACAAGTAGTTGCTCTTTACATCTCAAAGGCTTTCGATCGTGTTTAGCATAAAGGTCTTCTAAACAAGCTTCCATCTTATGGTTTGCCAACTGTTTTTAGTAATTGGTTATCCAGTTTTCTCCCTGATTGCACACTGAGGGTTATGGTAGATGGCTCTCTATCTTCTATCTTCTCCACTAATGCCAGTGTCCCCCAAGGTTCAGTTCTTTCCCCCACTCTTTTCCTCTTGTATATTAATGACCTTCTTCCATTGACTGGAAATCCTATCCATAGTTTTGCCGATGATAGCACATTGCATTCCACTTTCCATTTTGAGAAACCTTGTCCTGCTCAATCAGCTTCAACTTCTCGAAAATCTGCTACCAATTCCTTAAATGCCGATCTTCAGGTAATTCTCCAGTGGGGCAAAGACAACTTAGCTGATTTCAACCCTTCTAAAACTCAGTCTTGTCTTATATCTTGCAAAAAGGATTCTTCTGCTCCTATGCTTATCTTTAGTGACACTCCGATTTCTAGGCAAAATGATATATCTCTTTTGGGGATTACCCTGACTTGTAATCTCTCTTGGCACAAGCACATTACAAATATTGCTTCTTCTGCATCTAAAAAACTTGGTTTTCTCTTTCGCTCTCAGCGTTACTTTTCTTCCAAACAGCTGTTCACTCCGTATAAATTGCAAATCGCCCTGCCATGGAATATTGTTCCCCCATCTGGGGTTGTTCCCCCAAAACCTCTCTCAGGCTTCTTGATTCCATTCAGAAGAGGGCAGTTAGGTTAATTAATGACTCATCTCTAACAGAGTCTCTGCACTCGCTGTCTCATAGATGTACTGGTTCTGCTGCATGCCTCTTCTAAAGATACTTCCATGGACACTGTTCTGAATTAGCTTCTATAATTCCTGCTCTCTCTTTCAAAACAGTCCGAACACGTGCCGCCACCAGCCAACATCCATTTACTGTCCAACTTCAATCTCACAGAACCAACTTTTCATCTTCCTCGTTTATTCATTCAACTGCCGTTTTCTGGAACAACCTTACTTCATACGTATTTCCTGAAAATTACAGTCTGCAGAAGTTCAAGTCCAGTGTCAACAAATATCTTCTTTCGTCTTCTCAACCTCCAACCCAAGCACGGTACAGCAGGCCCCCGTTATAACACGGTTCGCTTAACGCTGATTCGCTATAACGCTGTTCTTATATTGTAACCCGTATCTGACTATAACGCTGTCAAAACTCACTGTAACACTATTTTACTAGCGTACAGATTGAATTTTTGGCAAATCCGTCTTCAGTCCAGTCTGTTTTGAGCCTCTTTTTTTTTTTGGCAAAAGGAGAAAATAGCCACCATGAAATTAACTACAGTAATTATTTTTATAATTTCTACTCTATGTACAAAATTGAAACTTTCAATATGCTCTATTTTCTTTGTGTGGATAGTTTCAAGGGAGAAATTCTTTTTTAGTGCACAAGCTGAAAAAATTTACCATCCAGTGTCATATGCTGTTACGAAGTCTGCATTTTCTGTTCTGACCTGTAATAGAAAGATACTAAAAATAGATTTACTCCCTATCTCTTCTTTTGTTTTACCGTGGGAACTATAACTTGCGAAATGTTTTTCACACAATCAATCTCATGAGTGCTAAATGCGGTGCTTTTTCTTGTATAGTATTCTCTTGTCTTCTGAACTCCTCTGACCTTGTGGTCACCTGAAGTACATAAAATTTGTTTGTTTTACTGTTTTGGAAATTCCATAAACATTCTCCATGACTCACACCATAATTGATTACAGTACTTTTCGTGCAATAAACAACCATTTGATTTTACTGCACGGTAAAATCGAACTTTTCAGATAAATAAAACATTTGTCACAGTCTTCAGCTCACTTGCCAGAGGAATTCTAGATATCATTCAGTGCATACAGTGTTAGACATACAGACAGTTTACTGTACTCGAACATCGTATCACAATCAGTGCAACGCAGTTACATTTGCAGAGAGTTATGGCGGATAAGAATGAAAAAGCAACAATGTCTGGACGCGGTGCAAAGATTGGAAAGGTAAGAAAAACATTGAGTTTGAAAATTAAATTAGACGTTTTGAAGAGAATTGATTCTGGTCAAAGACAAGTGGATGTGTGCAATAATTTAGGACTGGCAGGTTCAACTGTAAGAACAATCATAAAAAATAAAGAATCAATTTTAGCAGCTGGAAAAACAGCTGTTCCCCTGCAGGCAACTAAATTGACCAGGGCTAGGCCGGCTATTATTATTGAAATGGAGAAACTTCTACATAATTTTATTGAAGACAACATTCAACGTAGAATTTCGTTAAGTTCAATTATTATTAAAGAAAAAGCGAAGAGCCTATATGAAGATTTAAAGGAAGCTCACGCCGAAAAAAATGTGGAACCATTTAACACTAGTAAGGGCTGGTGTGATAGATTTAGAAAGCGCTATAACCTGCACAACGTAGCAATACAGGGAGAAGCTGCAAGTGCAGATCACAAGGAGCCGAAACTTTCAAAAAAGAATTTGTTAAAATTATTGAAGAAGGATGTTATACTGCTCAACAAGTTTTTATCATAGATGAAACAGGTCTTTTTTGGAAACGAATGCCTAAAAGAAGTTTCATATCGAAAGAAGAAAAAACATGCCAGGCTTCAAAGTGGTGAAGGATCGGTTAACTTTGTTGTTGGGTGGTAACGCTGTGGGGGATTTTAAATTAAAACCCCTTTTAGTTTACCATTCTGAAAATCCAAGGGCTCTTAAAGGTTTAGCTAAATCAAACCTACCTGTAATCTGGAAGGCTAATAAAAAAGCTTGGGTAACCAGGCCGCTTTTCATTGATTGGTATGCTGAGTTCTTCTGTCCTGCAGTGGAAAAATATTGTGCAAAAAATAACATTGGTTATGAAGCAATTCTAATCATGGACAATGCGCCAGGACACCCAAGCAAAGAGAGCTTAAAAGACTTGAACAATCACATAAAAGTTTTTTACATGCCTCCAAACACTATGTCTCTGATCCAACCAAGGAGTTGGATCAGAGACGTAGGACCAAGGAGTAATTGCCACATTTAAAGCGTACTACATAAGGAACACCTTTTCCCAGGCTATTAAAGCTATCAACACTGAATGTACCGAGCTTAAAGGAGTTTTGGAAATCCTATAACATTAAAACCGCCATCTACAACATTTCACGTGCCTGGGATGAAGTGACTCAGAAAACCATGAATGGAGTGTGGAGGAAAGTTTGGAAAAATTGCATAAAGCATTCCCAGGAACTTGATGATTCCGTTGAAAATGTTAAAACACAAATTGTTGAGCTCGGAAAAGAAGCAGGATTACACGAAATGAATGAAGCCGTACAAGAGATGATCGACAACGACAGGGATGGCCTCTCTAATGAAGAACTAATGGAAATTATAAAAGAACAAGAGCTTGCTATTGAGGGAGATGATGATCAAGATACTATAGATGAAGAACCGATGAAGTGGCTGACTGCAAAAGGACTTAGTGAAGCTTTTGAACACTTAGAAAAAATGTGTGATTATTTCCGGGAGAACGACCCTAACATGGAATGAAGTGCCAAGGTAATAAGAAATTTGAAGGAAGAAATGAATCCCTACATGATGTTGTACAATGAGAGGAAGAGGGCCAAAGCACAACCCAAAATCGACACATTTTTCAATCCAAAGATACGAAAACTCGAGAGCATAGGGCCATCGAATTAATAAATTCATGATTTTCGTTAGTTAATTACCTCATAATTATATGTGTATATAATGTAGAATATTTTATATGTACAAAATTTTGAATATTAAATATTTTTAATCGACATTGGTGCATATTTTCACTACCATTTATTACTGATTAGAAAATATCCTATGGAATAGACCGCAACTCACAAATACATATGTTACCTTATGGGAATACGGCGCTCGCTTAGCGCGGATTCACTTACCACTCTGTTTTTCCAGAACGAACTATCAGCGTTAAGCGGGGGGTCACCTGTACTAAGTACTATAGGTTCTAACACCTCTCGTGTTTGGGGTTTACATAAAAAAAAAATATTACCATTTAGATTTTATAATCTCTCAATTAAAATTTTTCCTAATAAAAATTTTTAAGAAATAAATCAGTCAACTACTGAGTGCCAGGCACTCAGGATGAACGGTCCATAGTCATGAATGGTCGTTAGTGTAGTATCTAAAATAGAGAGCTTTACGGTAACTGAAAAAAGTTTCTAGTACCCCCCCCCCCGGCTTGGCCTAAAACTGGGAAACTAACGAAAACATCTATTTGAGTCTTTCCAATTGTTGTGAATGACAAGGGTGAGAGAAGCAACTCAGACTTCTTCCTGGAGAAGTGATTAAAGTCTTGGGGGAGAAGTGACTGGCAGGTGAGGGCCGTGCAAGACTCCGTGCAGGTACTTCCCCACCACCACTGCCTCAACACTGGCTCTCTGTGTACCTCCTTGCCGGGAAAACTCCAGCTTTAACAATTGTTAAACAATTCTTCTCTTCGCAAAACTTACAAATGACCCTTATAGAATTATTAACTAACTATTTAGCAACCTTTTTCTCACCAAAAGGAGAGTTACTTAGTACAAAGAAGCGTGCTATCGAAGTGCAATAAAAAATGTTTTTTAATTTTAACACAAAAAGTAAATGATAGATTTCAATCAGAATAGTTTTCCCTTGATAAGCATCGAATAATGTATAGCTAATGTGATTTTAAAATTTTTATCTTTATTAGTGATGGAAATAGAGGGGGGAGGGACACGAAAATTACTCACATTTTCCTGTCTGGTGCCATTTTTAATTTTAAAAATATTTTAAAATTATTTTTTAAACCTACTTGTCGAGCTCCCTTCAAGTGTATAATAAGCTATAGGTTGTCGACAACATTTTTGTCCCCCTCCCACATTTTACCCCCTCTCCATTTCTGAGACAAATTTTTGTCAGCAACGATCGATATGGCGTTATGTTGGCCCACACAATTTACAAACCCATGCAAAATTTCAAGTCAATAGGTTGAATGGTTCCAGAGATACAATGCTGAGACAGATGAATGGACAGTCAGACAACCGAGTGACATAATATGGGTCCTTTGTTAGACTACAGACCCTAAAAGCTTCATTTAGCTTAAAAATATCATCTTTACACTTTAGAAACAAATGTAAATGATTTATTTGAAACAAAAATAAAAACAAATACAATGGTTGTAGCATGAGATGTGACACAACTTCACTCATAACCAGCCATTCATAGCTAAATGCAGATACTGAAGAGCAAACATCATACAACCATTGTGTTTGTTTTGTTCTTTTTATCAAATAAAATTGGTTTGCATTCATTTTATAAGCACTAAACTGAAGATGGGAACAACATTGAGAAAAAGTAGTTGATTAGGCAAATTTTAATTTAGAAATCATAAACTCTAAATGGCAATAATTAAATTTAACATTAAATTCAGAAATTTCAGCCCAAATATGACAAACAAAAAAAAAAAAAGTCCAGAAAACAAATAGTCTAAACTTAAAAAATAAGAAAGATAACTCACTGGCATTTATCTTGTTTATTTTTGCATATACACTATTCTACAAATGTGTATTGGAAGATTTTACCCATGGGAAGTAATGATTAATTTCAGCAGTCGCACAACAGATAGATGGAACAGAATGAGGTGAAAGAAGTGTGATTATGGGCATTTTCTATTCAACAGATAGCAGAAAAGTGAGCCAAAAATCAACTGAAACACTGTGCACAAATTGAAGACAGAAGGTAATTCAACTGTTCATCCATTCCCACCCCTAATGATCCTTCCCCTTCCAACCCCAGAGCATGTTGACAGTTGAAACACATAGTAAGAGAAAATTGCTAAGGCACTCCTTAATGAGCTGACTCTAGAAACATTTGACAGAACTGGGATGAGTGTAGGACCAACAGCCAAAACTTAATAGAATGGCTTAACATGGTCATGCAGCTGCTCATAATCCAAACCTGGCTCCCTACAATGCACATCACCTATCCTTGGAGCAGTGAAAGAAAGCATTGGGAATATTACAGCATATCAGAATGAAAGCTGCTCTTTCAAAGTCTAGGAAAATATGCCACCAAGGATAATCCTTTAAGGGGTATAAAAATAGTAAATTTGCAGTGAGTATTCCAGGACATATTGTAAAATGATTTAAAGTTAAAATTGGAATGAGACAGGACTGCACTGTATTGCACTTCTTTATCATTTTCAAAATAAAATAAAGATATTAAGGTAATAAGATTAATTTCAAAATTAGATAAACAAAGGTTGTAGAGAAATTTTCTTAGAAGTTAGTTACACAAAAACTAAAATTATGAAAGACAAGGAAAATTTAATCTAGACTAAATAATCAAAAATTGGAACAAATTGAATTTTTTTATGTAGGAACAGTCTTTAATGAAGGTTGTAGATTTGGCATCAAAATGAGCAGTAGAATATGCAAAGCAAGAAGTGTAGGAAATCAGTTAAATTCATTTGGTGAAAAAGAGAAATTAGCAAAATGACAGTTAGTTGCTTTTAAACCTTTTTTTTTCTCTAATAATTGAGACCTGGGTAAGTAATGAAGGAATTGATCAAAAATTAGAATTATCAGAAATGAGACATTTTAAGAAAATTAAATAGAAGATGGGACAATGAGAGGATGGTGCAGAGACAGATGAAGAAGAAGGTGAATTGATGATGTCAAATATTAGAAAAAAAGAGAGCTTGCTCTGGCTTTGGGGCTGAAGATAGGAAGAAAAGAGGCTCAATCCAGAGGAACTGATTTGTGCTATCAAATCAGTATATCCACTGGGTATAACAGATTTGGAAGATGATGATGTAGTAATTTTATAAATAACAATAAATCATAATCCTGGTTAATATCATAAACTCAGTTTCTCATCAAGGCCTTTTGAGAGTGATATGTTTTTGTAGATGCACAATGCAATGGTAAGGTGCGGACCTATTGAAGAACAGTTTTGATAATGCGTAATAGAGTATGGGAAACTTCTGGATAAAGGACTTAGTCCTCGAAAAGAAAAGAATAACTTTCTTTTCAGTTTTGTTATCCTAGTAGTGCGATTGAGCATACCATTTTAGACTCTTTGCCAGGCTCTTGATCACATGCATACAAAAACTTGATGTGCATACACTGCTGAACCAGTCCTGATCAATTATAGGTTTTTTTTCTTAATTATTTTATTTAAAGTTACCAGAGTTAAAATTGGACTAAAATGCTGAAGATGGTTCAAATTGCATTTTACCCTAGTTTTTTGATTCAATCAATTCAGCGAGCACAGTTATGAGTGCTGCACATGGGAGAAATTCCGACTTATGTTACCAGAGTTAAAATTGGACTAAAATGTTGAAGATGGTTCAAATTTCATTTTACCCTAGTTTGTTTTAAGTGCAAAAGGTTATTTCCAATTATTTCCTCTAATATTTGGTAGTTATCTCAGCTTTTGAAGGCTTTGATCCAGTTCATTTATGCTCCTGCTGCAAATTTCAATTAGAGAGAATAAGATGCACATATTGGTAATTTCTTGAATATTTACATAGGTCAGTATAAACTAATATTGTAGGTAAAATAAGCAGTGTAAGTACAGAATACAGGAACTCCCTGACTTACGTAAGGATTTCGTTCCACGGAACACTACGTAAGTCGGATTTTACGTAAGTCGGAATTTCTCCCATGTGCAGCACTCATAACTGTGCTCGCTGAATTGATTGAATCAAAAAATGGATATTTGACAAACATGTAAATAGAATTATTTATTGTATTTATTCAATATTTTATCTCATGTGCAGGAAAAATTACAAAAAAAAAAGAGGAGACAGGCATTACATTAGTAAGTTTTACCTCTCGAGCATCGTTGCCAGAATCAACGTCTTCAGCTGATAAGTATGCTGCTGCGGAGGTTGAGGGCTGTGGAGATTTAGAAGGGGTTGGCCGCTCAACCTTACGAAAGAACATATTAATGGACGACTGGATGGTGGCTTTTTTCTTTTCATCGTAGATTTATTTGTAGCAAGCATATCATTCACCCCTCTGTTAACTTTTAAGAATCGTTCGCTGTCAGGATCCATCTTCTCAAACCTCGCCATTGCTGATGCAATTTCACAAAATGCCATTGCTATCTCTCTGGTGATGAAGCATCTTGGCTCTTTATATAGTTCATCTTGAGCTTTGTCAGCATTTTCTTCTTTCATTATTGCTGCCTGCAAGTCAATAAGTTCTTCGTTAGATAATTCCTTCTCTTCATCCTCTGTTAACTCCTCCACGTCTTTGGCATCAACCTCCAACTGAAGTAGCTCTGCAACCTTTACAATCTTATCTGAAATCTCTTCATATGATTCATCTTTTTCAAATCCTTCGAAGCCTTTTTCGTTCTGTGGGCATATTTTCTTTCCTGTGCCATTTAAACAACTTTTAGTAATTTCCACCCAGGCCTTATTAATGTTTAAGATATTTTTCAACCTCGGGAATGAAGCAGTATTTAAACCAAAGAGAGTTGTTGTTGTTATTTGGTTTTTAGGAGCATTAGCAACTAAGGCCATATTGCTCCGGGAATATGCGGTGGTTATTCTCTGACTTTTCCACATCCTCCGTATTTGGTGGCTCACGGGTTCGAACCCCAGTCTAATCAAGAAGCGTGTGCTATGCACTGGTGCTCCTGCCCACCTAGCTATGGAGGCACCCCCTCAAAGAGAGATATTGTTATCCATGCTCTCTGGTTCGATCGGAAATGCATGGGTAGGGTGGCTTTATTGATGCCCTTAAATGCACAAGGATTTCCAGAATGGTACAAAACAGTGGTTTTAATCTGTAATCTCCCCCTGCATTAGCCCCAAGAAAGAGCATGGCCCTATCTTTTGACGCCTTGAAATCTGGCATTGTATTTTCTTCTTTGGCAATGTATTTTCGATCCGGCATTTTTTTCCAAATCAGAGCAGTCTCATCAACGTTAAAAATTTGCTGCATTGAATAGCCGCCTTCATCAATAATTTTTTCCAACACATCACAAAATTTCTCTGCAGCTGCAGAATCGGCACTGGCGACTTCACCCACACTTTAACGTTGCAGAAACCAGTGTGATGCTTGAACCTATTAAACCACCCATTGCTTGCCACGAACTTGGTTTGGGTTTCACCATACTCATCCTTAATATCTTTATAAATACTTATTGCTTTTGCTTGAATGGTCATTAGACTCAGGGGCACTCACTTCTAAATCTGATTTTCCATCCATATTATTAACAGCTGTTTCATCTTCGATATTGCACTTGAACACTGTTTTGTGATCCCTGTTGATCTTAAGTGCATTGATCCTTTGACATGTTTTTTTATATGCTCATTGTCCTTTAAAATAGTATTCACTGTTGAAGCAGCGAGACCTAATTCCCTTGCAATAGATGACAAACTTTGTCTCTTCTTATTTCTTAATCATTTTCATCTTCATTTCTAAATCAATTTTGTTTTGTTTCCTGGCACTGCAAGCACTTGCACTTTCAGTTGGTCGCTTTCCATTCATCATTGTAATACATAAATAGGAATTAGAAGACAAAATGCACAAGGCATAATTTCTTATGGGTTTAGGTAATTAACTATATAATATCAGTGAAGATACACCATAATTTACCCATAAATATGAACTACGTATATAGTGTAAAGGCATCGTTTTAATCGTATCTCATATTGTGCTTGCCTTCACAAGATAGGTATCCACAATATGAGATACAATTAAACAATGCCTTTACACTGCATACGTAGTTCAAATTTATGGGTAAACTATGGTGCATCTACACCGATATTATATAGTAAATAGGAATGAAGAGAAGTTTCTGAAAATTTGTTTTTTATACTATTGAAGATTTCAGTGAAGGGGAAACTCATATCACCATAATACTGTAACGTAAAAACCCAAAGAATTCCAATTATTGGTATTATCGCAAATGAATAACATCTTCTTTACTACCCATTTATAATTGCTTGCAGTAACAGAAAAGCCCAATAAACTGGAAAGTGCAAATTGTTTTTATTGTTTTATGGTCGTGACCTCCAGAAATATGCTTTATAAAAATATCACAAAGGTGTTCAAAATTGATCCTTATAACAAAACATGATAATGATGAAAGTGTAGTGCAATTTCCATTATAAATATGACCTTTTGGAGAGATAAATAGCTTAGTTATATAGCAAAAATTTCATCTTCGGAGGTCTTGGAAAGAATTACCAAAAAATAATGTGTTATTGGGTTCATGTTACGATATTTTCATGATACATCCGTTTATTCCTACTGGATGCAAAATACGTTTCCACGATTATTTTAAGAGTGCACTAGCCGGCAAAAACTTACGTAAAGTCGAATTTCTGTAAGTCGAGTATTACGTAAATTGGGGAGTTCCTGTAGTTGGTTTTCAAGGAATAGGAAAAAATTCAGAAATTAGTATTACCTTGTGTTTTATGCATGCTTTTTTAATATTAGCAATAATGTATTTGAATTCATATAGTATGTTCCAAAATATTGCATTATATTATTATCTTTGTACTTTAGAGCAAATTAATATTTTTATTAATTTGCTCTAAAGCAAATTAATAATTTTTATATTTATAAATCTGGCTAAATTAGCCAGATTTATAAATATAAAAATATGAGATTACAAAAAAAATTATATTTTTCAGGTCCAAGCAAAACTATTAAAAACTTAGACTACATAGAAAATGATGTGAGTATTGAATTGTTAATTTATACAGTTGATTCATACCAGATGAAATTTAAAAATTTTTGAATCCTTGACTCTATGTTAATATTAATTTTATGTTAATATTTAATGTTTTATATATACTATATTTAATATATACTGTATTTTATGTTAATGTATAATAAGAGCCATTTTTATATATGCCATAATTTCAAAAATCACTATAAGGGGGCATACTTTCAACAAGATTCAAGACTGTTATTGGTTTGCACAAGACTAAATTGAAGAAATTCTGTGGAATTCTGTTCTGATGCACAAGTTGCTAAAATTGAATCAAATAATCTACATATAATGTTCAACTGTATAATAAAAATAGGAAAAAAATATTTAAATTCATTTATTATATAATTTTTCAATTTTTACAAACTTCCAAATTCCTTGGGAAAAAACTTACTACAGAGACATGCTGTACTTTCTGATCCTGATATACTCTTTTGTACCTTTCAAAGTAAGTTCTATTTAAGTTCAGCAACTGAATGCAAAAAAACGAACAAAACAGCAACGAAACGAACTAAATGAGTATTTTGCATCTACATTCACACATGAGTTATTCAAGGAGGAGAGGTCCAGATGTTTATCAGACTCTAACAGGGAGTAAAATGATTCTGTAATAGCTGAGAGCAAAGTGGAGGAGAAATTGTTGAAGTTAAACATAAGAAAGGCACCTGAGGTGGATGGGATCTATCCAGTTATATTAAAGGAGGCAGCAAAGGAAGTAAGCAAACCCTTAGCCATAATTACAAGAGCAATCTTTGTGAATCTCCAATTCACAAAGGGGGATCAAAGGGTGACACAAGTAATTACATACCTGTTAGTTTAACTTCTGTTCCAGGGAAAATAATGGAGTTACTAGTTAAAGAAGCATTGCAGGATCATTTAGACAAGACTGCAGCAATAATTCAGACACAGCATGGGTTTGTCAAGGGGAAGTCTTGTCTGATGAATGTGATTGGATACTATGATGTGGTCACAAAGGAACTGGATGTAAAAAAGAATTTTGATATCATATACTTGGATTTCAGGAAAGCTTTTTATACTGTCGTACATGGAAGACTACTGTACAAATTCTAGCAGTATGGCATTAAGGACAAGTTGCTACAATGGATAAAAGGATGGTTGAGTGGGAGAAGACAGAGGGTGGTAATCAATGAGTACTGCTCTATGTGGACTAATGTTATTAGTGGTGTCACTCAGGGTTCGGTGTTGAGCCCATTGTTTTGTATATTTATCAATGATATTGATGAAGGTATATCAAGCTTAATGTCAAAGTTTCCAGATGATACAAAGGTTGGCAGGGTTGTTAATGACAGCTGCTAAACAGGATCTGGAAAAGTTGGGTAGATGGGCTGAGAAGTGGCAACTGAAGTTTAACGTTGACGAATGCAAAGGTTAGTGGAGAATGAATGAGACCTTGGGGGGCTCGCATCTGTTGAGTTTATGAGCTTGGCAAACCCAGGGTCCTGAGCTGGTTATCATCATTCTTCTCTTTCTTGCTTTCTTGGTGATTCCCTTCTACTTCTCTCTCTCTTAGGGTAATGCAGGAATTTTTTTTTTTTTTTTTTTTGTTAGTGCAGCATAAGCCTCAGGCTTCCTTGCACCATATGGCTAATAATAATAATAATTATGCAGTCAGATATGAAGTTTTCTGAGCAGTGCAGACAGGCTGCCAGAGTAGATCATGAGATCTTGTCAATTGATATACTGGAATTTTTCAAGCAGGGATAAGGAGGTGATTATCCCCTTCTATAAGGCAATGGTCAGGCCACACCTTGAGTACTGCGTACAGGTCTGGAAGCCTCATTTTAGGAAGGATGTAGAGTTGCTAGAACGAGTACAGAGAAGGGCAACAAGACTGGTGAAGGAAATAAATGGGTGCTCTTATGAATAAAGGCTTAAGTTCTGCAAATTGCAGCTTCTGGAGACTAGGCATCTGTGAGATGATTTGATTGAGGTGTATAAGGCCTTGAATGGATTGAGCAGGCTGAGGGGATTCTTCCTCTTGCTCAGATTACAAACCTGAGGCGGCATAGATTCAAACTGAGAAAAGACAGTTGTAGAATAGATGTGCGGAAGTTTGCCTTTAGCCAGCGTGTAGTTGAATACTGAAACAAACTTAAAACTGTTGTTGTGGAATTTAGCAGCTTAAACAGATTCAAGGCAGAACTAGACAAACATTTGGAATGAATGGATAAGTGAAATGGGAAGGGTTTTTTTTTTTTTTTTTTTTTTTTTTTGGCTGATGCTGTATAAGCTTGCTTTCTTGCATCATGTGCCTCTACTAATGCCAGTGGTGAGCTATGAATATTTTAACAATGGGCTTGCAGTTTTTCTGACTTTCTACCCAGGAAATTTGATCGGTCACAGAAGTGACATCATTCATTCGCGGCTTCCACCAGAGGCACTTCCCACGCTCACACTACTAGTAGTGTGATTAGAGCACGTGACGCATTTTTCGTGACCGGTATGATATCTCTAGTCAGGGGCAGATTTAGGGGATGGACAGATGCGGTTTATTACCCCCCTTAATCATGCGTATAAGTGAATGTGTAAAACGTTCCTAGGTCTATCTAAAAAAAAAAAAAAAAAACTTAAAACACCTGGTTGTCATGCCTCGCCTTACGATGATAATTGACTAACACAATTTCTGGAGTTTTAAATTTTTAGAAATTTTGAATAGTATGACGTCACAATCATGCTTCCTGAAGTTGCTACTGAATTTGCAACAATACAAATACAGTGGAACTTCTCTATTACGAACTTCTATTTAACGAATTTCTCTATATTATAAATTTTTTTGCAAAACATTGCACCTTGAAACGAAATTACATGTAAGATTAACTCCGTATAGCGAAGTGTTAATCTCTCTATAACAAATTTTTAAAAAAATTAGTAAGAGCATTTTTGAAGATTTTCAAGCATTTACTGCGAGACAGCCGCTCAAATATACTGCCTCCTCCTTCCTTCTGAAATTGCGCATTAGCATCTGGAATTAAATAATCATCCTTTTAGTGAACACATGTGGCCATTGACGCCCGTAGGAGGGTCTTTGTTTCATTTTTGTTACAGTTATTAAACCAAATGGATTTTCTTATAAGTGGTCATAAACTTTACAATAAATAGGGTAGATTTGTAAATTGATGTTGGCTCAGACGAAAAAGAAATTCACCACGGTAAACCTTTAGCATGCTGCGGCGGCAATACATAGAATGCTACCATAGTCAGTTTTTAGTATCGCCTACTGAGTGACATTCGCTTCTCACCTTGACTGTACGATGTGACCTTCCTGTCAATCATTATATGTTATGTCCGTTCTCATCTAACTGGACTCCCAGTAGATGGTTTTCATGAATTTTTTTTTTTTTTAATTTTGTTCATCATCAATCACATAGGCTATATGCTCTTGTATATAGCCTATTCTTTATTCTATTTTTTTTTCTTGAAAAGTAACATACAGCATACATTAATCATAAATTTTCTTTCATGTATATATGAATGAAAGCAGAATAAAAGAAATTCACAAAGTCATATATTTCTTCAAAGTGATTGATAGGAAAGGTCATGTGATACTGTTGAATTGGCAAACAAACGTCATTGAGTAGGCGGTACTAACGATTCACAATATGGCCAGCGCAGCGAAGTTTGCAGTGTATCTATCAGCAAGAGCTGCAGTCAAGTAATTGTTACAATTGCGGAAACAATGTCGAAGAGAAAGTGTTTAAGTATTAATGATAAAGCAAAGATTGTTATGATATTGACCAAGGTTTTAAGAAAAAAGATGTTGCGGAGAAATATGGCATACCTGCAAGCAGTTTATCTACGATTTTAAAAAATCTAGAATCAGTTTTAAATGCAATTGAAGGAGGAGCAGACAAGAAGCGAATTAAGTTGTGTATATATGAAGATGTAGATAAAGCTGTTCTAAAATGGGTGCAAATGATATGTGAAAAGAATATCCCAATATCGGGCCTAATAATTAAGCAACAAGCCCTGAAATTTGCACAGTCCCTTGGACATCCAGAATTTAATGCAAGCACTGGGTGGCTAGATAAATTTAAGAAGCGCCACAGAATTGTGGAAAAGGTTATTTGTGCAGAAAGTGTTAATGTAAGCAAAGAAGATTGCAACAGTTGGAGGAACAATACCTTAAAGAATATTTTGGAAGAATATGAGCATAAGGATGTTTTTAATGCTGACGAAATGGGTTTATTCTTTAGATGTTTACCGAATAGAACTTTCTTTTAAGGATGATAAATGTTTTGGCAGAAAGCAAAGAAAGAATCACTGTGCTAGTTGGAGCAAGTATGACAGGAAGTGAAAAATTAAGACTTTTAGTCATCGGAATATCAAAAAACCCAAGGTGTTTTAGAGGCACAAAATCTTTGGAAATTGACTACACCTTTAATAAAAAAAAGCATGGATGACAAGTGATATGTTTGAAGAATGGATATTAAACTAACTGAAAACTGTCCGGCACATCCTGCCAGTATTTCTGTCAAACTTAAAAGTGCAAAGTTGTTGTTTTTACCACCAAATGTAACGTCAAAACTCCAGCCAAATGGACCAAGGAATTATTAAAAATTTTAAATTTCATTATCGAAAGAGAATAATAATGAAGATTGTCAATGCATTATCAGAAAATAGAAACTTGGAGGTTACAATTAACCTTAGAGATTGCATCTCTGAACTGGCAAAGGTTTGGACAAATGATGTCACCGAATACACTATTCAAAATTGTTTTTCGAAAGCAGGATTTGCATTGAATACAGAAGTCAAACAACAACTGGACAAACAAGATGAACTGCCCCTTTCACAACTGAAAAACTGTTGGACATTATTAGAATCGTCCGGAAACATCGAAAATGAAATAACACTGGATAGTTATGTTTATGTAGATCAAGATCTGACTACAGCAGAACATCCAAATGAAGATGAAATATTGCTGAACAGTGTTAGAAAGAAATTAACGATGATGCTGAAGACGCATCAGAACAACCTGTAGAAAAGCCAACTCGCGAAGAAATGATTAACGCTTTTAAAATGGTTCGTATGGGTCTACAGTTTTGTGAAAATGTTCCTGATAATGTTTTTAATGCTCTGAACAAATGTGAGATTTTCTTTGAGAATCAGACATTTTTTAATTATACTGTGCAAACGAAAATTACAGATTTTTTTAAATTTGTGATACTTACCGGCGAAAATTGTATAAACATAATTTAAATAAGTTTGTTTTTGAAATAAAATACATTAAGAATAAATGTAGATTCGTTTTCATTTTCTAATTAGATAACAATTTCTAATAAAAAAGATATTCTCTGTATAACGAAATTTCTCTATAACGAATTTTTTCGCTGGATTTATCGAATTTGTTATAGGGAAGTTCGATTGTATTTGTCAACAATTTCTTTTTTCGTCTCGCATTTTCGTTACATTCCATTGTTAGGTGCCCCTAACAGCTGCGTATGTCGCTTCAACTACAAGATCGGACATCAGTAGGTGCTATTTTACTGAGATATTTAGACACATTGCACTCGAAGTATACATCTCTTACTTTAGTTATCATAAATCCATTGTATCTTGTCTTCCAGAAATTAAGAAAATTTGTGAATGATCAATAAAATATTTACAATAAAAAACGCTCTTATTTCATAATCGATTTATACAAATCAAAATGCCTAAAAGAAACGTGAAGGATGTTTCGCATAAACCATCTACCGCATGTGCTCGTCACATGCGCAACTTTTTTTTTTTAACAACTAGGGAAATATAATGGATACATTGTTTTCATGATAAAATTTTAATATTGCGAATAAAAAATAACATGAAATATTTCCCATATCACAAACAACATAAAAACTATCACAAAACATTCCACAATATAAAAACAAATATTACATAAAAAACAAACTTTCTAGAAAAAAGTAGACACAAAATCAGGTTATATGAAAAAAAATTATTTCCCAAATACTCAAGAAAAATTTATTCTAAAAATTGCCAGTTTACTTCTTTATTAATATTTGTTGTCGATCTGCTTTGCTCAATAGCTGAGCGATGATTACAGAGGAATGATTTGATGTAACGATCCAAATCAAATTGAAGCAATGGTTTTCCATTTAGATGTATGATCATCATAATCTGCATCGTGTTTAATTGTCACAATATTATTCATTAAGCTGAAAGCTCACTCAGCTTCAGCACTGCTAATTGCAATGGTTTCAAAGATATTTCTGTCTTTCTTAATTGAAAAGGGAATTTCACTCACTTTTAATCATTCATTTTTATTTCATAATTTATCAGAAAACAAATTTCTTATTCGGTTTTCACCATCTTGCCCCCGAAACGAAAGTTCTTTCACATTCCACAATTTCAGGTAGCATATGTTTAAAATTTATTTCAATGGTATCATTATTTTTTTTGTTTAATTTAAAATCACTCCGTTGCATTAATAACTTATCCTTTAAGGATAAAACAATGCATTTAATAATTTTTCACGAGGTAATTTTACTGTTCTTAAATTTGGATTTTGATTCCTTCAAATTCTCTCCACTTCAACATGCTCTCAATTTTAACTTCATAATTTCCTTCAGAATTTTTCAAATTAGCAATAGCATTGATAGTTCGAATTGTTAATTTATCTGCTTTTACCATAGTGATTCTGTAAAGCTTCTGAATGGTAAGAGAGCTCCTGCAGGATGTCGATTATTAGTGCTAAATTTTTAAGAAATTCCAAATTTAAAAGTCAATTTAATAATCCAGAATATTTAACTTCTGATTCAAAATGTTTGCACAAAGTGGGATAATTCCTCCAACCCACAATTGCCGTCCACAAGCTACCCATTGTGGCCCGAACGCATGACCAATCTTTGTAATTTCCACATCAAGTTATTTAGCAAACATCCTTAATTCACGCTAGTTTTTTGGAGATTGGTAAGACAGTTTATTTATTTTTTTTAAATTATTGCCTGTATACCATTATATTTTAGAACATTTTCTACACAGTGAAAAGCTCGACAAAGTTTCAAAATCTGCCAACATTTCATCTTTGTAAAGTTTATATATCGTAGTTGCCTCAATCTCCCCCCCACCTCTACATTGCTACTGTTACTAGTTCTTTGAATACAGTGCAAAATGCCGGAATCACACAAATATTCAGCTATTGTGACCATGTAAACATAGACAGGAGAAATTTACTGGAAGGCAAGGATCACTCACTTCTCCAAAAAACATATGCCTGTTTGTCAGAGTAAAGGGGAACCACAACACAGGTTGACCAGAGGCTATCATCTGTGTCCGGAATCTTCTTAATCCTCTGACACGACTTCTCGGTATATGACTGCATAGGTTTTATGGACACCACTAAAATTGTGAAACCATAATCCCCTTCACCCTTAATTCGTGCTTTCTAAATTACCTAAATTGCCTAAAGGCCAGAGGTGAGAACAGTGCATACACAGTTGTCTCTCTTGATCTATTCGTTACATGGAAATTTTCTTCGTTCAACGGAAACTATTTTAAATGTAATTACCAAGGGGGAATCAAAAAAATTCACTATATAGAATTCGTTAAACAGAAGTCCGACAATTTTAAAATACATAACCGATCGATTGCACCATTAAAATGCTGGGGATGGGGTCCCGCTCACCCCACCGTAGTTTCGGCTCTGGTACTCAATAATTGCATTCAGGATTTCATTTGTAAAATAAATGATCGTCTCAACAATGGGCTCGCAAATTTTCAAAAAAAAAATAACAGTGAGCTCTCACAAGCCCACTATAGCTCACCACTGACTGTGGACCAAGCTATGTTGAAATGCCCTCTGAGTAGATTGCTACCTACCTTCAAACTCATGTGCCTTTTTTGTCAAAAGAGCTACACTTCCTGCAGTGGATTACTTATGCCAGAGACGTTCATCACTTACCACGGCAGCGGGATTGATTGCAGGAGTGAGGAAGATATAAAAACCTTGGTGGTTTTATGTTTCTTGAAGCAGTGAAATACTATACCTCACTGCTAGAAAAGTTTAATTTTTCTTTTGCTTTTTGTTAGAGAAAGTTAGTTGTGTATGTGTGCATGGGCACACACCCATCTACCCACTCACATCTCATATAATGTGAGTACTTCATGCCACTGTGTTGCTAAGGTTTTCACATTACTTACCTACTCACTGATGAGACTTCAAGTAGAATTGAAACTTAATTCTCGGCAGTGGCAAGCACCTAAAATAAAACAACAGTAGATTTCTCCACTGCTGTAGTAGTGTGCACTTTATTTAAAGTAGTGCAATACCAAAGCAAAAGTACCTCCACAATATGACATCAGTATAATAAGTAGGAAACTTGTTTGCTTTCAATGGCCACCACTTTCAATAATGTTTTATACCACTGGCTACAAAATATTATTAAACACCATCAAACACTTGCAGCAATACCACTGTAAAATACTCATTGCACTGACCCTTGTCGGCACTCATAGCACTGGCTCTTACCAATTTATTTTACTTAATTCTATTTTTTGTGCTCCCTCTTGCACTTAGTTTGCTCAGTGCTACATCAGAAAAATGGTTTTTGCTGCCACTTACAGTAATTAAGTAATATACATTAAAATTAATGATAAAAATTTAATGTTCAACATTTGGTAGTATGTAATAAGACAGTATAAAATAAATTGTTTTCTTTAAATTATGGTTAGAAGTTAAATTAAAATTAATGTACATGACTATGGCAATATGAGTACAGCGTTAGAAGTTCTTATTTTGCACTTTAATAGTTATTCCTCCCTTTTTGCATCCAGTGGATTATGTTAAATGTCATTAATGACACTACCTTTCCTTGGGCTATAGTATTCTATTGTTAAATGAAACACCATTTACAATTTATACTAGTTAAAATTTTGATGTGCATGTTGTGTACAGTGCTCATCTTAGAAATAATGTGTTTGTTTACAATAATACTATATAATGTATGACGCTTAGAAATGCTTGAGTACATTGCAGTTTGGTGATGCACGGGATGAAACTCACTAGCTGTCAGTGTTATTGCGATTTGAATAGGATGAAAAACTAAGTGCTTAGACACCCAAACAGAATGTGCATTGTGTTGTGTTGTGTTTTGTTGGATGAAAACTCCTGCATTATGATTGTATAATGCTATAGCAGAGCTGACATTCCAGTTTGTGGGATGTAAAACCAGACTAACACAAATGCTCTCAATGCAGGTTCAGATTATAAAGCTAAGGAAAGAACCAAAATTGTGTTGTAGTTTATGGAATAAACAAATTTTGTGTAATAGTTTATGGGGCCAGCTCTTAAAATACTCTACTCAGATACTTATAAAGAGTATAGTGTTGAGAGAGAGGATAAAGGTGTAATTACTTTATTTCTGGGATTACTCTTTCACTGATTGTCTGCATGATCAAGCAGACCAAGAGTATCTGTAATTGTTTAATGCATGTGAGTAAAGTTTGATGTTTTAACCATTTAAGTTTTATTTTTCCAAAAAGTGTCTTAATGAACAATTGTTTACTTATATTTTGTCCATATAATATTTTGAAAAATTGTTTTTCAAAGGATTGTCCAAAAACAAAGCATATGATATTGAAGACATTGTAATTTCTGTTTTCTTTTTCTTTTTTTTTAAATAGTAACCTAACTCAGATATATAAATAAAAATTAGGACAACAAAATAGGAAAAATCTTACATACAGAGTAGTTTATTTATAGTAAATATTTTATGAATATAGTTATCCTTTTAAGAGCTGCTTTGGATATCACGATATGAACCCATGCTTTTGTTTTTTGCACATCTGGTCTTATAATTAAGTGATACTGTACCAATTCATGAGACCTCTATTAAATTAACTATTAATATTATTATTAAATCTTATTGTATACTATACTTTCAGAAACCATTTTTAAATATACCTCCTCCATTAGAAGCTACTGTATTAGAACAAGTGAGTTTTCATCGTACCAATACTTTGTCTTCAGTACCTTCTTCTCTAAAGGTTTGTGATTTTGAATTATTTTGTTTTGCTATAGAAAACAAAAGTGTTTACTATGAGAATGCTCCTCAATAAGTATATTTTTTACCTATTGAGAAGTCAACATAAGACATATAAATTAAAAGGACATCTCTTTAGAAATAAAAAAAACTAAAAATGCTTAAAGCCCAGCCTGTGTTTTTTTTTTTTTTTCTTTTTTGCATCAGATGGAGGGCCAAAAATAAAAATAAAAAAAAAAACATTTGTTAGATTTTTTCTGTTGACTAGAAATAGTGGTTGAAAATGCTTTATTTACAAAAAGAAGGTCCTTTTCAAGCCTTTACTAGATTTATTATATTTATTTTATTTACATGTGAAACTGGTTTCATTTTTATATTTTTTGATTGCAGAAATGTATTTTAATGATATAAGGATATTCTGGATATTTTTAGAATTAGTAGCCATCATATTTTGTATCATCTAATTTTATAAATCACTTAAATTTATAAATTTAATGAGGTTGTGATTGTCAATTAAATACAATGTTCTTGTTTATACTATGGCATGACCACCAGGTCAGTGGAGTTTACTATAAATCATCAATACAAACATCAATCGTATTTAGCAGTTTTGGGCTTAAGCCCCATTCCACTCAAAGAGCACGTGCTACTGCACACATGCTCCTGAGCACTCGGCTACATCAAAGTGAAAGATGAGTAGAGATGTATCCATTTGTTACACTAAAATAACTTAATAAAAATATTCACTCCGTATACCATAGTATGAACTGTTTATTAATAATAATGTAATAAAAGCTAGTGTACAATCTATTAATATAGAATTGGGAACATTTAAATGTGAATAGTTTGGCTTTTTTCATTCCTGCACCTTAACAACACTAGAACAATAAAACAAAGAATCATGGTAAAAGACCTTTAAAGTTCATTTAGACTGACATGCTTTTAGAGATTTCATGTGGCATAAGAAAGTTCTCTGATTTGGAATTTCTTCCATCTAGTTTGTGAAAAAGGAAGGATTACACAAATGATGGACAGATGAGGTGGACAATTTTTTTCTTTGGTGATCAGAATTTCTGGCTCGATATCATCTTTTGTCACATCTGCTGATGAAGCTGCTGGAAGGCGATGTGCCATTAGCAGATTGCTTACTGATGCTGGCAGAAGATGGGGGGGGGGTGTTCCACAGCTGGAACACCCCCTCTGGAATAGATGGAAAATATCATTTTAAACACATTGTCATTAAAAACTTTAAAAAAGTGTCTTGCTGTATTTCTGTATTTGTATTTTATTTATATTCCAGTTTAGGAAAGAGTCAGGGAGGTGGCTTAGAAGAAGTCTCTTTGTACTTTTCACTTAGTTGACTAGTATGATTTTGATATTTTTAATATCAAAAAGAATTGATATGAAAGCTTCTTTAAAAAGACTTTTTTTAAAGATGCTTATAAGAGTAGAAAGTGGGATGCAGTGGAATTACATTTTGTAATCCCCTGCATCCTCTACTTTTTTTTCACTGATTATCAGTGTAAAAAATCAAATTCACCAAGAATATTTTAATTGTTTAAGAAGTGTTATTTGCTATGAATGGAGTTAAAAAATTTTTTTATTTTTAACCATTTAAAATTTTAAAAATTTTCTAAGAATTATTTTTCAGGCAGTTATTTTTTTTTCTCTGATGTCTGCTTGTGTGTTTGTCCAGTGTGTGATGTGTGTATTGACTGATTGATGTTCCTTTGTAGAATATTTGGTACATTTCTTGTTAAATTTGTTATATTTCTTTGCATATTTTTTATTATCTGTGGTATACTTTGAGGCTTATTATCACTCACTCAGATAATAGGAAGGCATACTATCCAGGAAATATGGGAATATTTCTTGTGGATAGCATCTCATGGGTCTCTCATGGATAACATCAGTGCCTCATTGGATTAATTTAATAAATTTATTGTCAAACACTGATGGAAATTTTAGGCAAGGTGTGCCAAAAATTGCTGAGGGGCTCGAATAAGGCAGATATATGTAACCATCACCACCAAAACAATTGAAAATGAACAATTGACTGTGGAAGCATTAAACCATGGCCTCTGTTAAAGGTGATGCTTCATTGTGAAGTGTAGCTTCACAATGAAGAAATGTTGTTTATTATGAAGAGCAATATAAGGAGAATAAAAATTGATATATTCTTTATATCTGAACATTTGGCCAGTAATTACTTTGCAAATGTGACCCCAATTCACAAAGGGGGATCAAAGGCTGACACAAGTAATTATAGACCTGTGAGTTTAACTTCTGTTCCCGGAAAATTAATGGAGGCACTGGTGAAAGAAGCACTGCAGGATCATCTAGACAAGACTTCAGTTATAGCTAGGACACAGCATGGTTTTGTTAAGGGGAAGTCTTGCCTGACCAATTTGATTGGATACTATGATGCAGTCACAAAAGAACTGGATGCAGGGAATAACTTTGATATTATATACTTGGATCTTAGAAAGGCTTTTGATACTGTTGCACATGGAAGACTGCTGCACAAATTGGAGCAGTGTGGCATTGGAGGCAAGTTGCTGCTATGGATAAAGGGGTGGTTGAGGGGGAGAAGACAGAGAGTGGTAATCAATGGACACTGCTCATCGTGGACTAATGTTATTAGTGGAGTCCCTCAGGGTTCAGTATTGGGGCCTTTATTGTTTTCTGTATTTATAAATGATATTGATGATGGGATATCAGGCTTAATGTCCAAGTTTGCAGACGATACGAAGGTTGGCAGGGTTGTCAAGGACACTACTGACACTATGCTGCTGCAACAGGATTTGGAAAGGTTGAGCAGATGGGCTTCGAGGTGGCAAATGAAGTTTAACATTGACAAATGTAAAGTACTCCATATGGGAAACAGCAACCCCAGAGCAACGTATCAACTCTGTGGTACTACACTGACAGTGGTAGAGAATGAAAGGGACCTGGGGGTGGTTGTGCAGGCAGATATGAAGTTCTCTGAGCAGTGCAGACGGGCTGCAAGAGTAGCTCATGGTGTATTGTCAATGATATATAGGAATTTTTCTAGCAGGGATAAGGAGGTGATTATTCCCTTGTATAAGGCAATGGTCAGGCCACACCTAGAGTACTGTATACAGGCCTGGAGGCCTCATTTCAGGAAGGATGTAGAGCTGCTGGAACGAGTACAGAGAAGGGCAACTAGATTGGTGAATGGGACAAAGGGGTTCTCTTACGAAGAAAGGCTTAAGTTTTGCAAATTACAGTGTCTGGAAACTAGGCACCAGCGGGGTGATCTGATAGAGGTGTACAAAGCCTTGAATGGTTTGAGCATGCTCAATGCTGATGGGATTCTTCCTCTAGCTCAGAAAAATCACCTGAGAGGGCATAAATTCAAATTGAGGAAAGACAGATGTAGGATAGATGTGCGGAAATTTGCCTTTAGCCAGCGGGTGGTTGGTGGGTGGAACAGACTTCCATCCCTTGTCGTGGAAGTTGATAGCCTAAATAGGTTTAAGGCTCAGCTGGACAGGTATTTCGAACGAACAGAGGGGTGAAGTGGAAGTGGTTATTTTTATTTATTTATGTTACTTTTTTTTTTTTTTTTTTTTTTTTGGCTGATGCTGCATAAGCTTGCTTTCTTGCATCAAATGCCTCTACTAATGCTAATGCTATTTCCCTTATACTATAATGAAAGTACACGGTAATACAGCACCTTAGATTTCAAAAATTTGTTGGTGATAAACACATTACATTAAAAGTAGTTGAAAAAATATTTTTGATGTATAAAATAGACTTTTGTAAATCAAGATACTTGTGCCTACTTCTGAAGGGGAATCAAAAGGTGTCATGAGTAATTAAAAACTTGTTAGCTTAACTTCTATTCTAGGGAAAATAATGGAGTAACTGGTTAAAGAAGTAATTCAGGACCATCTGAACAGAAAAATGCAGTTACACTGCAATCACAGCATGAGTTTGTTAAGGGGCGATCTTGTCTGACCAAACCGATTGGATATTATGATGTAGTAATTAAGGGAACTGGATACTAAAAATAATTTTGATATCATATATTTGGATTTCAGGAAAGCTTTTGATAATGCTGCTGTACATAAAAAAAAAAAAAAAAAAAAAAAAAACACCAGCTGTACAAATTGTGGCTGTGTGGCATTAAAGGCATGTTATTGCTATGGATAAAGGGATGGTTTAGTGGGAGAAGACAAAGAATGGTTATTAATGGACACTACTCTTCATGGACCAGTGTTATTAGTGGTGTCCCCCAGGGTTCAGTGCTAGGCCCATTGTTGTTTTCTATATCTATTAATGACATTGCAGATGATGTAAAGGTTGGCAGGAAGGGGTTAATGATATTAATCAAGATAAGTTACTGCAACAAGATCTAGAAAAATTAGGCAGATGGGCTGAGAAATGATAACTGAAGTTTAGCATTGACAAATGCAAGGTACTGCATGTGTGTAACAGTAATCCCAGATGAATGTACCAACTGTGTGATACTATACTCATGGAAGTGGAAAATGAAAAAGACCTGGGAGTGATTTTGCAGTCAGATATATAGTTCTCTGAGCAATGCAGACAGGCTACAAGGACAGCTCATGGGGTTTTGTCAATGATATATAGGAACTTCGCTAGCAGGGATAAGGAGGTGATTATCCAATTGTACAAGGCAATGGTTAGGCTGCAGCTTGAGTATGAATGATGTAGATCTGCTGGAATTGGTGCAGAGAAGGGCAACGAGATTGATGAAGGGAACAAAAGGGTGGTCTTACCAAGAAAGGTTTCAGTTCTGAAAATTGCTGTGTCTGATGAACAGGCAGCTGGAAGGATATCTGATTGAGATGTTTAAGGCTTTGAATGGATTGAGTAAGCTCAATTGCTGATGGCATTCTTCTTGCTCAGATTAAACATGTGGGAGCAAAAATTCAAATTGAAGGATGGATAGTTGTAGGATAGATGTGCAGAAGTGTGCTTTCAGCCAGTAGATGATTGTTTGTTAGAACGAACTTCTATCTGTTATTGTAGAAGTGGTTAGTTTTAATAAATTCAAGGAAGAACTAGACAAATTATTGCAGGGGATAGACAGGTGATATGAGAAGGGTTTTTTTTTTTTTTTTTTAAGGCTTTGTGTGTGAAGTTTGTTTGTTTGTTATTTGGTTTTTAGGAGCATTAGCAACTAAGGCCATATTGCTCCGGGGATATGCGGTGGTCATTCCCTGACCTTTCTGTATTTGGTGATCATGGGCTCGAACCCCGGTCTAATCAAGAAGCATGTGCTACGCACTGCTGCTCCTGCCGACCTGGCTATGGAGGTGCCGTGTGTGAAGTGGGAAGTCTCAGTTACCTTAAGTAAATTCCTGAAGAAATAAAATAGAATGACATGATTTATTATTTAGACTAAAAAAGGTCACAAATCCAGTTATCTCATTCATGTTATGATAGTGAAGCACATTAACATCTATGTCAAAAGTGTGTGCAAAATATAGCCTGCAAGCCATATTTTGCCTAGGCTACATCCTTTTGATTAAACTTCTGATTCAACTTTTAATCAAAAGAAAACTACATTGCTTTATTTTGATTAAATTGTTTCCCCAGTAAGTGATTTAATCTAGTTCTTGGGAATGCTCAGATATTAAAACTCCAGGCCTGTATTGGCTTTTAAATTGGCTCTGTCTGAGTAGGAAAATGGTTTTTGATGGTTCATACAAAAATGTATACTGACTGTACAAGTTTTATTGGGATGATTGGTTCCTGTCATATGTCTTATAAGAATAGAACTTTTTCAGATTTTTTTTAAAGGCCAAGTGGAGTTATAAAGAAAAAAAAAATAAATTGGTGTAAATTTACAGTTTTACTCTTTGTACTTTAACTTGTTGAATGACTGATGATTTCATAGTTATTTAAGTTCATTATCCTTTTTCTGGGAAAAAAAGTGATTACATTTTGTTGTGCAAATAATTTTCAAATAGGAGTTTTTCTCAAGTAGCTCTCCAGTCCATGGTCACTTTAAATGTGTTTCACCCCACACCCCTGGTGTTCCCTTGAAACAATGATAGCAAGACATAAATTTATAATTTGTCTTTTCTGTCATGGTTTTGACTTGAAGTTTAAAAAGAATCCATCATGACTATACAAGACAATTTTCAATTAACTCGAGAGAGAGAGAGTATGTGCACACATGCAAATTATAATATTCAAATGATAGGCAGATTTAAGCTTATATAGGTTAATCACTGCTCAGCAGAAAAACAAACTAAAAATGAAGTTGCCACTTTCCCTTATGAGTAGTGTTCCTAATGATTATCTTTTTTTGTGTATGCACGAGATGCACACAACAGCAATAAAAATAAAAGTTTTTTTTTTCTTTTTTCTTTCATTCAGGATTAAGTACTGTGATATTGTAGGATAAAAAGGTAAAAGGCTTCTTCCTTTGAATTATGGACTACAAGTAGAGACTTGAATACAATTAAGCAGTTATATTATTAGAGCATATTCATTCATCAAAGAACTATATTTTCCAGTACTACTTATTACTTAGCATCGAACAACAGCTGTCCTATGTACACCTTCAAATAATTAAGAGTAAGAACTTGAAAAACAGCACTTTTTTATAAGATTAAAATAAATGCTGTTATTAGTGTAAAGTAAATACTTTTACTAATATGAAGTCCTTGTATTTTTACTACTGACTATCAAGCTTCAGTTTTGAAAGCGGAATGGTTCTAATGACTCTGCAAGTTTACTGTTAGCAGTGCTGAAGCCTGAAATTTATTTCTGTGTTTTATGTATGTACAAAACGTTTTTGTGACTGAAAATGGGATACAAATTTTAGTAATTGTAGTTTAGTACATTCTGTTATCAGTGGTATGTAAATTATACTTATATAATGAAAATTTATTTAACTTAGGATTTCTATATAAATCTAAGCTGTTTCACTTTAGAAGGATCGAGTTGTAAACTGAGTATCTCTTCTGACTAACAGTGCACAATAATGAATTCCCAGGTGTTTTGATCATGTAACTGTATTATTAATTGAATCAATTTTAGGTTATCATATGATAAACAAGCAAGTACCTGCTTATTGTCAACTACTGTATTTCATTATAGTTCTTAAATGCATTGATATGTATTTTTATTTCTTGTTCCTTAAAAATATTATTTGGTGGATATACAAGGTATTTCAAGCAGGATATCACAAACTGCTATCAAAAGCATTGTTCATTTTCTTAGAAAAATTTTTACATATATGTTAAATAAATATCTGTAATAAACCAGATGATTTGTATACCATTTTGATAATTCACCTGATGTTGATAATAATGGGTAAATGCTCTTAAATTAAAAGTTATAATACTTTTAAATTAAATTAAAAGTTGTAATATCTGAAATTTTGCAATATTTAAGGTAATACATTAGCAACACACACACACACACACACACACCCACCCCTCGTATTACACGGTAGTTTGGTTCCTACAAAATCTCGTGTAATGTGAAACAGAGTTATACAGGACTAAGAACCGGTGCAAAAAGGGGGGTTACGTTCTAAAAGCTAACAAAAATACACCATTTTTTTTTTATAACTATTGGAAACTTAAGTTTTATAATAGTAATAACTTAATATTTTAACTTTATTTTTATAACTTTAATAGTAAACTGAACAAACATCTTACCTTACAAACTTTGAAACCTATATGTCAGATAATGTACGTTCGTTTAATTTTCTTCCTCATCATCGCTGCTAAGCACAATCAAACGAGAACATTTTCTCTGTTGCAGAATAACTCCACCTTCTGAACTTTCTTCTGCAGCATCTAGATTTCATGTATCTTCTGCTCTCTTTAAAAAATCAGTAATCTGGGTTTGTTTGCTTTTGCTTGATAGATCTTTGTAAATTTCATGGTATGGAGCTAAACATGTTTGAAGCTCCCTTTTGAACTTTGTGCTCCTTTCAGTAGAAGATCTGCATTCAAAAAATATGATTCTAATTGCTCGGGTAAGTTTATGCCTTCCCATATGCTTTTTAGTGTAAAATTTGCAACTTCAGAATTTCATCTGTACTATCATCCTCTGAATTGATTTGTTTTACCTCCGATGCCATTTCCACCAAATCCGCTTCACCAGCGTCTTTTTCTACCAGTAATTCATGAATGTCTTCAATAGTCATATCATCAAAACCTTCCCCTCCTACCGACTTAGCAAGTTCTACTATCACACCGATTCCATTTTCTGCCAGTTCAACCATATTTCCTGAATGAATTGACTCTGGCCATACATTTTTCCAACACGCATTTAATATTGACAATTTTACTTCTTTGAGCGATAAAGCTATGATTCTGATACAGTCCACAATTGAAAAATGTTTTCACTTCAATAGATTCGGAATCAATTTTTTTCAAAAATCCATTGTAACGATTTTCTGATGTAATGAGCTTTTAATGATAGATATAATGCTTTGATCCAATGGCTGAATTAAAGAAGTTGTATTAGGTGGTAGGAACATTACTTCAATGTTTGGATGACTAAAACCTTGTGGATGGCCCAGCGCATTGTCCAATAGTAATTAAACTTTGAAATCTAGATTTTTCCGCATTAAATTCTTTTCCACAGCTGGCACAAAACATTTTAGAAACTATTCTTTAAACAAATCGGTAGTTACCCAAGCTTTTTTATTTGCTTTCCAATATACTGGTAACTCATTTTTATTTACACCTTTCACTTCACGAGAATTAGAAGATCTATAAAGCATCATAGGTTTTATCATGTAATCTCCTGATGCGTTACTGCACATAAGTAATGTTACAAGATCTTTTGATGCCTTAAAACCTGGTACAGTTTTCTCTTTTTTTGAAATAAATGTTCTGTTGGGCATTTTTTCTACCAAAGACCTGTCTCAACGGCATTGAAAACTTGATGTGCCGTGTATCCATGCCCTTCAATAATATTTTGAAATTCCTCTGTATACTTCTTGGCAGCTTCATTATCAGCCAACACACTTTCCCCTTGAATTCTTATGTTATGTAATGAGAAGCGGTTTTTAAATTGCTCAAACCAACTTTACTGGTAACAAACCCTGGTTTAACAGAAGATTCTCCAGTTTCTTTTAAATGGTTATAAATTTTTAGTTCCTTTTGTTTAACTACATTTTTATCTAATGGGATCCGTTTTTTACTGCTATCGTCAATCCAAATACTGAGTTTTTTCCATTTTCTCAATTATTGGTGCTCAGGGACGAGCTGTCATATTAGTGGAAATGAAAGATCCTGTAGCAATGTCACTTCTAATTTTCTGTTCATTTTTCTTTATGGTCTGGATTGTTGCTTCATTTAAATTTAAACTTTTTGCAATGTATGATACCTTCCTCCCCCTCTTTTTTAAGATGATCCAAAATTTGTATCTTCGATTCTAATGAAATAAAATTTCTTTTGAGCAGTTTTTTTTTTGCTTTCCTTAGTCATAATTTAGGGTGGAATTTAATTCACAACAAAGAACAAAGTTTAGTAATACATACCCGGAAAAACGAATAAACAATCAAATAAAAACCAAAATAACCTTAAAATTCACAAACTACACTCTTCGAAGTCTCAATTTTTTATGGTCTCAAACAAGTGCAGAACCTACCTAACCTAAGGATATCCCAAAAAATACAGTGGCCCCTCTCTTTATGATTGGTTCACTGTAATCAAATCACTTTATGATAGACTCTTCATAATAAAATACCATTTTAAACTTTGTTTCTAATAAGCAAAAATAGGAGGAATATTATCCACAGGCTATAAAAGTAAAGATATAAAGCACAAATTTAACTTTATTACCTTACCAATTAACAAAGTTAAAAGATATGTGAAAATCGGAAGAATATTTTCCAGCTGGAAAAATAAAAATAAACTTACGTACATAGCTTAATTAATACATGCTCTAATATGTACAAACTAATTGATATTTCTGTTCACAGACTTTTTTTTTTTTGTTTTAAAATTTAAAACAGTAAAAATGATAAGCAATTAATAACAAAGAACATGGCATGCACAAGTTGCAAGTGAGATACGGAGTAATGAGTTTCTGAAAATTTGTTTTTATATGATTGAATATTTGATAGAAGAAGAAACACATTTCACCATAATAACATGGAAACCCACAGAATTCCAGCTATCAGTATTTTCACAAATACAATAAGACTACCCATTTATAACTGATTGCACTAACAGAAAAGCCCAATAAACTGGAAAGTGCAAATTGTTTTTATTGTTTTATGGTAGTGACCTCCAGAAATGTGTTTTATAAAAATATATCACGAAGGTGATAACGACGAGGGAGTCAACAGTGGGGATTCACAAAAAGGAATGGAAACATTGAAAAATTACATCCAACATAATAGAAGGGTTTTCCCAGCACAAAAGCGAAAAAATGCCATGTCATGCGAGGTTTCCTGCAGTTCTCAAACCGTGTTATATAAGTACAGTTGTGCGAGGATTGCTGCAATTTATCAATCGTGTTAGAGTGAAACCGTGTTATACGGGGATTGCCTGTATATATATATTTGCTGATAATAAGTAAACAGTCTTTACTAGAATAAGACTGTTCAGAGATTTTACTTATTTCTACTATAGAAAAACAACACGAATGAATAGTTGATGAACATAAAAGTTGGAATGAACATTTTATTTTAGGTGCACAGTTTCTTTATATTAGGTTTCTCATTTTACAGCTGAATTGTGTTTAGCTTTAAAATGAGTTTCCACTTACTTTCTTATTTACCTACATATGCATAATCATTATGTGGTTCTATGTTTGGTCTTAACAAATGAGATATTAAAAATAAATGTTTTCACCCTCTAATAGACATGTTATCTGCATCTGATTAAACAAAAACAAAGAAACTTAAAAATTAAAATGTCTGTTAGAATTACGACAGTGCAAATTTTAGCATGTCACTAGCATGATGTTCAATAAATTGAAATTGATATTATTTTTTAATTGGAGAAGTAAAGAAATCCTTACGGTTCTATTTTGGTTTCAGTTTTGTCTTGCTCGTCATTTTCTATTGAAAGTGAGGTAGTTTGGGAGCAATTTATTTTTGGATAACAAGGCTATTATTACTGTTACTAAATATATTATTTGCTCTTATCAAATATAGTGTCATAATTAAGAATACATTTTCAAAATATCTTTAATGCTCTCCTGATTTAGGATTTAGATATAAATCGTCACGAGAAGACTGTTTTGGTGCAACGGAGTTAGATTTATTTGTGAATCTGAAAATGCTTCACAGCTGAAATTATTTAGCAGTATAAATAGGGACTAGTACCAGAATATTTGTGATCATGTAGTGATCAATGATGTAACTAACCAGTTGTCAATTCTTAAGGGAAATTAATTGAGGTGTAGTTAATACGTGGTACTAATGACATTAAATGCACACGAACTGAGGACCTGAAAAGTATGGGGTAAAGCTAAGGAAAAAAAAAGTTACGAATTAGCAAAAAAATATAATTCCATCTTACCCAAGCCTTGCTGATTAACTGTGAGGACTCTGCAAGGTGGGGAGTCAGATTTTTATCAGCTTGATCACCCTAGTTGACTGAAGAAATTTGTTTGTGCAGGGATGGCATACATTTGAACAGGAGGTGCAAGGGTCCTTGTGTGTTATTGGATGATCTTTAAGGGCACATGGAAACTGCTAGTTACAAATTCTTGTAACAGCTGACTAAATACTGATTTTTTTTGAGTGATTAATATTTGACTAATGCTGACTAATTTTTTTTGGGAGCGAGAGTAGCCTTGTGCAGGCGAAGCTTTTACGACTCCGGAAAATAGAGAAGTTTTTTCTGTTTTATTAACTTAAATTGGCATATTAACTTATTTTCTAGAGTAGCTTTATATTCCTAGTTTGAAATTTTAACTGAGATAGAGATTTTGTAGGTTATTACTTAGTATTGGTAAGGGTATCCACGTGTTATACAAGTTTTGCAGCTCCAGCGAAAGGAAAGTTTTTTTTTAGCTATATTTAGCCACCTTAATTGACTAATTGTTATATTAAATTATTTTCTATAAGTTGCGTATAGACCTAGTCAAGATCCTTGGTTTATTCTGAATTGAGACAGTGAGATTTTGGAAGTTAATACTTAAGTGTCCATAGATTTAGCGTTCGTAACTTTCCGCCATTGTTATACGATACAACGTTATATCCCGAACTAGATAGCGTTAGCTTAGTATAGTATAGTAAAGTATATAATATTATCAATTAATCAGTAAAATTTATTAATCTTGTTAAACTTCATTGTCAGTTAAATTGTACTTCTTAACTAAATACATATAAAGACTTAGATTTTACAAACGTAACATAAATAATTAATACATTACTTGATATGGAAGTTATATATTGGAACTTGGAGATAATACTCGATACTGAAAAAAAAATATATAGATATATAGTGTTATAACTGCATTGGGATACAAGTTTAGGGTTATAATTTTGTACTGGAATTGAAATTTAATTGAAATTGAATCAAAATCATGACTCAGACCAGAGCAGCAAAGCAAAAGGCTCAAGCTAATGGGAATGCTGTGGCTCATGAGAGAACTGAGAGGGGGAGCAGTTGCCTTCTGAATCACAGCCTTTTAAAATGCACTGCTTGCTTGATGTTTGTGGAGCAATCAGGTACGGGACATGATATGGCCAAGGGGGATGTCTTTGTGTGTGCACGATGTAAGGAGTGTGAGGAAATGAGGCGACAACTCAGCGTTTTTATGGGCCTATATGAGAACTTGAAGGACAGGGTGGATGCCCTCAAAGGATCTGACGTGAGGGGCCCATCAAGCTCTCAGCTGCCCACATCAAAGCCAGAGCTTGCACTTGATCATCGTGCAACACAGCGGCAATCCCGAAGGCAGAATGCGCTGGTACCACAGGAACTAGTAGTTGTTGGTGACTCTACTATCAGGGAAATGGGGAATGTGGTATGTAAAAAGGATAGGTGGAACAGGACCAGGGTATGTCTGCCAGGGACAAAGGTTGATGACGTTGTAGAGCAGATATCATCTTTTAAGGGCACAAAAGGTGATATTGTTGTACACGTTGGCACTAATGATATTAAGAGTAGGAGACCGGCAGAATTACTTAACAAGTACAGGTCACTGTTGAAAAAAAGCCGTGAATTAGGGTTGAATTTGAAAGCGTCTGCAATTCTGCCCAGACACGATAGGAGGGAGTATATGATGAGAGCCTTGTCGATCAATTTGGCCCTGGAAGGATTGTGCAAGGCTCTAGGGGTAGAATTTTTGTTCAGCCTGGTCTGTACTTGTTAACAGGAGAGACTGCTTCTACAGGGATGGGATACACTTAAATAGAAAAGGCGCAAGAATATTTGCTGATGCTATCGAGGCAGTGTTAGGTGGGTCTGAAAACTGCTAGCTTGGGGGGGGGATACAAAGACTAATAGATTAACAGTAGCCACTGGCAGAGGTGAAAGTGATTCTTGCACTGCTTCTATTGGAATGAGCAGCAGCCTGGAAAACAAGATGCAGGGTATTTCAGAGACTGCTGGGAGTCATTGCGGTACAAGTAAACACATGGGTTGTGTTAGGGTAGCTAAGAATAGGAACAGGTGCATATATACTTGCGTATACACCAATGCTAGGAGTTTGGTAAATAAATTTGATGAATTTGTGGTATTGCTCAAAACATCAAAGGCAGATATTGTTGGAATATCAGAGACGTGGTGTCACACAGATATAAGGAATGCAGAACTGGAATTTGGGGAATACAATGTGTATAGGAAGGGAGGAGGGGTTATGCTATTAGTTAAGAAACGCATAAAATCCAAGGAAGTGAGGCCAGTCGACATCACTGGACAGTGCAGTGTCGAGTCAGTTTGGTGTGACATAAGCATCGGGAGATCAATATTGAGAGTAGGAGTGTGTTATAGGCCTAATGACTCTGATGAGTATAATGGATTTTAATTTCCTCCATTATGTGAGTGACCAACCCACTGGAATTTGTGGGTTGGTCACTCACACACTAGCAAGCCTTTTGTGGATTTATTGGATGATTTGTTTTCTACATCAGCATGTTTGTGAGGCAACTAGAGGGAGTAATACTCATGATGTGCGAAAATTTGCCTTTAGCCAGCGGGTGGTTGGTGGGTGGAACAGACTTCCATCCCTTGTCGTGGAAGTTGATAGCCTAAATAAGTTTAAGGCTCAGCTGGACAGGTATTTCGAACGAACAGAGGGGTGAAGTGGAAGTGGTTATTTTTATTTATTTATGTTACTTTTTTTTTTTTTTTTTTGGCTGATGCTGCATAAGCTTGCTTTCTTGCATCAAATGCCTCTACTAATGCTAATGATCTGATTATCAGTAGTGATTCTTCATGCATGAAGAATCTACAGATAAAGGAACCACTAGGTGGCAGTGATCACAGTGTGCGGAGGTGGGATTTACTCAAAGAGATAACTACTATCAGGGGTAAAGGGAAGGGTTTTTGCTTTCGTAAAGGCGACTACGGTGGTCTGAGACCGTATTTAAATTCTGTACGGTGGGATCAACTGATGATGTTACCAACAGCAAATTCAAAATGGGAAGCATTCAAAGAATTAATATTGGAAGCTACTAGGCTTTACATATCAACTAAGAAATATTGTTCAAGGTTTAGGCCTAAATGGATGTCAGATGAACTAATGAGACATAATGGCAGAGAATAAAAATGCATGGGATACATATAAATTAATGGGCGACATGGAAGCTTATGATAGATATATGCTGGTCTGTAACCAAGTCACAAAAGAGATTAGGCAGGCAAATTATGAGAAATCTTTGTCAAAGGATGCAAAGAAAAACAGCAAAGGGTTCTTTACCTATGTAAACTCTAGAAGGAAAAGGATGAATCAGACTGGTCCACTGGATATTGATGGTTCAACTGTTGATGATCCTGCTCAGGTGGCTAACAAACTAAATGAGTATTTTGCATCTACATTCACACATGAGTTATTTAGCGAGGTGAATGCCAGAGGTGAAATGAACTCTGGCAGTGAGCTAGATGATTTTATAATAACTGAGGAAAGTGGAGGAGAAATTATTGAAGATAAACATAAAAAAAGGCACCTGGGGGTAGATGGGATCTATCCAGTTATATTAAAGGAGGCAGCAAAGGAAGTAAGCAAACACTTAGCCATAATTATGAGAGCTTCTTTGGACTCAGGGGAGATACCCATGGACTGGAGATGTGCAAATGTTACCCCAATTCACAAAGGAGGATCAAAGGCTGACAAGTAATTATAGACCTGTTAGTTTAACTTTTGTTCCAGGAAAATTAATGGGGACACTCGTAAAGAAGCACTGCAGGATCATCTAGACAAGACTTCAGTTATAGGTCGGATGCAGCATGGTTTTGTTAAGGGAAGGTCTTGTCCGACCAATTTGATTGGATACTATGATGTGGTCACAAAGGAACTGGATGCAGGGAATAACTTTGATATCATATATTTCGATCTTAGAAAGGCTTTTGATACTGTTGCACATGGAAGACTGCTGAACAAATTGGAGCAGTGTGGCACTGGAGGCAAATTGCCACTATGGATAAAGGGATGGTTGAGTGGGAGAAGAAAAAGTGGTAATCAATGGTCACTGCTCATTGTGGCCTAATGTTATTAGTGGAGTTCTGCAGAGTTCAGTGTTGGGTCCACTGTTGTTTTTTGTATTTATAAATGATATTGATGATGGGATATCAAGCTTAATGTCTAAGTTTGCAGAAGATACGAAGGTTGGCAGGGTTGTTAAGGACACTAATGACAGCACGCTGCTGCAACAGGATCCAGAAAAGTTGAGCAGAGTGAGCTATGAGAGGTGGCAAAAGAAGTTTACAGTTGACAAATGTTAAGTACTACATATGGGAAGCAGTAACCCCAGAGTAACGTATTAACTCTGTGGTACTACATTGACAGTGGTAGAGAACGAAAAGGACCTGGGGGTAATTGTGCACGCTACTACATGGTTTGACCAGTAAGGTCTAGTACTGAACCAGTTTAAAGGAAACCATACATTAGAATTAAGAGCTTTTAATATTTTTCAAAGTAAGCACCCTGAGCAGCTACACAGTGAGGTTGCTTGCAGGATTGTTGTAAACATTTTATTAATGCATTTCAATTAATCACTTACCAATTCCTTTGTCAAATTTCCTTTAATATCCTCTACACCATCAGATTATTGCCCTTTCAGTGTTTCACTTGAGAAACAAGTAGTCTAAGGGAAAAGAAATCAGTAATGGGGGAGTATTAGCTCCACAATGCCATGCTTTGGCAAAACACTTTTTGATAACCAGTGCCGAATTCAGAATTGTTGTGAACAGGAACTCGCTCTTTTTTTCTCAATACTGAGGCCTTAGTGAATTCTTTTAAGCAAATGATTCAAAATTTATACATGGTATACTCTTTATTCATTGTGTCCTCTGATGGAACATATTTCTTGCGAACAATTTTCTTTTGCTGTAATTGCCATTCCATGCTTTGTCCATTCCATGATAACTTTTCAATCTCCATTCTCTGTTTGTAAGCAGTTCTGGCTCCATTCTGGAACCAGTGCTGTTTACCATGATAAATTGAATGACCTCATTACATATCCAACCTTCCAAAAATAAAGCTAAATTTCTTGCCTTGAGACTAACGCAGAAACACTTAGTTAAGAACATCAGTGTTTCACTATTGAAAAATAAAGTTTTGGAAACATCCTTTACATCAAATGGGCTGCTCTACTACTGATCTCAGTGTAGTTTTTATGGAATTGTCACAAGTACATATTACATCTGAATAGTACTTCTTCATTGACTTCTCAGTGAAGATTGAAATGCTGTTCTCTTGCATAATGGGAACTTTCAAAGCCATCCATTCCCCATTGTTGGGTGGCTTTAACTTGTCCACCCAACAATGGGGAATGGATAGATGGCTTTAAACTTGTTAAAGGAGACATGACATGAAAACACTACTTGAAGCAATTCAGTACAGCACTGATCAGTGGATTATCTGCAGTGACTTTGAAATCATTTGTTTGTTAATTCAAAGATTGAATTGGGCATTCAAAGAGGATTTGCAAAACTTTTTTTTTTTTTTGTCTATGGGACAGCCTTTCCACCACAGACCATCACATCAGATATAACTAGCCTTAAAGATCAGCCAATCAGATATAACATGAGCCAGGAAGAAGCAGTGTGCAGTTTGTGCCATTAGTGGATCTAGTAAAGGTTTTCCAGCTCTCCACATTAAACTTGGCCTAATGAAGAGTTTTGTGAAAGCAATGGGTAAGATGAATTTGAGAAGATTTCACTACTTAGGTAAAAATTTCCAAAGATCAATGCTGTGAAAGAGGAGATCTTTGTGGATCCTCCAATCATAGCTGCAGGAAGAAAGCATTGAAAAATGCTTCAGTGTATTAGAAATAAAAACATGGCAGGCTTTCAGATGGCTTTGTGGAAACTTTGGGTAACTACAGGTCTCTTGCATGCAAAGACAGTTCAGAAACTGTTCCATGCTTATAGGGTGTCATATATAGTTGAAAGTTCATTTTTTTTATTTTCATTTATTTCCTGAAAAACCTTGACATAGTGAGTGGCAAGAGGGATGATTCCATTAAGTCAATTGAAAGTTGCTACTAAGGTTTCTGGAACGAACATGTTGGCAGACTACTGGATGTTGTACTGTGACATTCCAGACATAGAATCAAAGGAAATCCTCTGAACATTTTATTTTTAAATTGTACATACACTTTTACAAATCAAGCTAAATGGAATAGTGTACTGTATTGTTTTGTCTATATGGATAAAGTATATTTAGTTTAAACTGCAAAAGCGATAAACATTTAATTGTAACAAGCGTCATGTGTTTTGTAATGAAATCATCTTAACTTGTACTGATGTTACCAGCAGTTATGTGAAAACTACATGTGCTAGAATAAACCAAAAATATTTGAAATTAGTGCACAAAACTGGTTTAGAAAAGTGTTTATATAGTTAAAAAAAAAAGTTTCATTTTCTTGACCAGTGTTATTGAGGAAAAGTCTACTTGAAAAACTAGTTCGGCCCCTTTTAACTTGATTAATTAATACAAGTCCTTCTCCCCTCTGTTGGGCCTATGAGATTGTATTTGAAAACAAATATTTGGTTCAATTACCTAATTTTGTATCATGATCATTTTAAAATGCTTTCTTTGTGACAATACATGTCTAGAAGTATATCTGAAATTGCTCATAGTACTGTCAAGTGTCATACCAAAGCTGGGAGGCATCATTACAATCTTTCCTTTGAGCTTCAAAGCTACCTTTGAAAACAAGGTGTCACAGAGAGAGAAAGAGGTTGAAAGAGTCACTGTGGAGGTCCTCCATGACAGTATTGGTGTGCCATTTATCACTCTTTTTTTTGGAGATGTCTGGGTTCAATTCATGTCTATAACTGAGGAATTTCAAAAGTCCACTCCATTTTGGGGCTGTAGCCAGCCACCTGAGGCAGAGGAGGTATGGTCCCCCACAAGTTATTTTGGTATTTCAGCTGCATTACATTCAAATCAGCCTGTGAACATACACTTGTACAGACAGACATAAGGCACAATGGTGAAATGTGGACTAACACTAATACACCTAAAATCCAACAGCAATAAGAGTCTTACTGTGTAAACACTAGTTTCTGGGAGGAAAAGCTGTAACCCTTTTGCAAGACAAATTCTTGCAATGTGAAAAAGTATAAAACTCTCGCATTGAGTCAAAGGACAGTGGCCATGTCCATTGTCTTAAACACTAGATTTTTTCAAGTTCTATGAATGGACATCTGATTTCTCAGTCAGCATTATGGCCATTATGTACTCAGCCATACAGTCTTCCATTCTGTAAGTTTCATCAATGTAAACGTTATTGAAGTTGTCCTATATATAACCCTACATATCAATGCACTGTGCAATTGCAAATAAGTGCCCTCAGTTTCCTTGATGGAACTAATGGAACTACACTGCATGACAAAATTAACAGAACACGTAGAAAATGTAGTGAAACTTGTGCAGCTTACGAGGAAGCGGTACAATATTTGGTAGGGTAACATACACTGTTGTGCAAAACTTAAGGACCAGTCAGGTTTTCACCTGTAGCTTCTCATAGGAATGGCCTGAATATGGAAAAAGCATACCAAAGGAACCTCGTGAGGTACAGATGAAGGAAACAACAACGAAACAAAACTGTACAGAGGGACTATTCAAAAATGGCAACAGCACTGGCTGCTATGGTACAAATGCATCACTGCCAAAGATGGAACAAAGGAAAGAGGTGGTCCTCAGTAGGAGATATGGCCATCCCTAATGTCAATGCAGGCTTTGCACCGCCTGTCCATACTTAGAACAATGTTAAGTTCTTGCAGTAACATTGCCCATTCCTCTGTCAGTGCCATCTTCAGCTGGTAAACATTTTCTGGTGGGTGGATGTGCTGCTAGGCGTCTCCCCAGAGCATTCCATATGTGTTCGGTGGAATTTAGATTTGAGGAAACGGGCGGCCAATCCATACGAACAATGTCCTCACTTTCCAAAAGCATATGAACAGCTGCAGTGCGATGAGATGTGGTGTTATCATTCATAAACATGAACTCGTGGCCAATGGCACCTCGGAACAGATGCACAGGGGGAATGATTACTTCAGTACAGTAGCATGCATCGGTTACAGTACCACCCTCCAGTATCTGGAGTTGTGTACGTCCATCCAAGATAACGCCTCCCCAGCTGAGAACACCTCGACTGCCATATTAACTGACATCCAGAATCGCTGCTGAGACTGAATCTACTCTCATCAGTAAAGAGTACCTTACCCCATTGCACTGCTGTCCAGTCCTTGTGTTCGATGCACCACTGTAAACGGTGTCTCCAACGTTCAGGTGTTAAAGGAATACAGTGTACTGGCCGTCGGGCAAGCAGTCCACCTTTGTGGAGTTGCATGGCCACAGTAAACTGTGATATCCTGCGTCATGTGCAGCTGGTTTGCAATGGATCCCGCTGTTTGGTGTTGGTCCCTCTTGGCCTGTAGGGGTATATTGCGGTCATCATTGGGCTTTGTTTTTTGTGGACGACCACCACTGGTCCTTCGAACAGCTGTATCTATCGTTCTGAAGGCCAACCACGCAAGTGAGATGATGCTGTGGGCGATACAGAACTCTGCAGCCACACTCCTTGCACTTAGAGCTTCCCAATTATTCGACCCTGGGTAGTGTCATTCAGATGTTGTCTACTGGCTATTTCGTTGTCTGTAGCACTATGAAACCAATTGAACGTCTGTAACAATCGTGCTCACCATTTTGTAATTTGCACTTAACTGCTGAACTGATGCTTTTTTTGTTTATGTGAGCCCTCTCATGATGATTCAAATTTTTGCATGTGCACCAGCTTTCTACTGAATGGCCACAGTTATGCAAATCGCCACAGGCTTAGTTTGATTTTAATGTTAAATTTTTAAATGTTTCATTTAACATTAAATGTTTTTCATGAATATTTTATATAATAGGCATGCTAGCATGCAAATTCCGAGTTTTAAATAGAATTTGATCTACTATCTTGCAAAGTTGCACATTATGCAATTTATTCATGCCTATAAAAACGGGTTGTAACTACATCATTCCCATTTTTTGGCTTGCTCAGTGGGACAGCCTCGTCTCCAGTAATCTGGATGACAAGTCATCATCGTTTAGATGATTCTTTGAGATTGCAGGCTGTTGGACAACTTGAAGCCAGGCAATCACAGGCTGAAATGCAATGTTCACTTAACACATCATCTCAGCACTATGGAAGCCCAAGGTCTGTCAACCAGAACAGACCATTATCTGGCTCTAACAGCAAGACGAAACCCTGCAATGTACTATCATCAACTGTCTCTTGAGGTTGCTTCGGCCACAGGTGAAAACATATCCAACTAGGCTGTGTCAAGAAGGCACAATTCAAGTGGACTCTATGCAAAGAAGCCAGTGGTTTGTGTCCCATTAACTCCAAACCAACACAAAGCTCATCAAAACTGGTGTCATATGACTTGGCGCCTTAACAAATTTGGTGCAGTTCTGTTCTCTGAGTTCACGTTTTAACCTACAGATTCTAGACATTTCATCTGGAGACAATGAGAATGTGGTACCATCTATCCCATATCAGAGAATAGGGCACTTACGGTGATGGCGGTGTTCTCGCATGGGGTGGAAAAATGATCGACCGCACTCCTCTGCATTGTTTTGATAGGGGATACCATAACTGCACAGATGTGCCAAGAACAGATCCTTAAACCCTTTGTGACTTTTTTAGGGGGCGCAGTTGGCCCAGATTTTTTTTTCATGCACGACAATGGCAGTGCACATAGGGCCCAATTCAAGGAGGAATATCTTAAAATTGAAGATATCTAATGACAACCGTGGCCAGCATAATGACCAGACTTAAATCCACTCAAACGTGGGACACTCTGGGGCATCGCATTGCATGCCAACAGCCAACTCCTCAGCCACTTGGTTAACTAAGGTCTGCACTAGTGTAATGGGATTTGTTTCCACAGAATCTTATAGGCACCCTTATATCTAGCATGGTTCACCAGTCAGGCCTGTGAAGGGGATCATACGCTGTACTGATGTCATGTCACCATATTTTCAAGACATCTTGTATAAACTTCTGTAATATAACATTTTTGACAACTCCTATAAATGTCCCTTATACCTGTCCAAAATTTCTGGCTGCCTGATTTCATTGTTATTCTACAGTGGTGTGCAAAACATAAGGACCAACACTATTTCTAAAGGTTACAACCACAAAATCTTTACTTAAGGTACTCTTTACTGATGAGAGTAGGTTGTCTCAGCAGCGATTCTGGACTTCAGCTAATCTGGCGAGAAGTTAGCACATGGTATCACCATGCAAACACCACTGAAAGGAATCCATATGACGGTCTAGGTGTTCTCGTCTGGGGAGGCGTTATCTTGAATGGACGTACACAACTCCAGATAGGAAGGTGGTACTGTAACTGGTACATGCTACTGTACTGAGGTAATCCTTCCCCATGTGCATCTGTTCCGAGGTGCCATTGGCCCCGAGTTCGTGTTTATGGATGATAATGCTACACCCCATCGCACTGCAGCTGTTGATATGCTTTTGGAAAGTGAGGACATTGTTCGTATGGATTTCGATCTAAATCCCATCGAACACATGGGATGCTCTGGGGAGACGCCTAGCGGCACCTCCACACGCACCAGAAAATGTTCACCAGCTGAAGATGGCGCTGACAGGAATGGACGATGTTACTGCAAGAACTTATCAACAACACTGTTCTTAAGTATGGACAGGCGGTGCAAAGCCTGCATCGACATTAGAGTTGGCCATATCTCCTACTGACCACCACCTCTTCCCTTTGTTCCATCTTTGGCAGTGATCCATCTGCATCATGGCAGCCAGTGCTATGTTGCCATTTTTGAACAAAGTCCCTCTGTACCGTTTTGTTTCCGTTGTTGTGTCGGTGTTGTTTTCTTTATCATTCCTGTACCTCACGAGGTACCTTTGTTATGCTTTTCCGATATTCAGGCATTTTGCACACCAGTGTAGTTTGAGGTTTTTGTTTGTGTATACACATGTATGGACACGGTTTTCTGATAAGAAAATTCAAAGTTTTACATGTGAAACAACTCAACTTTATTCTTATTTTTATACAGATATATAATAACTTTATTCATCCTCAATTTGCTATACATAGAATGAATAATTTGAAATATGTATACAATTATATATACTAATCGTATCTAAAATAAGTAACATACTATAGCGAAATTCGCTGTGATTCAATATATTTTTAAAGAAAATAAACACATCACTTGATACCTTCTGAACGGAATCATATGTGGGATCTGCTGCTGTCTTTCCGGACACCACCATATCACAGCAGATTCTCCCCGAATGCAGCATATTTACTGCAGAGCTGCACGCTATAGAGTTAGCCTTGGATCACATTAGTAAATGCCAATACCAAAGGTTCATTTTATATTCCGACTCTCTCAGCGTGTTACAGGCTTTAATAACTGTGAGATATAATTCTCATCCAGTTCTGTCTTGCATTCAGCAGAAGATTCGCTCTTTCCATGAACGTGAATATGATATCCGCTTCTGTTGGATTCCCAGCCACATTGGGATTAGGGGGAATGATTTGGCTGACACCGCAGCCAAATCAGCAATTCCCAGTAATAATCGCTGCCTGTCAGTCCCTTATACAGACTACAGGCAAATAATACACCAAAAGATATACTCCCAGTGGCAAGATTCGTGGAATAGACAGACTACGAATAAATTATATCGTATAAAACCTGTAATTGAACCTTCATCCTTACGATTCCTGCGCAGGAATCGTAAGGAGGAAGTTGTTCTTGCCCGGACCCGCATAGGACGTAGACATTTGACTCATTCGTTTTTTCTGAGGTCTGATGATCCTCCTATGTGTGAGTCCTGTGGCACAGTTTTATCAATCAAACACATTTTAATTGACTGTCCTGATTTTAGCAATATCCGATTTACCGCTTTTAATCATCTGACTGAGCCGTATACACTCAGTCAGATTTTATCCGACAATGACCATGTGTCTGCTATTTTTAGCTTTTTGAAATCAGTAAATCTTTTTACTGATATTTAAAAAATTGTTACTTGTTTATTGATATTTGTCTTTTACAGTTTATACTTGTTTTTATACCTTGACTTACTGACCTAATTCATTAGGCCACTGAAAGTTTTTTATCTTTCTTATCTTATCTTTTTTATGACCAGGTTTTGGCGCATTATAGCCTTAGTTGCTAATGCGCCAATAAAACCCAACCAACCAACCTTCTGAACGTTTCGTGGACCCTCTGGAACTAGTCTACATACCCCCAGGGGTCCGCCTACCCCAGTTTGGGAAACGCTGTCGTATTACAACAAATAATTTGAAATATGTATTCAATTATATATAGAAGAAGAGGAAGAACTCTATTGCATACAAAAGGCACACGCCGTACACAATACCCTTCACGGCTACAAGCCAGGGGTTTACAGTAATGGCTAACACAGTACAATGTAATAAACAAGGATGAGATAGGAGAGAAAAAAAAAAACTATATTACTATTATACAAGTGTAGGATTAAACGTTGGAAAAAAATTACAAATTTAGTTATGCAAATATATACACAACAGCATGTTATCAAGTTAAATTATTCTCCAGAGAGCAGTCCTTTTACAGTGTCGGAATCATCTGAGCAGGAGTATTTTTGGCAGCGGTCTTACTAGATAGACATGCTATTTAGGAGCGAAGAAAATTTGAAGAAGGATTTTGTTAAAGAACGACAGAATGGGTTCAACAATAAATGTACTGAGGCATTTTAGCATAAACTGAGGAATCGCGTCGGCGCCAGATGCGGCCGTAGGTGCTAAACTATTGCCTCGATCAGCTGATATTTGGTGAGTTTAACTGAGTTTAAGGGATCTGTTGAAATCGGATTGATTGGGAATTCTATTGGTGTAGTGGATTCTGGCTGAGCCGCAAACCTAGTTATATGGTCGAGCCAACTGCTCAGATTGAGTGGGTCGATGTCGTCCTCTGATTTGTTTCTATGGAAGGGCTTCCCCTTATTTATGGTAGCCTCTAGGTGAAGTTTTATTGCCCCCTCTTGTTCCTAATAAAAAGCGCCCTAGCTCGGGAGAAAGCAGTTCTGTCCGAGACTGAGCCGGAGTTTTTCCACCTCTTGTACATATTCTGTTTGACGTGGAAGCTTTCAGAGACTTTTGGATTCCACCAAGCCTTTGAATGCTCTGTAATGGTTAGCTTCTTCGTTGCAGCATAGAGAGAGAGAGATGGTGGCTATTCATCTTGTTATTAGGTCAATCCCGAGTTCAGGTTCACATTCCTCAAGGACATCCCATGGGATTGCTTGGGCCGCATAAACACACCTTTCAGGATTTAGGTATTTGGGCGCTGTAATTGTTTTGGCTGTGACTTTCCTCCTGCCAGAAGTGATAGGCATTTCTATTTGCACAGAGAGAATGATGGGGTTATGATCACACTGTATGTTGCTTGTGCAAGCGAAATGGGAGGTTCGCCCTCAGAAAGGGGGAAAACAAATGCAACAAGGCCCCCCCTACCTTTGCGGAGGCGTTGCGAAATGGCGCTAAAGTAGCATCCCATAAACCAGATGGACCCCAAACCAAAACACTAACAAGAAAGACAGAATCACATATAATCCTGATTAAGCCAACAGAAGATGCGCAGCTTGACACAAGTGATGCTGTAAAGGAAACCTTAACCAAAAATCTAAAAGACCAAATGAAGACAATCCAGATCAAAAGCATGCGGAAGACTAGACACCCAGGTGTGGTAATTGAAACCAACTCCAGAGAAGAGGCACAAACAATTTTAAGTAATGAAAATATGACCAAGTACGGTTTAAAGGCTCCGTACGTTCAGAGGCTCCCAAGAAAAAAGGACCCTCAATTGTCTTATTTGACATACAGCAAGGTGTAACCCCAGAAGAACTCAAAGAGGAAATTTACCACAAAAATCTAAGTCTGCACCTACCTGAGGACACTGTGGAAGAAGACGTTAGCCCAAAATACAGTACTAAATCTAAAACACATTCAAATGTCAATTGGGTAATCCAGCTCTCCACGCGAGCATGGCAAATCTTAGAACCACAGAGTCGCATTTTCATAGGCTGGGGAAGCCATAGGTTTAAGGAGCATATTTCAGTTACGAAATGTTACAAGTGCCTTCGCTTTGGCCACACATCACACACATGCAACCAGCGTGATTCAACATGTGGCCACTGTGCCCAGAAAGGGCACAAGTACAGTGACTGCCCAGCAAAAGACCAGCTCCCAGTCTGTGCAAACTGCAAAGCAGTGGAAGCTCCTCATCAACACTCAATCAGGGATGGGAACTGTATGGTATACCTGAAAGCCAAAAGCCAATACCAAATGAGAATCAACTATGGATAGAGGCCCCTCTATAAACTGCCACCATGAAATAAAAATAGTTCAACTGAACGCACAAAGAGCGAGGCTGGTAGCTGACCAACTAAAAGTGAAAATAGAAGAAAACCAAATTGATGTGGCCTTATTACAGGAACCATATGTTCGCTCAGGTGTGGTCACAGGTTACCCTGCATCCTATAAAATGGTCTACTGTAAAACCGAAACCCCATGGGCAGCAATAATCATCAGAAATCCAGAAATCAGCACAACAAAGATTACACCACTCTGCACTGCAAACAGTGCCTGTGCACAAATCATAACTCAGTTAGGGTCTTTGTTCCTGTTAACAATATATACTCACCCTGGTGAAGACATCACCCCAGCGATCTCAACTATTCAGACGGCTCTTGAGACTCTCCCGGGGGGACGACTACTAATAGCCATGGATGCAAACTGCAGATCTCTGCTCTGGCACAGTCGCACCCCTGACAGATCTGCACAAAGAAATGGTGCAAAACTAGAAGAATTCTTCCTAGCCACAGTCCTCCAAGTAATAAACCGACCAGATCAACTTCCAACTTACAGCGGCCCCCTTTGGGAGAGCACTATAGATGTTACAGCAGCCACCCCAGACATTGCCAACAAACTAGCCAAATGGACTGTACAAGAAGCCTGGACCACGTCGGACCACAGAGCGATATCATTTTCTCTGGTTCGCTCTGTGGAACGGACCCCTCCGATCCCACGAGATGTGATACGGTACAATTCAAAAAAGGCAGACTGGCAACGTTTTCGGACTGAGCTAACAAGAAGACTCCCTGAAGACACTCCACTCCCTGAAGCACTCCCTTCAGACGATTGTGTACAGATTATTACCACTGCCATAAGATCTGCATGTGATCTCTCCATCCCACGCAGAAGGCCCTACCGATATGCAGTTCCCTGGTGGAATCCCCAACTACAGGATCTCAGAAGAAGAGTCCACCATGCAAGAAAAATGTTCCAGCAGGCTCGATCAAGGCTACCTCCCCATGAGGTAGATGCCGCCAGGGAGGCTTATCGCATTGTCAGAAATGAATACACAAAGCTAATTCGTAAAAGTAAAAAGCAAACGTGGCAAACCCTGGTATCCACTTCTGGGAATAAGGACCCCTGGGGCATAGTTTTCAAGATCGTAACAAACAAGCTGCCGCGAGGAGAGGTACTCGATACGACACTAAAGATGGATGGCTCCTCTACTTACACCTGGAAGGATAGCATTAACAATATTCTAGACACCATTTATCCCATTGAAGCTGCAGCTATGACTCAACAACAACAAGAAATAGTAGATGAAAATCACAACTATCATCCTGCCTCTGTGGAATCCCCCTTCACTAACATTGAGATGGACTTGGCAATAAACAAAATGAAAGTAGGAAAAACACCTGGTGCTGATCTGCTGGAAGTGGATGTGGTTAAAAAATTTGCAGAATGCTATCCTGTTACTCTCCTAAGCCTTCTAAATAGGTGCCTGACAGAAGGCACCTTTCCAACATCCTGGAAAACGGCAACCCTGAAATTTATATTGAAAAATCCCGACAAGCCACCACAAATTCCAACCTCCTACCGCCCGATTGCCTTGCTCTCTGTAATGGCCAAGCTACAAGAACGCCTACTCCTATTTCGCTTAACCGCCAGATATGAAGAACAAAAACTTCCAAGTGACAAGCAATTTGGATTCAAAGCAGGTAGCAGCACAGAAGATGCCATTAACAGTTTAATCACTCAAGCAACTCACACAGCCTTTAAGTACTCCCTTGCAATCATGGTAGACTTCGCTGGGGCCTTTGATCGACTATGGTGGCCCAGTGTTCTTCGGAGGCTTCGGCAATCAAATGTTTCCAACAACCCATACAACAGTTTAAGGTCATATTTAACTGGTAGAAAAGTCCAAGTTACCAACAGATTCCAGACAGTGACTAGGTACATCGATCGAGGCTGTCCACAGGGCTCTGTGCTTGGCCCTTTCCTCTGGTCTATTGTCCTGGATGAGTTCCTGGGCATGGACCTGGAAGGTGTTGAGCCCTTGGCCTTCGCAGATGATCTTGTCCTTTTGGTATGTGCTAACACCAGGACGAACTTAGAGAAAATGGCAAATGGAGCACTGGTAAAACTTCAGAACTGGGCAGCCCTGCACAACCTTACCATTTCAGGAGAGAAAACAAAGTCCATACTCCTTAAAGGCAGGCTACAAATCACAAGACCACCTACAATAAAATTCAACTTTATGCCCATACGGCTGCACGCTGAAGTCAAGCTCCTAGGTATCTTCTTAGACTCGGGGCTTACCTTCCACCACCACCTAAAGTATCTAGCCAACAAAATTCAAAGGTACAGTGCTATGATAAGGCGGGTCAGCAGGGCAGACTGGGGGCTGAAGCACAAAGCTCTTACTCTGATATACCAAGCGGCATACGTGCCAATTGTGTGTTATGGTGCCTCCATCTGGTATCGAAAAGCCATCCTAGCAAGAAATAAACGTAAGCTGGATTCAATCCAAAGATTCATGCTCCTTTCAATTTGCAGGGCATGCCGCACCGTCAGCACCCCTGCTCTGCAGGTATTAACTGGATGTCAGCCACTATACTTAGAAGTGGTTAAAAGAGGGCTTTTTTATCACTTAAGGAAGGGAGTTCCAACCCAACTGCTAAATTTTCAACTTGACACCACAAACGGCACCAGGCAGGAAAGACAACGGATAACCAAACATCTACAAGAGATATGGCAACATGACTGGGACACTACAACAAAAGGGGCCATCACAAAACGATTCCTTCCATCCATAAGTTCAACTCACCCAGAACCTCCACCCTGGTTTTCGCCTGGCCTCCATGTGACCTTTATCATCACCGGCCATGGATCCTTCCAACAAAAACTGACCGCCATGGGAATCGAGAATGACCCACGTTGCCACTGCGGCGAAAAGGAGTCCTGGGGGCACCTCATGTATGAGTGCCCCAGCTACGACAACATTAGGCTTAAATTCCTCACCACAATACAGAGAAACCCTCGAAATCAAGAATCCACTCTGCTACTCGAGGAACATACCTATAAGGCATTAACCACCTACGCGCAGGAAACATTTTCTCTTAGGCGAGCTAAGATTGCAGAACTCAGAGCCCAAGAACTAAACCGGACCGGCGTGGGATAACTCTCCATTCCCCCGGAAAAACGCAGACATAATTATGCAAACCCAAATAGGGTAGGATCCACTGCAGGCACCATCCAAGGTGCGGGATGCTGGCACTCCTCGGAGTGCGGGATTTAAAAGTCATCGCAAACCCGAAATGGGTAGGATATACTGCTGGCACCGATCTAGGTGCGGGAATGCTGGCACTGACCTCAGTGCGGGATCTACAGGCACTATGCCATTGACAATTACACAGGGGCACCTGTCCCCTGTGACTTTTAAACCCATACTCTTTCCTATACTTCGCCTAAATTAGGGTGGATTTATTCTCCCCTGTCAACCCACCCAAATTCATTCTCCCTCAAATCCTCTCTTTTTCTATGCTCCTCTCTCTCTCCTTTTTTTTTTTTTTATTTATTTATTTTTTTTATTTATTTATTTATTTTTTATTTAATTTTTTATTTTATTTTATTATTATTTTAATTTTTTATTTCTTTTTTTTATTTACTTATTTATTTTTATTACTTTTTATTTTTATTTATTTTATTTATTTATTTATTTATTTTTTTATTTTTTATTATTTTTTATTTTTATTTTATTTATTTATTTATTTTTTTTTTATTTTATTTTTTTATTTTTATTTTTATTTTTATTTATTTATTTATTTATTTTTTTATTTTTTATTATTTTTTATTTTTATTTTATTTATTTATTTATTTTTTTTTTATTTTATTTTTTTATTTTTATTTTTATTTTTATTTATTTATTTATTTATTTTTTTTTTGGCTCCGTCAGGAAGCTCAGGCAACCCTGGCGAAGGCCAGCCAGAGTATAATGGGCAGCCTGGCTCACCTCCCAGTGGTGGTGGCGGGCAATGTGGGGTTCCCTTAGGGGCCTTGCGGCTAAGCAGCCAGAGACGGAACAACAGACCACAGCACAACTCTGTCACAAACCAGACACCACACTTTTTCTGGCTTTTACAGAGATTCTGTAAATTCTTCACAAAGTACCATGGCGCAGATGTGGGAAACCACCGGTGGCGCCTTCCACAAAACACTATGCCACTATGCCACTATGTAGGGTTTTGATTAGGTACACAATTTGCTGACGCGAACGCGAGGTCCAATGTGCTCTCATCCCTCGTGGGTGGTGTGCTCACCAGTTTAAGACCTAATATGTCTAGATGCTGACTCAGTCTTCTCTTGAGGCTCCCCAGAGTATTTGGGAGATTGAAATCCCCACACACGACGTGCTTCAGTGATGGATGGAGATTGGTAAGCAGCCAATTGAGTTCATCTACTACTTGTGCGTCTGGAACTGGTGGGATATACACTGCGACAATGTCGAGAGAAACGTTCTGGCTGTTGTTTTTAGGTTTTAGTGACTAGCACTTCCTCGAAAGAATCAGACTGGCTCGATACTGAGTGGAGGATAGAAAATACCTGCTCATTGAAAAAAATTGCAATATACTAATCGTATCGAAAATAAGTGATGTTCTATAGCGAAATTCGCTGTGATTCTATCGGTATATTTTAAAGAAAATAAATACATTACTTGATACCTTCTGAACGTTTCGTGGACCCTTTGGAACTGGTCTACGGACCCCAAGGGGTACGCCGACCCAGTTTGGGAAACGCTCTCCTATTACAACAACAACGATGTTGAAGGACATTGGGTTAGAAGAGTGAATGCTTACAGGCTGTTGCATGGTTGCATTGTGTCGGTTGTGTATTGTGCTCCATGAAGTATAGTTGGTGAAACGAGGAAATCACACACCAAGAAATTGCCTCTGATCCTCTTAATTTTTGTACTTGTGATTATTTACTGCAAGGGAGAGAGAAGACTTATTTTGGTTTTGGCTACGACTCAGCTCGACTGAAATGTTTTGCCGAAAAGGCACGAGTTCGGATTCCATCGTTGACGCTAGGAGTTTTTCTAGGCTTTTTTCACAATGTGGTGGAGTTAGTCTATCTCGGATGAGGGTTACAAGGTTTTTCTCCCGAAAATTCTAGTTTTTCCTTCAGCAAAAGAACCGAAGAATGGAAGTAATTACAAGCACAATATGCTGATGTTTCATAGCCTTAGTTGCTTTGGTGCTTAATGCATACCTAACTTAACACCGAAAACGTTAGCTAGCTTCAATCTGTTGATTCACACTGGGCAGCACACATCTTGAACTTTTCTTTAAACAATTGTACTAAAATAACCCTGAATGCTGCTGACTAAAATATCAAGCAATGGTAGCTTGCTATTTTCGTTATACACAGCTATGGTATTCGTGTCTAAAGAGTTTGATTACAGTATATTACGTTCCTATGTTCCGTATACAGTAGATGTCCATATAGAGTTTCAGCTTGCTGCTGGAACTGTTAAAGTATCTTGGTCTAAACACTTAGGGAGTCGCAGCAAATGATGTTTCTGTAAATATGTAAATGTATGTACTTCATGATGTATTGAAGTTAAGTTCCGATCACTGTTTCAAAGTAACTCCAGAGTTTACAGTAATTGCCCAACACTGGCAACCTATAGAAAATCTACGAGGAAAAGATCAGGAAATATACGAACCTAAGAGAAGAGATCAAAAATATATGGCATTTACAACAAATAACAACCATCCCGATCATCGTGTAAACCACTGGTATGGTGTCAAAGACCTTACATAACAGCCAAGCAGCAAGAGGTCTGCCAGAGAACACATAAAAGGAACTCTAGAAAGTCTCAATCCTGAATACCTGTAGGATAGTCAGAGCTTTCCTTGACCAACAGTAATAAGAGCTGAACATAATAACCACCCTGTGCACTTGATACCAGTACCCATCATGGGGATGAAACTACCCATTAGAGAGAAATAAAATAACTCATGCAATCTTGTAAAAAATAAAGCAGGATGTGAGCGACCAACTACAAAGAATATGGACAATATGGAGCCAGAGGAGGAAGTGCAAGAAGAAATACAACCCAGCGCAGCTGGAGTGGAAACTAAAAAAAAAAACCACACTGTAATAGTGTGGCCACACTATAATAGTATAAAAGCCACCCGAATATTTAAATTCATATGCCGTGCTGTGTGTCTTATGTCTGTGTTCTATGGTTGAGTTGTCTGTTTTGCTGGACGAAAAACCCCAGATTCTGTGGGGGAGACCTTGCAATCTATATCTGAGACCGACTAACTCAGCCACGGAGTGAAAAAAGCCCATTAAAGTTTTTTGCGTCATAGACGGGATTCGAACCCGGGCTTTTTCCACTCGGTGTGGAGAGGACGGTGACAATACCACTGTGCTACTCTCCCAGACAGCTGAAGGGGAAATACTGATGTTATGTGACCATATTTTCAAGACATCTTGTATCAACTTCTGTAATATGACATTTTTGGTAATTCTAATACAACTCCTATAAATGTCCCTTATACCTGTGCAAAATTTCTGGCTGCCTGATTTCATTGTTATTTTACTGGTGTGCAAAACTTAAGGACCAACACTATTTCTAAAGGTTACAACCATAAAATATTTACTTAAGGTACTCTTTACTGATGAGAGTAGATTGTCTCAGCAGCGATTCTGGACGTCAGCTAATCTGGCGAGAGGTTGGCACATGGCTTAAAAAAAAACAAGAAACTGTTCATCTTTTGAAAAAGCTTTCAGCAGAAGATAGAAATAAGAGCCAAGATAGGCTAATTCAGCCAGTATCAACGAGGTAATAGGAGTAAGAAGTTGAACGATAAAGTGAAGAGCATCCTCAAGAGAGACGTCCAGAGCAAACACGAGACAAAAATCAGAGAATAAGAGAATACTTAGACACTGAAGCAGAACCTCCTAGCCCTCAGCAGGAGACTACACCGATAGAAAGAGAGCTCCCAGAGGAAAATAAACAACTGAATCTTCGATGAAAACTAAAGAGCCTTCTACAGCAGTATCGAACAATAGGGGGAAGATGGCAGTTGACCACATGATCAGAAGACAATCGAAGAGTTCTGGGGCAAGAAATGGAGCAGTGAAATAACTCATGACAGCCGATCCCCTGGATAGAACTAGACCGGAAGAAAACCAAGGACGTATAAGAGATGACAGAATGGGAGATTCAGGAGGATGACGTATCAGGAAGTTCCACAATTGGCGAACCCCAGAAAGAGATAACAGCTACTGGTAGAAGAAGTTCACTTGCACACACAAGCACCTAGCATCGCAGTTCACCCGGATGATGATAAGTCACCCAGTGACAATCTCAGCATTTTTTACTCAAGGAATCACATACCCAAAGGCTAATGACCAAGATACAAGAAAACTGGCGAAATACAGATGTGTCTTCGCAGATAGCATAGCCATTATAAGCCCTGTCCTTTTTTTTTTTTTAGGAGCATTAGCGGCTAAGGCCGTATTTTTCAGTATATACCGTCTGTAAATTGAATGTGTAGTCGATTTTCTGTTTGCTGGACGAAAAACCTGAGTTTCCAAGAGAAAAAACCATGCTACCCTCTACGAGACCGACTAACTCAGCCACGTTGTGGAAAAGAGCCATAAAAATCCTCTCGTCATCGACGGGACTCGAACCCAGGTCTTTTCCATCCGCGGTGGGGGAGAACGCCGATTCTACCAACTGTGCTGCCCACGAGGGCCCTTTCATTCCACAATCACAATTTTGACTTGCGCATCAGTGTCTAAGACGCTGATGCGCCATAAATTCCTAAAAAACAACAACATCCACAACTGTGGAAAAAGGTCTGGATTTGAATCTTATCAATGATGTGTAGAATTTTTATTGGCTTTTTTTTTACACAGTGGTCCAGTTAATCGGTACCCCGAAAGTAAAAAGGTTTTATCTCCCAGAAATTCGGTGTTTCGTCCAGAAAAATAGACCAAAGAAAACAACGCACACAACTTACAGACATAATACTGAGGACGTATGAGCTTCGCCTCAGAGAACCAATAAAAATGTGAAACTAAACAATGTTTCTTGTTCTGTGATAATGCCTCGTCCCGCAGAGTGTTGACTGTGCACGAATAGTATATAGAACACTGCAGTGGTGCATAGCATCTGCTATCTGCCATTGGGTTAGTTCTCGAATTGAAGCAAAGAAACATATTCTAATTAAATTTATACTTTTACTTCACATTACTCTTTCAGGAATGTACACAACATTCACATAAGAACCCCACAACAATTCAAATTCTACACCTCTTTTAGAAATTCGCCTAAGTGGTACTTTTCACATCTGACTCGGTGAGAAAACATGACTGATAGGTATTCTCTTTCACAGACTGCATTATATGGCAAGCGGATACCATGTCGGTGAGTTTCAGCAACGATAAACTCTTAGAAAGATAGAGATAGGCAAACCACACTGGAGGTTGCCAGGTTCTTCAATGTGTTCAAAAGCAGCACATTGCATTAAAGAACTACAAGGGGGGCAATATAGTTCGCGGACTGGTGCTGTTGCGGTCATGTTCGATAAGTTTGAAAATAAACGGAAGTGGTATGTTGTAGTTAAAACTGCCTCCAACAGATGCTGGTACAGAGATTGTCCAATAGGTTGACAGGTTGCAAATAACAACCAGTTTCGTTAGTGGCGCTAACGTTCCGTGTCATGATTTTGTAAAGAAGCAGCGAATGTATATCAAATTTTGTTTTAAACTAGGAAAATCAAATCTGCAACAGAAAAGTATGAAATGTTATAAGCTGTTCATGGTTATTAAACGTTAAGACGCACCAGGATGTTTGAATGGTATAAGCGGTTCAAAGACGGACATGAGGATGCTCGAGATGACCCAAGAAATGTGCGTCCGTCAAACTCTTGAAATAAAGAGAGAGTTACAAAAGTTCAGTAAATTGTGGCAAGAGTCGTCGTTTGACCCTCGGAACGATGGCTGCTTAGATATGAATAAGGAGGTTATTGGTCAAATTCTGCAGAAAGATTTAGGGAAAAGGTGGGTCTGTGCAAAATCTGTGCTGCACAGCCTCAAGTTTGAGCAGAAGTAACTAAGAGTGTCATCATGCGAATTCATCCAGACAATCCTAATTCCCTCGACTGTATTGTCACTGGAGATGAGTGTTCTATGTTTCAGTACGACCAAGAGACGAAGCTTCAGGGTATGTAGTGGACTTCAAAATCAACACCAAGGCCCAAAGAGTTTCGTTTATAGAAGGCCAACATCAAGACAATACTGATCATATTTGTGACAAACGGTGTCATTTACAAGGAATTTGTAACTGAAGGGTAGAGTTCTCTACCCTTCAGATACAAATTCTTCAGGTAATGCGCGTTCTATGTACAGGTGGTTCAGAAGCTATTGAAGCTAATTTTTCCGGTGAGGCCGCAATTTCGAGAGAAAGGAAGCTGGTTCTTCTTGCATGACAATGGCCCTCCTGCCCTTTCCTCTCTTGTTGTGCAGACATTTCTGACAAAACATAGAATGGTACAGATCAACCATCCGCCCCACTTTTCCGATTTAAAACTAGAGAACTTCTTCCTCTTTCCCAACGTGAAAACTGCTCTCGAAGGAAAGAGATAAAGAAAAACGTAACTGCCGAACTTAACATCATCTCTTTGGAAGCCTCTTTTCAGAAACTTTTAGAACGGTGTAATTAAGTGCATTGAAATAGGCGGTGATTACTTTGAATAAAAATAAAACCAATTTTTGCACTCCTTCATTTTTGTGTTCTTTTTATTGCACCAGTCGAGGAACTTTATTGCCACACCTCGCGTGTTACTTTATTGCTGATGGCTGTCAATTCTAAAAGACATGAATAAGTAACTCCAAAAAAGATAAAGGCTGTTTTGGGGCAACTGCATCGAAAGACAGTTAATATCTGGTTTGCATAGCCGAATGCAACAGAAAAATGTCTGCACGTCAACTTGCATTGGAGCTCTTAGAGTCTACTGGTCGTGCTTGCCAAGTTATACTGTGTCTTATAACTTAAACACAGGGAAACTCTGTGCTAAGGAACCTACGATCTACGTTCTTCTAACCCAAATTCAAAATAAGATCTATTTATTGTGTTGTGCAGAACAACGCATTTGGGACACTGAACAACTTCAACTTCTTTTCTGTAATGAGTTAAGATTCAACATAAATACTGAATCGCGAAACTTTACGAAGACACAGAAAATGATTTTAGAACTTAATCATTTAGAGATGGAAGAAGAATACATTGAATAAGAATTACTGGTAATGACGATACCACTGTGCTCGAGTAACACAGTGGTATCGTCACCGTCCTCCCCACACCGGGTGGAAAAGACCCGGGTTCGAATCCCGTCGATAACGCGAGGAACTGTAATGGGCTTTTTTCACTCCGTGGCTGAGTTAGTCGATATCAGGCGTGGACACCAAGGTTCCTCCCCACAGAAACTGATTTTTTCGTCCAGCAAAACAGGCAAATCGACCAGAAAATACACGCAATTTACAGACAAAATAAATACACTGTGCTGCCACTTTATTAGATACACCCCTGCTGTGCACACAAATGGTTTGTCCCACAACGTTGCAAGTCACATGACCACAGTTGTAGATATAATGCAGCAGAACAACCTTTCTAGTATCAGTTAAGTGTACAAACCGTAGCAAGAATGGGGAAAAGGAGTGATCTAACGGACTTCGAACGTGGCATGGTAGTAGGTGCAAGACATGTTGGACAAAGCATCTCTGAAACGTCAGTTCTCCTGAACTTTTCACATGTATGCATGGTATTCCATTCCTGAACAACGTTTTCAGCATCTTGTTCAATCCATGCCTAGACGAATTCAGGCTGTTTTGAAGGCTAAAGGAGGCGCAACACGCTACTAATTAGGTGTACCTAATAAAGTGGCAGCACAGTGTATATGGCCAGATGTAATCATTTATAGGTTATCATAATTTTTTCATTAATGACTATATGCTGTTCCATATCTTCGAGTTTGGAACCCTGATTGCGCGAAAATATATGCGATCAGAGCCGAGACGAGGTATTTCTGCGCTGACGCCTATGCCTTGGTCGTCACACCTTCTTCCAGGCTCTATTAGAGTTGAAATCGTAGACTCTCATATGAGCTGCTGTGGGGTACAAATAGTCCTCAGTTATGTTTTTTGTATGAAAACATACTTTCCTATAGGACTCGTTTAGTTTCTGGAAAGAAAATCTATCTGGAGATTGGAGCATTCTGAGATCATATAATTCAGTTCTATAGAACATGCCTGAGATGCTTTGAGAAAGTGTCCTGAATAGCCTTGTTTTCAGCAAGCACGAGGGCTCAGTGCTCAGCACGAGAGATGTAGCAATGATGGGTGAGCACACTCCTATTACCCTTTAATGGTATGAAATTTATAAGATTTTAATGAGTTCTTTAAGTGATATCAAATCGGTTGTTTTTAGTGGGTTTATGAGTTATAAACGATTACGAAACATTTTATTAAAATAACATCAGATGGAAATGAGATATTTTTTAAAATGTATCATGTCTCGCGCATAGTGTGTATGGTGAATATTTTATTTATTTATTTATTGTGCCAGACGTTTCCTGCCAAATTCTGCTATTCCCGCCGTATATTACAATACCATACATACAATATTACAAATATAATTTACACTATCATACAGAAAATGAGGTACAGCCATACAAAAGTATGCAACAATCCGAAGTCCCTCTGGCTCGCTCTCACAAAGATAAGAATTGCAGTCCATCCGCACATTTTAGCAGTCCAGAACTGAACAGTATAATGAGCTGCCCAATCCTGGCAAGAACCGCACCCAGCACCTCATGAAGGTGCTGAGGCGAACAGCACAAGGAGCTGCCAGTCTAGACGATAACAACACCCAGCACCACAGCAAGATGTTTAGATGATAATAACTTTGTTTCTTCCTTCCAGATATCAGGAATGATGTTATTTAAGGGCAAGTAATCCACCGTTAATCGGAACGTACCGCACATCCTGTGCCTACCGTAATCAATTAAGACTTCCGTTCCGATAGCTAGAGGCCAACCTATATATATTCCATCATTGACCCCCAACGTTGTTTTTAAACTGATCGACAAACTTAACAACAAAATGTTTTTCATGAATATTTCATTGTGAACAATGTCACCGAGAACGAATATTTTATATAATAGGCATTCTGGCATGAAAATTCTGAGTATCCAATAGAAATCGATCTACCACCTTACAGAGCCGCATGTTATGCAAATTATTCATGCCTATAAAAACACGGGTTGCGACCACATCACTTAATTCCCGTTTGTTTTTTTGCTTGCTCAGGGACAGCCACATCTCCAGTACTCAGGATGGCAAGTCATCATCGTTTAGATGATTTCTTGAGATGGCGGCCGTTGGACGACTTGAATCCGGACAGTCACAGGCGGCGATGGCACGTTAATGTGTTACCCAGTGTCGTCTCGGCATTATGGAAGCAGTTTCAGAAGACAGGAACCATTACAAGAAGAGCCTGCCAAAGTCTCTCAAGGGCTACGTCAACCAGAAGAGACCGCTATATTGTTCTAACAGCAAAACGGAACCATGTGATGCCCTGTCATCAACTGTCTCTTTAGGTTGCTGCGGCCACAGGTGAAAACATTTCCAACCGGACTGTGTTAAGAAGACTTAATTCAAGTGGACTTTCTGCAAGGAAGACAGTGGGTAGCACCCAGTTAATCCCAAACCACCTCAGAGTTCGTCGAAACTGGTGCCATGAACATGTGACTTGAAGTCTTGACAAATGAAGTACAGTTATATTCTCTGAGTTCCGTTTTAGTCTACAAACAGATTATATACGCTATTTGAATTGGAGATAACGAGGAATGTGGTACACAAAATTAACACGTTTTTCATGAATATTTTTGAACAGTGTCACTGAAGATACCGTTCACAATAAAATAAGAGTCTTGTTTTAGCCAACAAATAGATTCTAGACGTAATTTCATCTGGAGACGTGGAATGCGGTACCATCCTTCCAACATCAGAGAAAGGGACACTTATGGTGTGAGCAGTGTTCTCGTGTGGGGTGGAATAATGATCAGCTACCGCACCACTCTTCGTGTTTTTAATAGGATCCTACTGTAACTGCGCAGAGGTACCGAGAACAGAGTTCAGCTACCGCACCACTCTTCGTGTTTTTAATAGGATCCTACTGTAACTGCGCAGAGGTACCGAGAACAGATTCTCGAACCCTATGCGCTACTTTTTAGGAGTTTAGTTGGCCCATTTTTTTTTTCTTTTCATGCACGACAACGCCTCTGCACATAGAGCAGAGGTGGAGGAATATCTTGCGAGCTCAAGTGTTGGAAGAATATCTTGAGAGCTCAAGTGTTGGAAGAATATCTTGAGAGCTCAAGTGTTAGAAGAATATCTTGAAACTGAAGATATCCAATGACTGCCGTGTCCAGCACGATCAGCAGACTTAAAATCCAATCGAACATGTGTGGAACGTCCTTGGGCATCGCGTTGCATGCCAACAGCCGACTCCTCGATCACTCGTTGAGCTATGGTCTGAGGTGATAGGATTTGTTGCCACAGAACCTTATAGAATATCGAGCATGGTTCACCGCTGTCAGGCCTGTTTAGCCGTTGGAGGGGGGTTTTTCGCCGTACTGATGTCATATGATCATATTTTCGAGCATCCACATCTGTAATGTGATCTTTTTGGTAATTATTATACAACCCCTATAAATGTCTCTTATACCTCTCCGAAGTTTCTCACTGCCTCCACATTTTATCGTCATTCTATGGTACACCAGCATACCAAGTATTGTCCTGCTTCATCACAAGCTGCACGAGTTACACCACGTTTTCTACGTGTTCTGTTAATTTTATCGAGCAGTGTATATATATAAATTTGGATAAAATTCAACATTAAGAAAGGTAAGAAGGTATATAACCCAGCCTAGTATCTAGATAATAGGTGAGAATTTTAGCCGTTGCTTGTGAATGTAAGGATTCGTAATCCGTCTATGAGTGATATCATTTCGTGATATACGGTGTTATGACTGAATTGTGCATAACCTAGACAGTTCTTTCGTAGGCTATAGAATAGAATTGGGTTCGGCTGTTTGAAGTATTAAGGTAATAATAATACAGGGAGTAATTAAAGCTATAAAGCGACAATATATTCTCTGTAAATTGCTTGTTATTTTGTGGCCAAAAGTCTTGCATTAAGACAATGCGCTGTAGCATACGTTTGTTATTCAGGCAACGCTTCTTGACTGTGGGTTCGAGCTATTATAGCATCCGCCCTAGTCATCTGATTTAGCTCCATCGCACTATTTTATATTTTCAAATCTCAAAAAAGGACTTGAAAGGACAGAAATTTGACAGTGACAATGCTGTGTTGGATGTAGTCAACAACTGGTCTGAGACAAAATCTGAATTTTATTTGAGCGAATTACGAAAGATAGTGGATCGTGCCAGACAATGTGTTGACTTAAGGGAGGAAGGGGCTATGTTGAAAAGTAATGGGTTTTCACAACTTTACAGTATCCTTCTATGAGAGGCTAGAAACTTTTCAACCTCCCCTTGTACATTATTTATTTTACTAATTAATGCACAAATTAAACAAAAATCAAAACTTAATTAAAATCATTACTTTTGGAATAATTAACTAATAAAAATAAACAATTCGCGCCACAAAGAGAGTACTACAGTCATAATGTACATGAATGTTTTAATTAAGTTTTTTTTTTGTATTTCTCAATATTCATAAACAATATAATTGTTGAAAAGTCAGTGTTAAACAAGTTGATAAGGCGAAAGAACACAAACGTTAGAGATGTCGGTATTTGTATTTCATTGCTAATTTTTACGTTTTTATTTAAATTTTTACAATTCAGAATTGCTTCAAAGTAAACTTCTTTACAGAATATTTCTTTTTACAACAAATATGATGCTAACGTGGCCGTACAAATCAGTAGATACGCCGAAATTTCCACTCCTTTGCAAAAGGACTGAGATTCGATTCCAGTCGCAGATGGGAGGTTTCTTTTTATTTATTTAACTTATATTCCAGTCTTAGAAGAAAGTACAAGAGTAATCCCAAATTTTGATCCCATATAAATGAAAACCAAACTAGAATACAGAAAGTTTATGTAGGTACTATATTAACGTCTGATATCCAAGTCTGCTGCTGTTGTTTTATTTTGCGTTAAGGCAACTAAGGTATTGAGATGTCAGTGTAATGTGTTTGTAAATTACGTGCACTGTTTGGTTATTTCCTCTGTTTAGCCGGCTGAATAACCTGAGTTTCCGTGTTAAAAAAAAAAAAAAAAAATTACAAAACTCATCCGAGAATCGTTAGATTTGATTCCATAGTATTAAAAAAGCCCATAAAAGTTCCTTTCGTCTAGACGGGGTACAAATTCAGGCCAATTCCACACCCCGTGCAAAGAAGCGATTTTTATCACTATGCTAACCTCGAGGACAGCTGCCTAAAATTATCTAAAATTATCTAAATTTATCTAATTTACCTTAAATAACTCAAAAAGAATATGCAATTATAAATATAACTGCGCTACCTATAAAAAAGAAGTATGGTGCTTGGGTTACATATACTGGCTAGGCTTCTTTTAAAAAAAGTGTTTGAGTGCATTCCTAATGCACCCTCGATCCACTACATTCTATAACAACCACAGATGTTTCTGGCTATTAAAATCATCACTTACATATCAAAATAAATTTCGAATCTGCACTCGCTCTATCTAAATACTTTCAGTTGCTTGGGCTTGGTTTCTTTTAAAAAAGTTCTGAAATGAATTCCTAGTGCACCTTAGGTCCATTACTCTCCCGTTTACCATTCTGTAACAATCACAGATGTTCCTGGTTTTTAAAATCAACACTCTTGCATAGTAAAATAACAAATTATGACTCTGTACTCGCTCTATTTAAATACTCTATTTAAATGGATGACTAGAAAGAGAATGACCATCGGGACTGATTATCTTAAATGGGAGATGTTGTAAATACCCGTATGAGTCAGGCGATGCTAGATTCCTGGAAGAGATATAGCCTGACATCACTATTAACAGAAAGGAGTAATTTCGAAATATGGAAATTAGAGAGAGAGAGAGAAATAATGAGAAATGATGGCATGCAGTTTGAGTTCATGAGAAGAAAGACAACCACACAAGGATTTATATTATAAGCAAATATAACAGAACTTTGTAGACTATTAAGACTAGTGATGGAGTAGCAAGAGAAGTCCCGTTCCTAGTAGAATTGCGAATAGTGTCCTGTTGGCTTACACTATATGGAAAAGGCGTTGGGTTGATTGTAGTTGCTAGCTGAAATAGAGAAACATTTCCTTGAAGACTTGAGAAATTTTTATACTTTTTTTTTTTTTTTTCACTCTGTAGTCCTGTTAATTGGTCTCATGGCGTAGGATGCGTGGTATTTTCTTCTGGAAACTAGGGTTATCATTTGACTAAACAGAAAAACCAACCGTAGAGTTAATACCTTTGACAGACACAATGTTTTGACTCCTCAGAGTCATAGTTGCCTTGATGTAAATTCGAAAATAACTCAACCAAAACCACCGACAGATGTTTCAAACCATTAAGATATAGAAACGGAAGAAGCGCAAACAGTTCTTTTCAGAAGGCTAGAAATAAAAATTATTATAAAACGGAATGTTAAAATTCTCGATATTAAAATTAGGACATCGAAGTTAAGGTTTTGGGAAGGTAACCGACTGCAACTGTAACAGACTGCAAATACTGTTGAAAATAAAAACGAGGAGTGGAAGTAAGGCGAGTAGTATATGTTTCGAAAAAGAACTAAGAAAGTAAATGGAGAAAACCTATAGTAAGTAATACATTAAAATATGCAGGAGGAATATTAGTTTCGTATTTGGGAAAGAAGTGCATTTTTTTACACTAATTAATATGGAAAGAGCTTATTTTTTTTAAGCTAACCCCATGTAGCCCTAATTCTTTGTAAATGTGCAGATGGGTGTAACTAATCGATTCAGATGGTAAAAAAATACAGATGAATATTGCTGAGCAGGTAAACTCAAGGTTCTTTCTTTAAGAAAGAAGCTTAATCTTAAGTATATAATTCGAATCAGATCACGTTTCCAGATAAACTGATGCGTTTACTTTTCTTTATGCATGAAGTTAGAAAAAAAATTAGCAATGCTGTCAGCCAAGAGTCTTTAAAAAATAATTTCTGAATGATCCCCCTTCTCCCTCCTTTTATTTGTATTTTTTTAAGGAAACACCTTTTTTGAAAAAAAGGCATATAACTATTTTTTTTTTCATTTTTACAAAAAAAGCACTTAATGGATCACGTGCTGCCACAATGAGTAGTTTCGTATATACGTGGCAGTCAGCCAGTGCCTTACGAATTCAAAAGTGAAATTTCAATAGTGGTAGAAAAGGCTACTTCCCACGCAAAATATATTTTGAGAATTATACTGCCATTCGATTGCCAATCAGCTGCGCCATTTCTGATATTCTACTTCTATTTCAAAAATACTTCCTGTAAAAATAATTCCTGCACTCTAAGAGTATTTTTAAACATTACAATTAAGCTGTTTGATAAAGTAGCAGATAGCCTAAGTATTTCAACGACTTTTATAAATTACTGGTATTTTCTGCAATGACTCATAGATGACAGGAATAGTTCAACCGAATAGTTCAAAAGCTCCAGAAAAAAATATATATAATAGTATTTATTTATTTATTATTTTACTTTCTCATAATTTTGGACTCTTGGTATAAAGATGCCTTCTCGGGACTGCAGACATTACTGGATAGCATCCTGATTACCGATTAAAAAGGTATGATCGATCTAAAAGTAATCTAAAAGCATTGATTTTAACACCGGTTTGAAACTATATGACATTAAGCCACTGTCCGATCATTACAGTTGGAGTTCATTTTGGTAGTGAGAGAATTTTTGGTGTGGACTCATTGAAAAATATAAAGTAAAAACATAAACTCGCATTCCGTAATGTAAGTATCTCAAGGGAGGTGTAAACTTATATACCCACGTTCTACAATCCATTGAAGCTCTTTCTACGTTGCGTCAGGTAGTCAGGTACTGATCTTTTTATAACCTGGCATTTTCCTAGGAACTTCTGACTTAGAAAATACATCAAGCGAATTTCTTTCTCTCGCTCTCTTTAACTTTGTTACATTTGCTATCCTATGGGCTAGAGGTAGATGTGTGCTGAATAAAATATCCGTGTTTGGTAACAGTAACCATGCACACTGTATGATTCGCACGCCAGAAGCTTTCACTTCATCAGCGATCCTTGCAAAAGAGCTTCTGAAGCTTAAACCTATGAATATTTTATTATTTCCGTAGCTCTCACTTGTCGCCAGATGGCAGGCTTATGGCATCCGTTTAACGCATGTTCAGTTTTCTGGACGTTGGTGTAGTGGTACAGGATGTAGTGTGGAGTGTGTCCGCGTAATGGTGAACATTCTTGTACAGATGCAACCCTAAGGATGTGAGTCGATTGGGCACTTCCCATTTTGTGGTTACTCGTAGCAATACAACGGGAGTATCAGAGCTCCTTTAACATTAAACCCCTTTGTCCTGCTCATTAAGTCATCCACACCTTTTTCATCAGCACTCTCTCCATCGATCTTCCTTGCTCACGTGCAAATAGTGAGGTCTCGTGCACCAGAGATGGAGGTGCGCACAGCAGGCAGAACGACAGGCGTCTGTCTCCGGCCGTAGCCAAGCAGTATGGTTGCTCGCTCGTCCTCCTCCTAGCGGCTGCAATGATGCCGGTCAGGAGGGGCCACGTTGTCCCCCAAAATACCTTCATCGATAGCATTATCCGGAAGTTCGACAGCCTCAGTAAGTTATATTATTTTTTCATAATTCTTTACAGTGTCGGATCATGATGGCGGGAGTTAGTTTTTCGATAAAGAGCTTCACCTCAAAGATGGCGAGCAGTGTCGGGAAAACAACCTGGGTAGGATTCTGAGAGGTTTTAAAATGTCAATAGCAACTAGGTCATCTGTACGTTTGATTCCAATAGAGATTTGATGAACAAATCAGTGGTAATAAATCCAATAAACTTTATAAATGAAACTCTGCTTGATCAATGGCTATCAGTTAGTTCTCCACGAAAATATAAAACGCCAAAAAGCGAAAAAAAAAGAAAAAAAAAGCGGATAATCAGCCGTATCGTGGCGCTTTTAATCTTTCCGCCGTTACTACCTGTACACTGTAAATTAGGGTTAGCAGGTCTTGTTCTTATTACATAATAATTTTTTGTCACTAAAAAGAAAAAAAAAAAAAAAACAATAGACAATATAAGTGCCAAAAACAATAATGAATCTGCATTCACTTAATCCAAAAAATAAACAAATTCCCTTTATGAAAAATTGTCAGATTTAAATCAGTTATGAATATTGGCCTTTGAACAGTAACCTTTGAATAATTGTCATTAATTAGTACATTTAAAGCCAGAGGATCCAACGTTGCCATCATCCTCGAGATCACCACAATAAAATGGTGCAGGAACGTATGAATGAAGTTTTAAAAGCATTAGATGGTAAAAAATAATAAACTTCGTGGCAGATAAGGATATACAGTAATTCAAAGAGGAACAAAAAGTAAAATGAAATAAGGCCTGCCGTAGATGCTGTCCAAGTTATTCTGTCAGCTCTCTGTGAATTACGGCATTTGTTTTCAATTTTCATCGAAACTTTACATGTCTATATGTCTATAAAAACAACCCTCAGAATATTCCAAAAATGATAAGTGAATAAAAAGTGTTTCTGGCATTCTAAAGTTATTTTTATAATACGTAAATAACTCCATGATCATAGTCATTGGCATTTCTTAGGTTTATGGACTGAGTTTAAAGTAATTAGTGTTTCATAAACTGGAGCATGTATATAGAAAACAAATCCCAAATGTATTACAAATTCGTCTTCTGTGTATAGGAGTTCAGCCTATGTGTGTAATAGTAAATATGACAGTAATTTATTTAGGAATGAAAAACTTCCAGTTTCTCAAATACTATTGAAAAGTCTTATGGAAAATGTATGACCACTTTTTTATTAAAAAATCAAACGGCAGGTACAAATTTTAGGAAATAAACGACAAGTGTTTATACCACTAGGTAGCGCATTAAAGTCAACGTTTTTCTATAGAATATTTTGATATTTTATGAAATGTATCTTTTCTAGGAATTTTTATTTTACACGGAGTGAGTTATTAAAAGCTCCTAATTATTTAATGGCTATTTTCAGTAAACGGAAATATGACATTAATACGCTTTGTAAGAATTTTAAAGTAAAGTAAAGGTTAAGGTCAACTGATTGCACGTAGCTGAGAAAAGATCATTACTTGAAAACAGTGGTAATCAAATATAAAAAAATGTTAGCTTGCGCAGTATCTTTTTTTTTTTCTTTTTGCATAATATATACGGCTAGAGGAAATTGAGGTTGAACATGACATTCGGTTACAAGGTCACATCTTGCCAACTTACGAACTTTTGTTCTGCGTGTCTTTTATCATTCTAGTGTTAAAGTAACCCAGAAAGAGTACTGAATTAGCGACTATATACATTAATTCTAAATACTTTAATATTTTCAGTGTTATTGAGAACCACAGTGTTATAAAACACAAGTTAGAGGCAGAATATATGAATATGAAATTAGTTCTAAATGATTTTCGCAGTATTATGGAGTGGGTGATAGAGATGAAGTAGTTTGTGTATACAATGATAATTATTGATACCGTGCTCATTATTTTTACTTGGAAGGGTTTCCGCAACTGTTTGGATCACACTTGAAAACGTGAACAGCATTTTAATATTCGAAGAAACTCGAAATGCTACCTTACTTACCGGTTCGTATATGTGTTCTTCGGAGCGCTGCTAGAGGTACGAGTTGTGTTGACGTTGCTATGGTAACCTGTGCTCTGCAGTACCGGTCTTCTACTGCATAATTGTTAGAAGGTTCTGCTTCGTCGTCTGGTTACGTGTCTGCACTGCCATCTGCTTTGGCCCAATGCTTTAGTCTATGGGAATGAAAGAATCACTTACAGAAACGCATCTTATCCTTTCCAAGCTTATCAGTATTGTGAGATTCAGGGGAAAGGCAAAGTATTTGTGTGGTAATTGGACGATTTCTAAGTTGGTAAAATGGCAAGTCTCAGTGCTTTCCCCTTATGAGAAAATGATAAAGGGCAGAAAAAGTGAATCATTAAAATTTACTGACTTATGGCTCAATGAAAATACCATTGACATTTTAGGGAAATTATGGTTTTCCAAACCTTATTCGAAAATCGAAAAAAAATGTAGGGCTTTCTAACACTATTACAGCGACAATTTGCATCAACCACCATCGCTATCCTCGATATTTCTCTTACTTATTTGACTGTTATTTGATTTCATAACGTAAATTTGATTTCGTAAGGAATTAATCCATTTAACCTTTCTAAAAATTAAGTTCCTCCGAATCGTCACGGATATCTTCATGTTCGACAAAGATTTAGAAAGCTTTAGTTTGCACTTATGTGCACTTTGTACTTATGTAGTGTATATGAATTATTGTTCTAATCTATTAATTATTTTATTTTTTAAGTCGCGTTGTACCTTCAATAGCATGTGAAATAGCTACATCAACTTTAAACGAATTTACTATTTGTCCATAATTTTATTATGGTAGTAAAAACAATACGCATCTGAAGAAGACTCTTCTGGGAGCGAAATCTTTTCACAAATACTTGATCGCATCCCGAGGCTTCAAACTCTCAATCCACCACTTATATTTTGGCTTTACCATGGACAGGACACTATGTGCTCTCCTCTCCGCTTGTTTGCACTGCATGAAAAATTTCACATTGAATTGCAACACCTAAGTCCTTTTGTCTTGAACCACATTTAGTCCCTCTCACCCAACTTATACGTGACTTCAGGATTTCTGTTCCCCGCATCTATAACTATATACTTAGAAGCAGTAAACTTTAGTTGTCATTTTCCGGACTATAGATGCAACCGATCCATGTTTTTTTGAAAAAACTTGGCCCACCTTGAATTGTTAACAGCCCTTCCCGCTTCCAGATCATCAGGAAACTTTCACAGCTTTCCTTGGATACTCTCATCAATATGATTTATGAAAATTAGAAACAGGGAACCTACTTTTTAACAATAGTCAAGTTGAAGAGTGTCTGTCCATTTATGACAACCTTCTCCCTCCTATCTTTCAGCCAGCCTGAAATCCATAGGAAGGGGAGGTATCAAAAGCTTTACTAAAGTCTGGATATGTAATGTCGAAACTATTACCTGCATTCAACTGTTTAATGACAACATCAAAGTAATTTACCAGGGTGGTCAAGTGTGACCTCCCCTTAACGAATACATGCTGGGGTCTCTTTAAGATACCATTCTTTTAAAGACAGTCTTGAATATCAATCTTAGCCCTAGACACCTTCATCTTCCTATCAAAGAAGTCAAACTCTGCTGGCCAAAGAGTTGCTATCTTTGCGGATTGGAGAGACATTACCATTTCTCCAATTCAACAGGACTTCCCTGTAGTCAAATGACGCTCTCATTAACATTTTTAACGGGTTGATACACTAGTGTGTGGTATTTTTAATTGTAATTAAATATACATTAAGCGGTTACTTTATTAGTCAGTTTAACAGCCTAGATTCGTCGTGGCATGGGCCCAACGAAGTGTTGAAAGCGTGCCAGAGGAATGTTTGTCTACGTTGAATCAACTGTTTCTCACAGTTGTAACAAGGTTGGTTGTGAACATTCACAACCAATCTTGTTACAATCCACACCAGACTCGTTCCACCTAATTCCAAAGGAACTTAACTGAAATCTAGTGATGGGGAGGCCACTTCAGTCACTGGATCACCGAATGTGACGTGGAGCATTATCTTGTTGTGGGAACCCATTTGCAGATAGATACATTGCGTCCATAACGGGATGCACTTGGGCGGAAAGAATTTCCAGATTATCTGTGTCATCAAAATGTTGAACCACTAGTATCAAGAGACCAAATATGCACCAGTAAACTACTCCCCAGACCATACCACCACCACCTATCACCAGTCTGCATTGTTGACACCTGGCGGGATGAGTCTATGAACATAGTGTTAATTGTAATGCGGCTCCGGGGTTTCCCCCAACTCCGCTGAGTCTATGGACAGCGATATCCCATCCATGACAAGGTAAAACAAGTTTTTCGTTCTGAAATGCCTCTGGTTGCCACTGTAAATTTACTGTTTGTAGTCTTTCTGTACTAATCTTGTCAGCCTACGATGTTCTCTAGCATCAATGAGCTGTTTTTGTTCACAGGATCGACGTTGGTTGGATATTACTTTGTTATTGGAGCAGTCTCGACATGTTCAAGGGACATCCCCATGAATTCCCCACCAACTTGTTCGTACCATGCAATGCTTTGCATTGCATGCTATGAACTGATGCGGTTACTAAAAGAGCACTGCATTTAATGTAAACCGTAAGAGTACCTAATACAGTAGTCACTCAATGTATACCACCTTCCCCTAAAGCCTTGCCCTTCTTTAAACTCAGTAGCGTTTCCGAAAAACGCTTCTCTGAGATTATTATATAACTTTCTATTTTACTACAATCTGATTTCTTAACATTCCTCAGACAAGTTCAAGATTACTTTCGACTATAAATATCATATCATTGAGGAGTTCGAATCATTTTCCACTTATGCCGGGCTTTCTACTGCAAGCAATTACGTGACCTATTTGATTTTCTTCATCATATTTTTGGTGTTCACTTAAGAGAAAGAACCTATTCCGGTTTTAGCTCTCTTTCTCATAATCAGCTATTATCCCTCTTAGCCCAGCATAATTTTGCTACTTATTCTTTTATAACGTACGTACAAATCGTAATCATGAGACTGCCCATACCTGTTCCATATTTGTTTCTTGTGCTCAGTTGTATTCCACCCTCTCCTGTCATTTTGACATCTTATGTTTATGAAACTTGACCACTGGTTAGATTATGTGTGTGTCAAACGCCAAAGAAATTAAGGCGTTGAGGCGTAAGTATATATTATGTCTATAATTTCGTATATCATTCGGGTGTCTTGCTATTTGATGGACGAAAACCTGAGTTTCCTGGAGAAAATACCATGCAGTCCTCGCCTGAGACCGATGAACTCTGTCACTTTGTGAAAAAAAAAAAAGCTCATAAAAATTCATTGCTTCGTTGACGGGATTCGATGTCAGACTTTTTCCACCCGTTTGTGGGAGGATACTGATTATAACTACTTCGTTTCCCGCGAGGTTAATTGGCGACAAGTAGGATACGTCTATTCCTTCGAGGATAAGTCCTTTGAATATTTTACCATAGCATATTTATATCCGACACTATGCATTCTCTTCAGTTAATCGATCATAAGAAATATTTCGTTCCGTTATAACACCATCTCTTGAAATCAAAGCTTCCGTCTTTACCTTTGATCAAATAATTTTCTTTTGATACAACTCATTTTATTATTATTATTGTTCTAACATTATTTCTCTCTAATGGGGGTTCCACCCCGTGACGGATACTGTTACCAAGACCATAGGGTGGTTGTTATGTCTAGTGTTACTGTTGGTTGAGAAACTCTCTGACTATCTTATAGGTGTTCAGTATTGCGACTTTCTGGAGTTCCTTACACGTGTTCTCTGGGAGACCTATTGCTGTGGGGTCTTTGGCATCATAGCGGGGTTGACACGATGATCGGGATGGTCGTAACTTGTTACATATATCACATCTCTTTGATCTCTGCCTTAGGTCTGTGTACTTCCTGATCATTTCCTCGTGTATTTTTTGGAGGTTGCCAGTGTTGGGCACCACTATGTCAATCAGATAGGTAGCCTTTTCCTTTTGTCGAAAAGGGTTATGTCCGGTCTGTTGTGCGAAATTGCCTTGTCCGTTATTATGGTGCGGTCCCAATACAATTTGTGGGTTGGGGTCTCTAGTTCGGTCTGCGGTTCGTACTTGAAATACGGTACACTTTCTTTGATCAACAGTTTTTTTGTTTTGTATTTCTTATCGCTAGCTTCTGATGTATTATCCTGGATATCTGGTCGTGTCTACGAATGTACTCCATCTGGATGATCACTTTGCATCTTGTGGTGATGTGTTAGGTCGTTTCTGAGGCCAGGTAGCATCGTTGACTTGTGTCATCTGACGATGATTATGAAGTATAGAAAATTCATCCTTGGCGATGTATTTTCTGTAGTTCCTGGTGTTGATTATCTGGTCTTGGATGGTGATCCTTCATTCTCGGGGAAGAGCGTCCTGCTCGTGAGCCAAGCACTGGAGGCCATTTTATCTGTATGGTCTTGATGGAGAACATTGTAGTGTCTGCCATGGAGTGTCTTCTTTGCCCATCTTTCTAGCTTCGTTTGTTCCGTCTGGGGGGAAGGGGGCTCCTCGCTTAGGTTGAGTTGGGTATGCCGCTTGTCTGTCATTATTATTATTATTAGTAGTAGTAGTAGTAGTAGTAGCAGTAGCAGCAGTCGCATATGATCCAGAAAGCAAGCTTATAAACATCAGCCAAAAATATAAAGTAATAAAATAATAATAATAAAAAAACATCCCACATCGCTTGTCCATTCCCTCCAATAATTTGTCTAACTCTTCGAGGAAAAACTCGACAAATTTTATAGTACTGTTATCACTAGTAAGTTTCTGACATTAGGCTCCTTAGTGAGAACCAAATATAATATATGAGAGTCCTTATGCCATCTGTGATATGCTGGAATAAGCAGCAATCATCTATTTTATTTTCACTATTAATATTTTTTATACTATATGTTATTTCTGGTCCCACGTATTCCAGTCTATAAGAGTTGGTTGGAGTCGCCCATAATGAGATAATCGTATTTGCTAGCCCATTCGACCTACCTAAAGGGCTTTTATCATACTCTCTTCTCATATTCATTTGGCATATAACATACTCCGCAAGTCATTTCCAATCACTGACGGCGCCTCCGTAGCCAGGTGGGAAGGAGCAGCAGTGCGCAGCACACGCTTCTTGATTAGACCGGGGTTCGAGCCCGTCACCACCAATTACGGAGGATGCGGAAAGGTCAGGGAATGACCACCGCATATCCCAGTGCAATATGGCCTTAGTTGCTAATGCTCCTAAAAACCAAATAACAACCAATCACTGACTCAATATCTGCATTACTTTAGTCCGACTCAGGTAACACTCTTGTTACCTACAAGTAGTTTTTGATAAGAAGAATCACTCCTTGTCCCCCTGTCTTTCTTATCACGCAACATTGACCAAAATGAAACCCTTCATATCGTATCTCTGGTGGCACTATGTTTAAATAAGCTCAATTACATAATTGTTAGTTGACTTGATGAAAAGTAAAAATTCATTTAACTTGTTTAGAATTCTCCCGTCATTACTGTATAAAAATTAAGCTTTGTACGCGTACTTTATTCCTTTCGACAACCCTGATACAACTTTTATATTTACTTAAAAGTGTTTTTCCGTGTGGTTGCGCTCAAGGGTAGCACAGTGAGTTCAATAACTATCCTTTCCCCACTGTGTGGAAATAACCGGAGTTTCGAATCCCGTCAGTGATAGAAGGAATTTTTATTTACTTTTTTTTTTTTTTTTTTTTTTCACAACATGTTTGAGTTAATGGGTCTCAGGCGAGTGTTGCACAGTTTTTACTCCAGGATACTCGGGTTTTTAGTCCAGAAAAACAAGCATCCAGTTTACAGATATTATGTCCATATTATAATTTAGGATTATATGTCCATATAATTGTAAAGAGCATCAGCAAGAGCGACTTAGATCAATATGATCCAAGACGCTCATGCACCTAAAATCCTACGAAAACAACAACTACAGCGCCTCCGTAGCCAGGCGGGAAGGAGCAGCAGCAGTGCGTAGCACACGCTTCTTGATTAGACCGGGGTTCAAGCCCGTCACCACCAAATACGGAGGATGCGGAAAGGTCAGGGAATGACCACCGCATATCCGGAGCAATATGGCCTTAGTTGCTAATGCTCCTAAAAACCAAATAAAAAACAAACAAACAACAACAACAGTGTGCGTTTAGATTCTGGTGGATTTTTTTTCTATTACAGTTCCATATTAGTCTTAATGGTAATTCACGATAGTCTTAATGGTAATTCATATTAGTCTTAATGGTAATTAATGATTGAATACTTGCACTCTCAGAGACGGTGCAAGTGTAATCATGTCCCATGCCACTGACCGAAGCCGATCATATGCTGATTTCTTCTGCCCTCGTGGGTAGCACAGTTGGTAGGATCGCGGTAGTCTCACGACGGGTGTAAAAGACCTGTGTTCGAGTCCCGTCGATGACACGAGGAATTTTTGGGCTTTTTTACAACACGGCTGAGTTAATTGGTCTCAGACGAAGGTAGCGTGGTTTTTTCTCCTGAAAATTCAGGTTTTTTATCCAGAAAACAGAAAATCGACTTAAAACACACGCAATTTACAGACAATATATGCGAAGAAATATCATTAGTCGCTAATGCTCTTAAAACCCTACAACAACAACAACCCTGATCTTCTGAACTATTTTCTTTGTGCCCTTAATGACTGCTCACTGGCATTGGAAAAACCTTTGGAAATCCTCTGTTTAACTGAATAGTGTCTTACAAAATAAATTCTGTGTCAAACTAAGGCTGGTCATCTGAGAAAAATTTCCATGAAAAAATTAAAATTTCATGTTAATCCACAAGAGTGGATTAACATGAAATTTTAATTTTTTAACACTTGTGGATTAACATGACTTTATATTTCATAACCAATTCATCGGTTCATTTAAGCTTTAATTCATTAGTCCCCACATGTATTACCATTTTGGGAGGGTGGACCATGCTATTCTACTCTTTCATATTAGTGGAAGAGAAAATAATCGCACGTTTTTATTATTAACATGTCGTGCATTATTATTAATTCATCAGTAAAATCCTCACTGTTTTAAAATAAACATTTAGTCTTATTATTATTATTATTATTATTATTATTATTATTATTATTATTATTATAAGACTGAATGTTTATTTTAAAATCTCTTGTTTTTGATTAACTGTTCTTCGGTATCTTTTACGAAAGCCATTTGATTTTATCAAATGGCTTTCGTAATTTATATTTAATATTTTTAATATTTTTATTAAAATGCATTGTTTATTTTTAAGTGATTATCAATTATTAATTTATTAATTCTTCATATTTATTAAATACAGTATATGAATTAATATTCAATAATTAATCGAAGTTTAAATGTAATTCGAAAAGGTGGCGCTTGGGCAGTACTATGCCAAACGAAAAACGTAGGTATGTAGCCAATGATATTTTAGTTTTATTGCTGAAGTTGCGTCCACAAAAGCTAGTATAATTTTATAGCTTTGCTTTATGGAGATATAAAAATGCATTGGCTCTCTGCCTGTATGAAAAATATAAATATAATAGGTGTATATTTATCTAATGACATTTTTCAATCAGCATGTTTAGTGATTATAAATAATTGTGAATTATTCGAAGGGACTTGTCTGCTTTCACAGGTGGGTTTTTATTAATTTTTCGTAACTTTTGATATTTATATCTTGTCGGTAAACATTAAATGAATAAAATAATTGAATTATATTTGCTGTCATTTATTACATTGAATTGTGCTCGTTGTATGTGAATATTATAAATATTTTATTTATATTTTGCTTAATTTTATGACTAATATTTATATTATTAAAATATTTCAACAGGCGTAGTAAAATGACTTCCCGAAAATATTAGCGACTCATTATATTCTTAAACGTTGAAATATTCCGATGTAATTACGAATTGCACATATAATATTATACACATTTATAAAAAGTCATTTTAATAAGATTAAAAATCTTTAAAACGATTATTATGTCTTAACTTTATTATTTATTGTATAATAACACAAAATAACTATCCAAAAGGCAAATTTTATTATAAATGAAAAGTTTATTTATCATAAAGTTATTTATGTCAGTATTACCATAAATAGCATTAAACTTTAAGAAAGAAGGGATTTTTGCGTTACTAATATTATTTATCCTATTAAAAAAAAGTTATTTGCTAATTTTTTTTCTGTTGTTTATGTAACACGCACACAATTGTAGTATAATTGTGCACATATACTACACACAATTGTAGTACAGTATAGTTGTTTATGTACCCTACCAACTAAGAAATATTGTTCAAGGTTCAGGCCTAAATGGATGTCAGATGAACTAATGAGAAATGTGGCAGAGAAGAAAAATGCATGATAGATATAAGCTGGTCTATAACCAAGTCACAAAGGAGATTAGGCAGGCAAAGACAGATTATGAGAAATCTTTGGCAAAGGATGCAAAGAAAAACAGCAAAGAGTTCTTTACCTATGTAAACTCTAGAAGGAAAGGGATGAATCAGATTGCTCCACTGGATATTGATGGTTCAACTGTTGATAATCCTGCTCAGGTGGCTAACAAACTAAATGAGTATTTTGCATCTACATTCACACATGAGTAGTTATTCAGGGAGGGGAATGTCAGAGGTGAATTAAACTCTGGCAGTGAGCTAGATGATTTTGTAATAACTGAGAGGAAAAATTGTTGAAGATAAACATAAAAAAGGCACCCGGGGTGGATGGGATCTATCCAGTTATATTAAGGAGGCAGCAAAGGAAGTAAGCAAACCCTTAGCCATAATTATGAAAGCTTCTTTGGACTCAGGGGAGGTACCCATGGACTGGAGATGTGCAAATGTGACCCCAATTCACAAAGGAGGATCAAAGGGCGACACAAGTAATTATAGACCTGTGAGTTTAATTTCTGTTCCAGGAAAATTAACGGAGGCACTGGTTAAAGAAGCACTGCAGGATCATCTAGACAAGAGTTCAGTTATAGCTAGGACACAGCATGGTTTTGTTAAGGGAAAGTCTTGCTTGACCAATTTGATTGGATACTGTGATGCAGTCACAAAAGAACTGGATGCAGGTAACTTTGATATTATATATTTGGATCTTAGAAAGGCTTTTGATACTGTTGCACATGGAAGACTGCTGCACAAATTGGAGCAGTGTGGCATTGGAGGCAAATTGCTGCTATGGATAAAGGGATGATTGAGTGGGAGAAGACAGAGAATGGTAATCAATGGACACTGCTCTTCGTGGACTAATGTTATTAGTGGAGTCCCTCAGGGTTCAGTGTTGGGTCCATTGTTGTTTTCTGTATTTATAAATGATATTGATGATGGTATATCACGCTTCATGTCCAAGTTTGCAGACGATAGGAATGTTGGCACGGTTGTTAATTACACTAATGACAGTACGCTGCTGCAACAGGATCTAGAAAAGTTGAGCAGATGGGCTGAGAGGTGGCAAATGAAGTTTAACATTGACAAATGTAAAATACTACATATGGGAGGCGCCTCTGTAGCCAGGTGGGAAGGAGCAGCAGTGCGTAGCACACGCTTCTTGATTAGACCGGGGTTCGAGCCCGTCACCACCAAATACGGAGGATGCGGAAAGGTCAGGGAATGACCACCGCATATCCCGGAGCAATATGGCCTTAGTTGCTAATGCTCCTAAAAACCAACCCCAGAGTAACGTATCAACTCTGTGGTACTACACTGACAGTGGTAGAGAATGAAAAGGACCTGGGGGTAACTGTGCAGGCAGATATGAAGTTTTCTGAGCAGTGCAGACGGTCTGCAAGGGTAGCTCATGGTGTCTTGTCAATGATGTACAGGAATTTTTCTAGCAGGGATAAGGAGGTGATTATTCCCTTGTATAAGGCAATGGTCAGGCCACACACCTTGAGTACTGTATACAGGTGTGGCGGCCACATTTTAAGAAGGATATAGAGCTGTTGCAACGAGTACAGAGAAGGGCAACAAGATTAGTGAATGGAACGAAGGGTTGCTCTTACGAAGAAAGGCTTAAGTTTTGCAGATTACAGTGTCTGGAGACTAGTCACCTGCGAGGTGATCTGATTGAGGTGTATAAAGCCTTGAATGGTTTGAGCATGCTCAATGGTGATGGGATTCTTCCTCTTGCTCAGAATAACCACATGAGAGGGCATAAATTCAAATTGAGGAAAGACAGTCGTAGGATAGATGTGCGGAAGTTTGCCTTAGGCCAGCGGGTGGTTGATTGGTGGAACAGACTTCCATCTTTTGTTGTGGAAGTTGATAGCCTAAATAAATTTAAGGCTGAGCTGGACAGGTATTTGGAACGAACGAAGGGGTCAAATGGGAGCGGCTGATGCTGCTCCCATTTCATAAGCTTGCTTTCTTGCATCGTATGCCTCTTCTAATGCTAATGCTAATGTAACACGCACACACAAGTGTAGTATTACACTTGTGTGTGCGTGTATAATACACAATAGTATAATATATGATTTACGAAATTTTGACTTTCATGTCACCTGGACAAATTACGAATTATATATCGCGTTTTTAACGCTCTGTTATCGTGGTAATAAAAAGTTTTAGTGATTCACATTAGCTTTCACTGTCTTTCAATTCCCCCAGTGTATAGTGAAATTTATTTAATATTAAAAATTTGTATTTTAAACATATTGCAGGACTGTCTTGTTCTTTCCTGCCTTTTGTGGCCCAGCAAGATTTAGACTGCGTAGTTAATGAATTGGTATTAATGATCACCGTAGAATAAATTTTACCTTTGTAACGAGTCGCTCTGGTCTTGTACTACTTTCAAACGGATTGCTTCACCGGTAATTCGTTATTTGTTTAAAAGATGAAATCTGATGAGAGGCTAGCTAGTCCCTAAACAGTTCGTTATATCAGTTTCATTTTTTATGGCCATTTAACTTTTTTTGCGAGGCCATGTTTTGAATAGGCCAAGTACCAGTGTGACAACTGGGTACTTGGTATAGTCAAAATAATTACAAATATAGTATGTGTATTTGATCAGATTATATTAGCTTAAAACAGGGTCTACTGCTGCTGACTGTATTTCCTTCCTGATGCAATTAAAAAAAAATAATAAAATAAATAAATTTCAGTTCGTTTGTAAATAAATTACGGACTAGCTTAAAATTTTCAATAGTAACAGTACGTGACGTTAAGAATTTTTATAACAGTGCTTATTATTTTAATAAGTGTATTTAGGTGGAATGTTTTTTTTTTAAATATCTATTATGAGCTTATGTTTGCTTATTCTATTACTGTCTGCTTACAGTTTTTCAGATAGCACCCTCTGGCGCTCTCTGAAACTGTGTACTTCTACCAGAAGTGAGTTACAAGGCGCTAGAAATAAATTTAGTAGATTAGGGTACAGATAAAGTTATAATATGTTAAAATTGTGACACGTAATGCCGCTCATATAATATTTAGTAATAAGTGATGAGTTACTCGGTTTCTGAGTTTCACGATTCGTACATGAAGCGTTAGATAGGTATCGATTCATTAACCACGTTTACTGTTTTGTGAATGTTTTTGGAACTTTCAGATTGTTCTTTTTAAACATTTTTGACGCTGGACCCTACCTAAAGGAAAATTAATTCAATTAAAAAAGTCCAGATATCTCCTTCCAGCGTACCTTTTAACACACCCACCCACCCACACACCACCTGTCTCTTTTCCCCTTTCAAAATAAATAATTTTTATTTTTACTACGATAGTTACTTTTTACTTCCATGTATTGCACGTTACCTTTCTCGACAGATAAACCACACTTGTATAGTATTACGAAACGCAATATTTTTCGCAGTTTTATTATATGACACCCAAAATACAAAAAATTTCAAGATTCATAAAGGGTGAGGCCTCGAGGTTGACTGATTCGGAAGGTTCGACTATATTTGTTTAGCAGAATATTTTGTCTATTTAATGTAAAGCGTTTCTCGATAGTTGAAGGTGTGTGTGTGTGTGTGTGTGTGTGTGTGTGTGTGTGTGTGTGTGTGTGTGTGTGTGTGTGTGTGTGTGTGTGTGTGTGTGTGTGTGTGTGTGTGTGTGTGTGTGTGTGTGTGTGTGTGCGAGAGAGAGAGAGAAATAAATGCTGTTATGGATAAACAAATGTAATTTAATTATTTAAGTGCTTTTACTTCAACTGGATAATCAGATGTCTATATTTCTTTAGTTATTACCAAATTTAACTTCAATATGCTGTTGTTGTTGTTGTTGTTGTTATTTGTTTTTAGAAACATTAGCAACTAAAGCCATATTGCTCCGGGGATATGTGGTGGTCATTCCCTGACCTTTCCGCATCCTCCGTATTTGGTGGTCACGGGCTGGAACCCCGGTCTAATCAAGAAGCGTGCGCTACGCACTGCTGCTCCTTGCCTACGGAGGCGCCCTTCAATATGCACTTGCTCCAGTGATATATGCTGCACTTTTTTTAAAAATTGTTTTTAAAATTATTAAAAATATGTGTATTTACGAAAAATTCACAGAATAGATTTCAAAGATTTCCGAAATAACAGTCCATGAAACTATTTATTATTATTTTTTTAATTTAATGTTCTTTCCCTTTCCGGTAAGCAGTTTTTCATTTTTATATCTATTTTTAAAACGGTGAAACTGTACTGAGTTTTTTTTTTTAAAGATACACTGTCGTTGGTTTCACATATTTCACATATATACAGTATATTGTTTTTAAATTAAAAAGAGATGAAAAAATTTAAAGGTTTAGTTGCTGCCATCCACTAGCTAGACACGAACCTAAAGATTTTATTTAGCATATTTCCCCAACTGAAATTTGTCCAATTTTAATAAAAAAAACAAAAAAAAAAACACCTTGTTGCTTTTGCCTTGGAAATGCTTTTATCGAACTTGATTTTAAAAACCACAATGAAGGAATGAGACGTAATAGGAAAATAGGAAAATGCATTTTATTTTGTTGCATTCAGATTTTCGATTTCAGACCTTTAATTTTATTCCCTTACTCCCCCCCCTCCTCCCAATACTTGGAAATTCGTGTTGTTTTTTGCATCACTATTTAAAAAAAAAAAAATTCACATTCGTGAAAAAAAATTGCTATTTTTCACAACTGCGCTGTTTTACCTGTTAAGGTTATTGTTTAGTGTACTTGCTTTCTGTCACTTTAAACTTAATTACTTACTCAGTCACACTAATGAAACTCAGTTAATGCTAATTACCTTGAGAAAGGTTAACGATAATGAAAGTAATGACATTGGATAGAGTCGCGCGTCATCTATTTATTCTTCCCCTGATTAGTTGAAAAAAATCAACAAGGAAATGTTTATTTAGCGAAATAAAGAAGCGAGTACAAATATTTTTTATGTTGTAAACTAAATAAAAGTTTCATTAGTTTTGTTTTTTAGACAGTGAACTTGGAAAGTGAAATCGCATTTGTTTTATCGCCGATTAGCACTTAAACAGGGATTGACGATCGAAGAGTTATACGTTGTCTTCTAAATTCTGTTTCAGTAATTATATATCGTAAAAAAATTTCATAATTTTTTTCCTGCTGAATAACCTTAAGAGTTATCAGTATGCTTTTGTTTGTTGGACAGATGAATCCTAATATGAAATTTTTTAGGGTTATGAGACAACAGTGTATTGTGTCTGTAATTGCGTGTATTCTTCAAATAGGTTTGCTGTTTTCTGGACGGAAAACTCGAGGAAAAAAACCATGCAATCCTTGACTGAGATGGGCTAACTCAGCCATGTTATGAAAAAGCCCATAAAAATTCCTCTAGTCATTGATGAAATTCGAACTAAGTCTTTTTTTTTCCACCCAGCGTGGGAGGACGGTAATTATAACCAGTGTGTTACCAGCGAGGGCTCGAGTTCTCTCTAGACACGAGGAAATTGTATGGGCTTATTTTCATACGGTGATCGAGTTATATTTCGAGCGAAGACTGTAAGGTTTTCACCAGAAAGCTCGGATTTTTCGTCCAAAAAACAGGCAGAGGGATCAGATAATGCATACTGTACAGTTTACAGATCCCCAGCTGATACCCGATGGCCTTGGCCATATCAGGTATCAGCTGGGAACTGTAACCTTCTTTGGTCACATTCTGTAACCTTCTTTTTATGAACTGATTCAAATGAATCAGTTCATTTGAATCTGAAATGTGTGAAAGTAAGGTATGTTAAAACACCCGTTATTACATTTTTAAGGGAATAAGCGAAAAACGTTTAGTTTTAGCAGATTCATCAAAATGAAACATAATTGTCGTTAACAGGTATAAAAAGTAACACTTATTTAGCATCACGGTATACAAGTGAAGACTGGAAAGTACTTAGAAGCCTATTCAGAGAGAGAGAGAGAGAGAGAGAGAGATGGCGGCTCATCTTGAACATAGCTTGTTTCAGGGAGTTAGTTAAATCGTTTGTCATGTGGGATACATTTATCACCAGTAACATTTGTTGTCGTAATTACATATTTCTGATGTTTATGAAGATTAATAAGTAACGCGTAGGAGCTCATTATACGATTCGCATTTAACCGCGATATACCGTTGTGTTTCGTAGGGTAATCAAATATTTTCATGTAGGGCCTAAAATGTATTTTGACGACAATCAACGGCTCCTTGTTATCATAAAATACCGATAAACTTCAGTAAGTTATCCTACAATGATAATGCTTTGTATGTTAATATTAATCATTCGAGGCAGGGGTATTTGAGAAGCTATAAAAAGAAATTACCTGCTGAATATTTTCAGTTTTTCGGTTATAATATGTTTTCATTATCCTTTATATTCTGCAGTGCATTCTTGTGCCATCAAGAGAACTCGTACATATTATTAAAAAAAATCAAAAAGGAAACACTGCTTATGATTTGGGAGATTAAACAGTGGGAAGAATGAGGCAGGAAACGTTTTTTCTACATTAATAATGATAGTAATAATAGTAGAATGGTTAACTGATGCAAGGAAGAGGACTTTTTCTGCATCTGCATTTCCGCTTTGTACTTTATCAATTCTCTACCCAGAGGACATTGGAAAGCAACTTATTCCAGTGATAGTGATTTTTAACACGCTATCCGAAGGTAAATTTCATGATATCCTGCCTTCTGTATCCCCGTCATCTGTGTTCGCCCCTCCACTCCTGCTGCTTGTTTCTCCTGCCAGTGATAATATACCTTCCTCGTTCATTTTACTGTTCGCATTCAGTGTCTTTCACACTTCAGTCTAATCTCTCGCAAGGTGTATAGCTGCCAGGTTTTCAGTCCGTACTTTAAAAGCAGTTTCTCAATGAGTACTGTACCTGACTGGTCTGGTCATCCTCCTTTGAGCTGTCTCTAGAAGTTCTAGATTTTTTTTGTGTGTGGCCTCTAGGCCTGAATTCTAGGGTATTCCAAGTGCAGTCTTATCAGCTTATACAGTGGTACAATGGCATCCGCCTCCCTTTGAAAAAGAATGCAAAAAAAAAAGCAGCAAAGTCTTCTTTGGTTATATTAGCAGTAGAAGGAAGGAGTTGAATCTCATCCACTTGATTTAACCCCTTGATGAAGTTCGTCCACTTGATGTCGATGGTTTGATTGTTGCTGATCCTGCTGAGGCTGCTGACAAATTGAATAGGTATTTTACATCTACATTCACACATGAGGAATTCTTTAGGAAGGCGATGCCAGAAGTTTGTCAAATCTTAACAGGAAGATAAAGGATTTAACGAAAACTGAGAGAAAAGTGAAAGAGAAATTATTTACGCTAAACATAAAAAATGTGCCTGGGATGGATGGTATCTAACCAATTATATTAAGGGAGGTAAGTAAACCCTTAGCTATAATTATGAGGGCACCTTTGGATTCAGGGGATGTCCCAGTGGACTGGAGATGTGCGAATGTATCTCCATTTCATAAAGGAGGGTCAAAAGGGTCACATTGGTAATTACAGACTGTTAGCTTCTGTTCCAGAGAAATCAATGGAGTCACTGGTTAAAAAAGTAATACAGGACGATCTAGACAGAAATGCAGTTATACTGCAGTCACCGCATGCATTTGTTATAGGGCGATCTTCTCTGACCAATCTGATTGGATAATATGATGTAGTTACAAAGGAACCAGATGAAAAAAATAATTTTGATATCATATACTTGAATTTCAGGAAAGCTTTTGATACTGTTTGCACATAAAAGGCTTCTGTATGAAGGGAGCATAGATTAAAATTGAAGGAGGATGATTGCACGATACATGTGTGGAAGTTTGCCTTTCATCTAGCGGGTGGTGGATTGTTGGAACATACTTCCATCTGCTGTTGTGAAACTTGAGTTTGATTAAATTTAAGTAAGAACTAGACAAATTATTGAAGGAGATGGACAGGTGGTTTGGGAATGTTTTTTTTTTTTTTTTTTTTGGTTGATGCTTTGCTTTCTTATATCATTTTACACTAATAATACTAGTTGAAAACACCCGATAAATCAGTGACAGGACACTAGGTGCCTTTTTAGCCTTAAATTGCAATTTACATATTCCATTGTATTATAACTCCTAAATATTTTTCCTTCTGAAAAATCTATAACCCCTCCCTCCCAGTCTGTTAATTACTACTGGGTTTCTGTTTCCCAAGTAAAAAACCTAAATGATTAAGTATGATATTTTAAAACTGAGTTCCTGTATATATGTTACGTTGGTTGGTTGGATGGTTGTTGTTGTAGGATTTCAGGTGCATAAACAACTTAGGTCATATTCTGCGTATATAATATGGATTTAAACCGTGTGTTCTGTGGTCGATTTGCTGTTTGCTCCGGGAGCAAAACTCATCTAACCTCTCCTGCGACAGCTACGATTTGAAAAAGACTTATAAAAATTCATCGCGTCATTGAGCGGATTCGAACTCAGGTCTTTTTACTCGGTGTGGGGAGGATCGTGATTATGCCACCTGTGCTACCTACGAGGGCAAGTATAGTTAGATATAAATATCATGAGATATACACTCATGATCACTGAATTATGACCACCTACCTAATACCGTGTTGGACCCCCGTTCGCACGGATAACAGCCGCTATTCGCCTAAGCATTGACTCCACTAGATGTTATGGAAATCAGTCATTCAGTAAATCCAGAAATTTTCTTCTACTTTGTCAGTGATCACCACAACCCACAAGTTCCAATCAATATCTGGAGGGTTAAAATCTCCCAAGGTACGACATTCTGATTTTTGGCCCTCTCTGTTTGCATTGTTGTTCATTATACTTGTCACTGTCATTTGGCGTATGATATACTCCTACTCTTATTTTTATTTTCCCAGTGCGTAAAAGAAATTTCATAAATAGCCGGTAATCAAATTCTAACTGTTTAATTTATTTCGAACTGTATAGTTGGAGGAATTTATTTATGCATGGCTAATGTATACACATCATTTCTACTACCAAGGTAATTTTAATGAATCGTTTAATTATAGGTGGTAGATGACTCTCATCGACCGGTGCAATACCACCACTTTGCTTATTGGAGGCTTGAAGTGGTGAAACCCATGTTTAGTCTCTAGAGCAAAGTTTTCGGCATTCCCCCCATACTTCTCTTTCAACCCATGCACGGTACTAAGTGCTATAGGTTTTGATACCTTTCGTGTTTGGGGTTTCCATAAAAAAAAAAATATATATATTTCATATTGTGAATACCTTCACAACGAGTTGCCACGGTATTGCACTACCTCGAATAAGTAACGCTTCACCTATGGAGAAGACTAATGTTACTTATTCTCGGCGGATACCACCACCAGACAGCAGTTTGCGTATGGGTAGGGGATAAACAATCCTTTTCCATACTTTCTGCCTCTGTTAGACTTGAGAAAAGGAGAAAGATGAGTATAAAAGGGAATAGTGGAAGAAGAGAGAAAACCTGCCGTCAGAAACAGAAAGGGACAGTTACCACAATCCACTCATCACTTATACCCACTACATTAACTTAAGACCCAATAGGGTTACTTGTCTCAATCTCACTCGGATACACTCCGCGGAGGGCCTTATCCATTTGACTACCGGATCGGCAGCCGCCTGGAGTTGGCTTGCCCTACATGAGTTCTAAGGTCATCCACCGCTTTCACTCTCCTTACACGGCATTTTTAAGACAGGCCGCCGCATATGCGGGAGAAATACCATAAGCCTGCAGCCGGCTTGGTCTCTATCCCTTTTAAAGCTAAGCTAACTAAACTATTGTGCACCCTTCATAACCTAAACTAAACTTTACCACTTAAGCTGCACATAAAGTTTATGGTCTACTTAATGACAAAGAGGTGTGGAACAACACCACTGTTGTAGAAATCTTTGTTCTCTCAGTTGTAATAGTTCTAACATCAAAAACCTTCTGATAGTAGTATGCATACATCGAAGAGCATACTTAGCCACATCTATGAAGGTTCCTTCTGCTTTTCTCTTTCTAATCTTCCATGCTTAATACTTTCCTTCATTTATGAGAAACATCAGGATTTGTGTATCTCTGGAGACAGGAGCAGTTAACTGCAAAAACAATATCTGATCTTTCAATAAACGCGCTGTCCCCATACTCTTATGGACACTAACCCAGATGCGTTGAACAACGGGACAGAAAAAGAATAAACTGTGTTCTATTGAATAGTTCGGAAAAAAAAAAAAAGGCTGATGGCTTGTCAGCTAGCCAATAATGCAATCGCATTTGAACATCTTTGTTCTCCGCTTGCATTTCCTTAGTTGTTAAAAAATCAAGTTGTTGAGAGATTGTTTTTCTTTAGGAGTGCTTCAGGGTCAGTAAAATGCCATCAAATTCATAAGAACGACCTTGTCGTATATAATTTTCAGATCACAACTTGGTAAGTGTCTCTTCATCAATGGAGCCTTTTATCTCATGGTTATTCCCAACCTCGTGTTGTTTGGCATTACAAGAATGCAAAATGAGATGACCTAAGAGATTTCTTTTCTTCTTTTCCTTGGTCGGATTACGGTATCAAAACTGATGTCAACGTTTACTCAGATCGTGTCAGCGAAATTATTCTAGGAGGAATGGAATCCTTTATTCCACACTCCACTTTAAAATCTCGTCTTTTATCTAAACCTTGGTTTTCCAATAAATGTGCTAAGGCTGTTCAAGAGAAGAGCGTTGCATATCGTAATTGGCTTATTTCCAATTCTTCAGTTTCATTTTCTACCTACATTAAAGCTCACAACAATTGTAAAGCAGTTATTAATTAGCCCAAACTAGATTTTGAACAGGCTAAGAGTAGAAAACTTGCTTCTTGCCCTAATGGTAGCCGAGCATTCTGGTCTCTTGCCAAAGCTATTGGCCGCGACTTTTGCCCATCTCTGCTCCCACCTTTGTCAAAACCAGATGGTTCTGTTGTCACTTCAGCCAAGGATAAAGCTGACCTGCTAACATCCCATTTTTTTTCCAACTCATGTATTAATGAAAGTGGTAAAACACCTCCTACCATTCCCAACACACTCCATTCATTGCCTCCTGTGGTCTTCCGTCAAAACGATGTCAGAAGGATTTTGATGAATCTTGATGCTGAGAAAGCTCCAGGTTTTGATGGCATTTCTCCACTTGTTCTCAAAACCTGTGCTCCTGAACTTCTTCTTCTTCTTCTTGGTCCTTAGCTGGCAGCTGGGGGAGGCGGTTGGCCACGCAACCAGTATGCTGCTGTAGGTGCCGCAGGGTTTCGGATTTGCTCTGTGATGTTCTTCCATACTTTACGATCCATGGCGTCAGTCCTGGCCTGGTTAAGGTCGAGACGTCGGCTCTTCAAGTCATTTTCCACTTGCTTGGCCTACGTTTTCCTAGGCGCGGTCCATTGGATGCTTCATTGGGTGGGTCGTTGTCTCCAAAGGAGTGTGGATGGTATTCTGTTCGTGCCCATTCTACATACGTGGCCAAACCATCTAAGCCTTCGCTTCTGGATTTGGTCGGCAATGGTTGGTTGCTGTTGGCATCTGGTGCGGATGGTATCATTAGTGATGCGGACACGAAGTGAGATGCCCAAAATCTGCCGCAGGCATCGCATTTGGAATACCTCAAGTTTGTTTAAATCTAGCTTGAGACAAATCCATGTTTCTGATCCGAGAATGGGCAGGATCAAAGTCCGGAAGAGTCGGATTTTAGTCTTATTCCTGAACTTACTCCTGTTCTTTGCAGCCTTTTTTCACTTTCTTATTCCAAAGGTATTTTCCTTCTGCTAGGAAATTTGCCGATATCCTGCCAGTTTCTAAAAAGAGTGACAAATTCCTTCCATCCCATTATCGTCCTATTGCAATTACTTATACTCTTTAGCATTAGTAGAGGCATACGATGCAAGAAAGCAAGCTTATGCAGCATCAGCCAAAAAAAAAAAAAGTAAAAATAATAAATAAATAAATAAAATAAAAAACCTCCCATTTCACCCATCCATTCGTTCCAAATGCCTATCCAGCTCAGCCTTAAATTTATTTAGGCTATCAACTTCCACAAAAAAAAAAGATGAAAGTCTGTTCCATCAATCAACTACTCGCTGGCTAGAGTCAAATTTCCGCACATCCATTCTACAACTATCCTTCCTTAATTTGAATCTATGCCCCCCTCAGGTTCTTAATCTGAGCAAGAGGATCCCATCAGCATTCAGCTTTCTGATCCCATTCAAGGACTTATACACCTCAATCAGATCACCTCGCAAGTGCCTACTGGCCAGATGCTCCAATTTGAAGAACTTAAGCCTTTCTTGGTAAGAGCACTCCTTTGTTCCCCTCACCAATCTTGTTGCCCTTCTTTGTACTTGTTGTATTAACTCTACGTCCTTCCTAAAATGAGGCCTCCAGACCTGTAAACAGTACTCTTTCTAAAGTAATGGAGAAATCAATTAACCGCCAACTCTTAAACTCCCTAGAAACCTTCCGTCTGATCAACGATCGCCAGTATGGATTACGTCAGTGTCGACCACTGGTGATATGTTGGCTTAGGTTACTCATTTATGGACAAATTCAATGGAAAAGTTCGGTAAAACACAAGCAGTTGCTCTTGACATCTTAAAGGCTTTCGACCGTGTTTGGCATAAAGGTCTTCTAATCAAGCTTCCATATTATGGTTTTCCAACAGTTTTTTTGTAATTGGTTATCGAGTTTTCTCTCTGATCGCTCACTGAGGGTGATGGTAGATCTCTGTCTTCTAACTTTTCCACTAATGCTGGTGCCCCCCAAGGTTCAGTTCTTTCCCCCACTCTTTTCCTCTTTTATATTAATGACCTTCTTCCATTGAAAACGTATCCATAGTTTTGCCGATGATAGCACATTGCATCCCACTTTCCAGTTCGAGGAACCTTGCCCTGCTCAATCAGCTTCAACTTCTCGAATATCCGCGGCCAATTCCTTAAATGCCGATCTCCAGGTAATTCTACAGTATGGCAAATCCTTCTAAAACTCAGTGTTGTCTTATATCTCGCAAAAAGGATTCTTCTGCTCCTATGCTTATCTTTGGTGACACTCCGATTTCTAGGCAAGGTCATATATCTCTTTTGGGGATTACCCTGACTTATAATCTCTCTTGGCACAAGCACATTACAAATATTGCTTCTTCTGCATCTAAAAAACTTTGTTTTCTCTTTCGCTCTCGGCGTTACTTTTCTTCCAAACAGCTGTTCACTCTGTACAAATCGCAAATTTGCGCTACCATGGAATATTGTTTCCACAAAGGGGGGGGGGGGCGGTGTCCCCAAAACCTCTCTCAGGCTTCTAGATTCCATTCAGAAGAGGGCAGTTAGGTTAATTAATGACTCATCTCTAACAGAGTCTCTCCACTCGCTTTACTGTTTCTGCTGTATGCCTTTTCTACAAATATTTCCATGGGCACTGTTCTTCTGAATTGGCTTCTATAATTCTCGCTCTCTCTTTCAAAACAGTCCGAACACGTGTCGCCACCACCAGCCAACATCTATTTATTGTCCAACTTCAAACTCACAGAACCAACTTTTCATCTTCCTCATTTATTCATTCATCTGCCGTTTTCTGCAACAACTTTCCTTCATACGTATTTTCTGAAAATTACAGTCTACAAAAGTTCAAGTCTAATGTCAACAAATATCTTCCTTTGTCTTCTCAACCTCCAACCCAAGCACGGTACTAAGTACTATAGGTTCTAATACCCTCTTGTGTTTGGGGTTTTGATAAAAAAAAAAAATAATAATAAAAGTGCCCTCTGTATACTCAGAAAGATCAAGGCGAAAGGTACCAGCAAGAATTTGGAGTGCGAGAGTGGAAACGGTGCAACAAGCATAAACATGGACAAGAAGGAAAGTTCCTTGAATAGAATCAAGCTTTGATTGAGTAGTAAGCAGCCTGGCACGATGAAAGCACCAGCTGCATAAGAAACAATAGGAAGAAAAACTTTGTACGTAAGACGAAGGGTTTGCAAAACTTGTTCCTGCCTAGAAACACGGCTAACATAGCCATAAACTTTTTAATTTTATCCGCTAAATGAGTAATATCGAGTAGGAACGTTAGTCGAATGCCAATTGTAAGACCCAAATATTTAGTTCTTTTCACAAATGGATTAGACTGGTTATTAATTTTGACGAGTGGATGTCTATTTGTAGAAAGACGACTCTTAAAAACTCACATACACGTTTTAGATGGAGAGATTTTTAATTTATTAAGCGAAGCCCTATTAAAAAGAATCTTTAAACATTGTTAGCATTAACTTCCAGCTAAGCTCTTGAATTGCCGTAAAAATAAGGCTAGCTCGTCAGCAAAAACATCAAGGAATAACACTCAGAATGCTTAAGAAGCATTTGTTGAGGATAAGGTTCCAGAAGAAAAAGGGACCTAAAATAGTGCCCTGAGGACAACCATGAAAAACAGGTCTAGTTATGGAATGATAATTGGAGGCTACAGTGACAAGTCTGTTGGAAAAATAATCCCCTAATGGTAAAATAAAGCTGCTTAGGACACTGAAGTAGACGGAAACGTTCGAGGACGCTTTTCCTCCAAAGGGAATCAATGGCACCCCCAGTTTCAAAAAAACAACAAGAGTGTAAGTATTGGTGGTCAGAAGGATGAGTCTCATAAATTGAACAAGAGCATCTTCAGTGCTACGACCAGAGGAGAAACCGCAATGATTAACAGGAAGGCAACTGTTGTTCAGAAGTGAGGAAAGCCTGAAGGAGAGCAACCTTTCGAACGCCTTTCCTAGGACAGGCAAGAGGGAATCGGTCTATAAGCACCACATGAAGAAAGAAGTTTGCCAGGTTTTTGTAATATCTTTAGTAGAGCGCATTTACAAAATATTGGGAAGGATCTCTGCCTGAAGCATTTGTTATATAGATTAACTAAAATTTAGAGATTTAGAGAGAAAAGCCGAACTATAAATTCTCCTTCTATAGTATCGGAACCTGGACATTTATTGGGTTTGAATTTTTGAACTGCAGCCTTGACCTCATCAATTGAGAACGGATCTGAAGACAATTCAGGAGCATATTGAACATTAAACTACTATCTGTTCACAAGGTGTTATGGATCATCTGAAGGGAAAAGAGAGTCGAGAATAATGTTTACTGTATCACGCCATGCAGTAGATTCCATATCGATGTAGAGTACAGTGTTATAAATAACAGGGAAGATCAACCTGTTCTTCGCAATTTTATAAATTGCAACCCAAGGATCCTTGTTACCCGAATTGCCATGATATTTTACTTGTAGTAATAGCTTTTACTTAATCCTTTTTTAGATCACGAGAGATGTCTTTCAACCTTTGAATGTCGTGAGAAGACCAAGTAGCTCTATGTCATTAATAGTTTTTTCGTGCACGATGAGTTATGTAACTAAACTAAGTTCAAAAAATAAATAGCATATACCTAGCTTATTTTCACAGCTTACTTTGCACTCTTTTGTTGGCTGCGCCAATATACTCATGTACAAATTCCGCATAAAGTTCGCTTTTAACAAGAGGTATCACCTTTCCTTGGCTATTTTAATTTATTTATATCAGTTGAACCATTTATGGTTTCACTCATAAAAGATCCATATTGATAAAGGGGTACATTGTACTAACAATATTATTTATGTAATTCACAAGATTATTTATTGAGTTTACATAGTCTTTGATTGCCTTGTTAACCAATCAGTAAGTTAAATAAAGGGAAAATTGTAAAATAAGTCTTCTTTTCCATTAAATGTAAATCAGTATACAGGGTGAATAGTAAATCACTCATGAAAACCCAACAGGCCAAATGCTTGAAAATAAAAATAAGATGAAAATACTAAGGAGAATTTTTGAATTAAGGGCGTCATTTACTTTTTACTTTTTTTTTCTACCAAGATACAGCAGACAAAAGTTTTATGGCGTCACTTCCTGTTCTCGGCCGAACTTTCCTGCAGGCGAGTACAGTGTTTAATCGTGACTAAAACATCAATACATGTGTTTACCTCACTAAGGAGACACTCTACAGTTCCTCACGTCACTCCTTCGAAACAGAATAATCCAGCTTATTGTCCATGGGCACATATATGAGCGAAGTATCTCTTCAGGCGTGCCACAGGGTGGTGTCTTATCTGGGCTCTTGTTCACAGCACTTATCTCTCCACTTGTTGAGTCCAGGTATGATATCTTATGTTATGCAGATGATATAAAGCTCCTCACACCGATTTCTCCACACGATGATCTTCTCATGATAACAGGATCAATTAATAATACACTGACGGAAATTGAAAACTACCTCAACCAGTTCGGATTAAAAATAAACCCAGAGAAATCTGAATTTATGATATTCTCTTTAAAGAAAACACCTTCTTATATTCAGCCCATTCTGTGTAATTCTCCAATTCCCATCGTCAATAAGCATACTGATCTCGGGATTGTGTTTGATCCTAAGCTCTGCTTCACTTACCACATAGACAAGCTCCTCACCCTGGCAGCTCGACTCCGATGGATTGCCAAACAGCATCTACATTATATAAATGAAGTCACAACTACTAGAACATATATAAAAACCACTGTATACTCTCCGCTTTTATACGCTGCAGAGATATGGGCATCAGCTGCAACTAGCACAATCAGGCCACTTTTTTCTGCTGAGTATTGGCTCTTAAAATGGGCCATAAACAAACACAAACTGCCTCCTCAGCTCAGGACAACTGAAATGGCCAGCTTAATTCAAATTCACAGGCTCCCCACGCTGATTAGGGTGAAACGTCTTACCACGACTATCAAAATGATGGTTGGCGAGATTTCGGCACCATCATTCTGGGACCTGTGCTCATGGAGAATCCCTCAGTCTTCTCTCAGAGCGACTCCAACTCTATGCCCACATCACAGCCGTCTCCACCTATCTGATAGGTTTCTGCCTTTTCAGCTACTTTCGTGTGCCCAGTCCTTGGATGCTGACCTTAACAAGTTCGCTTCTGACAGGGAATACAGACGTCGCACCCTTGAATTGTACTTCCCTGTCCCTGATCCTTCTCCTCGAAGCTCGTCTTAATGCTGCAAGCCATCAACACCACCTGATGTGAAGACGGTATACTAACTCTTCAGTATGACAGTTAGTAATGATGGACTAACTACTTCTGTTCAGTGCAAAGAACGTTGCCTGTTTATACTACTATATGTATATGAAATTATCCGTTTCCGCCCATATCTTCTGTATATATTGTATTGTAAATAACTGTATGATACTTGGAGTTTGGAATTGTACTTCCGCATATGCATTTCCTATGTTTTATATATCAATGTTCCCTATTTATATTGTATTATTACTGTTAACCCCTGGCCTGGTGGCCGTGAAGGGCAACATTGCAATCTATCGAATTGTATCATTATTATCATTATTATTGCAATAAAGATTTCTTAAATAACAGGGTTGGGTTCATCGAAAACGAGTTGTTAATTAAGCGAAATGTAATTAAGTGAATGGCAGTTTCACACATATTCCCATGTCATATTGATAGATGCGTTTCTTAAAAACAGTAAGAAGTAAAATTTAAATATAATAGTTGCTGGAGCGTAATAGGGAGAGAAGTAGAGTCTTAGTTTGATCTAATGGGAATAAGAACTGCCAAACTAGTTATATAACAGCTTGATAAACTCATTAAATAGTGTACAAACTCGTGTTCCCCAGGCCTTTTACTGAGAAGACTGTACAGAAACAGCTATATGGAGTATATCTCTTTTGTCCCAGTTCACCAGCCCTGTACCTCTCTCTCTCTGTCTCCAGGCCGCCCACGCGACTGGGCCTGGAATCACCACTATCTTATAGCTCACTCTCCAAGAAGGGTAAGAAACTCCTGAGTTGATGAACTGAAACACCTAAAAAAACTACATCTCTGCACGTTCTAAAAAGTGACTTTTTAGTCATTGAATTATTATCATTGAATAGACTTTTTTATTGAATAGATATTGAATCAAGTTCTGTACCATATGATTAGCAGCAGTGGTACGACAAAAAGTGGAAGTCCAATAAACCCACCTTAAATATGGCAATTCAGCCCCCCTCCAACTTATCAAAATGTACCCATTGTTGTTAACCACCTGATATTTGTCCATACTTAAAAAAACAAGTGACGAAAACCGCACTCCACTGTCCGGTTGTTAATATCTGTAAACAAGAATACGTGCATCAGATATGGGACCAGCACCACCTTCACTAACTGAACTCTAGTTTCAAAGTACAATGGTCCTACTCTCCGTTCCTTTATCACCAGTGTTTCACCTACACAACAGGAACCACAGTCACCTTACCTAAAGGAACTCAAAACCATCATACTACACGTAATCACTTCAGTTCCCTTTTGGATTGTTATTTACTTACTTACTTACTATCAGTTTATTAACATAAGGTTCACCCCCTGTACAGCAAGTGGGCTAGGAGGGTGTACAGAAAATTTAAAATTTGCATTATACACTTTTGTACAAATTTTCAGATCTTTACAATATAATTATTGTATAATAATAACTATTAAATAGATATATACATTTGCTTAATTGTATTCACTTTGAAATAACATAGATCTTGATAATTGAAGAGTTAAATACATAGGTTGACTTCTTTATCAGCAACTAACATAACAGATTTATTTATATTCATTACATTATTGCATTTCATTGTTCATATCATCAAATTTATAATAAAAACGGATCAATTTTCACAGCAATCCTGGTGATTTAGTCCAGATTTGGTCTATAATTTGGCTTCTGTAGGTTTTATTGACTTCAAACTTTACCTGATCAATGGAGAAGGTGTTGAAGTGTTCAATGGTGTTACATGGGAACATTCCTTTTAGGGAGTCCAAGTTTGATAGCTTCATCCTAAGTGGGTGATGGCTTCTGTTTCTTCTTCTTGTAGTGCGATGATATCTTCTATTGATGGGGCATCAATATGGCGAGTTAGCAGCTTGGTAAGCGTTGACAGGTTTTTTTGAGGACAATGAGCTTCCAGGAGGTCATGCCTAGGTTGACTAGGAGAATGGATTTCTAGATGGTGAAGGGGTTCCCTCCCAGACGGTTCAGCCACCGCAGAATCCAATATTCCATTAACAGAAATTTATTACATCGAGAGGTAGATGCAGAGGACCAGATTTCTGAGGCATATAGTGGTATGGGTGTGAGACATCTATTAATGTATTGTCCAATCAGTTTGGTGTTGTGACAGCCTGCGAGCTCCTGGTGGATAGCCCAGAAAGCAGCATAGGTCTTCTTATTTGCCTTTAGGAAGTGTTCCTTGAAATTTTAGTCTTCATCCCACGTTAGTCCCAAGTCAGTATGAGATGAAACTTTGGGGACTGACTCACCAATAACCGTAACTCGAATGTCATTCTTGACCTTCCTCTTCGTGATTGTCATGTGGGCTGACTTAGCATTGTTGAGTTGGAGTCCAGCTCGCTGTAAAAAGTCAATTAACTGTTGAATTTGCTTGGAGGTTTCATTATTAATTTTTTATATCTGTTTGGGGTCTTTTGAATTGATAAAGAATTTTAGATCATCAGCGAAGGAACTAAAATTTGGATTTTTTGCGAGGAATAGTTCAAGTAGGATTGCAAAGAGGGTTGTCAACATCACCCCACCTTGAGGTACACCCCTCGTTGCATAGGTTGTTTTCTGGTGAGTTCAGTTGACTATAATTAAGTGTCTCCGCTGTAGTAAGGACTTCACAATGCTGACAATTTGGTTAGATACTTTGAAATATTCTATTAAGATACCTATAAGAGTAGGAATGGAGACAGTATCGAAGGCAGATTTGATATCGAAGAAGATTATGTCCAGTTGGGCTTTGTCATTCAAGGCTTTTTGTGCTCTGAAGAGAGTATCGAGGAGATTAGCGGTCGTGGACCTATGGTGCAGGACTGTGTGGAGGTAGGGTGGTCAGTGAGCAAAACAGTGTTGGATAATCACTGGGTGTATGAGTTTTTCAAATATCTTTAATAATGTGCATCCTATGGAGATTGGACGGAAGTCCTTAGGCATCTTGGGATTTCCAATTTTAGGGACTGATTTGACATAAGATTTCCAGATTTCCGGTATGGTGCCTGTCTTTAGAATCTTCTGGAAGATGTTTAAGAGAAGATCCACAATATACACAGAGCACACCTTAACTATAAATAGTGGTATACCGTCAGGGCCCCTAGTAGCTTTGTTGGGCAGGCCATTTATCACGTCAATGAGCTGCTGCTTAGTGATAATAACATCATCCATGGCAGAAAGAGTGTTCTGGTTTACATTAGGTAAGGTTGAAACTTCAGTGGTCGCATCTTGATGATCGAAAGATATGCGAGTCCACTCCTCAAATAGCTTTTCATCAATGTTGAGATGGTTGTTGCGCTTTGGGAAAATTCTCCTGGTTTTTATAATTTGGGATAATATATACTGTTGATGTGCTCCTCTCTTGAAGCGAAGGAAACGAGCTCTCTCTCTTTTAAAGATTTCGTTGTCTGTACTGCTTCTCAATTTTAACCATTTTCTATCAGCCCTCTGCTTACTTCTAAAGGCAATTTTCATATCCGAATGGAACCACCGCTGGGTTCTCTCAGTAATTCTGACTTGTTTAGACGCTCCGATCGTGGCGATATGTCTCAACTGCTCAGCTAGAGTCTGGATTGCCCTTCAACAGATAGTGAAGATAAATTATCCCAATTAATGGTGGAGAGATGGTTGATAACTATATCAGGTTTCAGGAATTTTGGAGAAAAAATCAGATCAGAGTGAGTATCCGAATAGAAATTTCTAATTTTCTTTCCCGATAACGTTGGTATGGAGAAGGTACAGGTGATAGGTGAGTGATCTGATGAGAATGTGAAAGGGTTAGGTATGTTATTACAGTTGGGGAAGTTGTGGAATACTAGGTCTAAAGCGTGACCATTTCTCGTTGGCAGTGTAATATGTCTCCTGAGATCTAAAGAATTCAAGGTTAACGTTAAGTCTTGTAGAGCTTTTACATGTCTTGGGACTGGCATATTGAAGTCTCCACCTACAACAGTTTGTTGAGTAGGGGCTAGGCTTGTTACTGACCATGTCTAAAGTTCAATCCGTGTAACATCGAAATGGTCAGGAGGGAGGTAAACCAAACAGAGTTGTATTTTCATTTGTCGGTTCACCAGTGTTACATACAAAGCTTCAAAGTTGTTAGACTGGCTTAGTTTAACTCTAATCGCCTGCCACTGGATTGGAAAGAATATTTGGACGCCCCCTCCTCTTCCCATACCTCTACTGTTTCCGATACCTTTGTAAGGGGTAGTTTTAAGAAGTATATCAATTTGTCGCTCATTTGTCAGCCAGGTCTGCGTTAAACAGATGAGATCAGTTTCTCTGAGAGACAAAAGCGTTTGTAGGAGGTGGAGCTTATTAGATAAACTCCTGACATTTTGTAGGAAATATCGCAATGCATAGTTTTTGATTCAGTCTCCAAACTAGCCATTAGTTGCTACGTTGGATTAGATGGTGAGTTTTGTCTGTGCGCCCTCACGGGACGTCTTTCTTTAAAAGGCTTAACCAGTGTTCCTGGAGGCCAGTTCTTCTGGTTCATGACAGTATTAGATGTGCATATCACTAGGAAGGAGGCATAGCATGGGTGTTTGGTTCTTAATTTCTTTACGTCCACTTCAAACCCATATTCCATCCAAAAGAGACTTTTAATACTCTCTGTTCTTGTCTCAGGGCCCAGTCTGGATACGAAGATCCTTTCTCTGGTGCGAACAGCTGCTGATATATGGTATATGTCCACCAGTTTTCTTGCCTGAGTAATCAATGGGAGGTTCGTATCAACTGATACATTAGTAGTTCGCTGAGAGAGATTAGGTTTAGATGGGACATGCTTAAATTTTTTACTTTGGTTTTCGACTAAGGGAATTTGGACTGTCTCCGCACATGTGGGATACTCAATTAAAGTCGAATCCGTTATGTTTGTTTTAGGGCTTACAGAGGTCTGGGTGGGGACTATGATTCCTCTTGTACCTGATACTTCAGTCACTGCTGGGGAACCTGGTGTATCACGTCTTCGTGGACATGGCAGCCTAGTGGAGTAGGAATTTTGTTTAGCGAGTTGTTGTTGGCATGTTTTTGTTTTTTTCTGAAGTTCGGCACATTCGTTTGCATTCTCTCCTTCGTTCACATGGAGTGGAATCTCAGTGGTAGCAGGCATACTATCCAGAGTGGGCATATTATCCTCTTGAGGTTCGTTGGGGTAAGGATGGTTTAATATTGGTTCTATTAGTGAATGTTGACTTGTTGGAATTCCCATTTCACTAACAAATTGTTTGAAGTCGTGCAGTTGTGTTTCTACGTCATTTAGTTTGTCTAAAATTACTTGGTTTTGGAATCTTAAATGTTGGTTTTCTTTAGTTAGATTACTAAAGTTGGTTTTCAGTGGTAACGTCAGCTCCCTAAGCACTCGTTCCGACCGGCTAATGTATACCCTGAGAGTTGTGCTAGGTGGTCAGGACATAGGCAACTATGTATAGAGGTAGGGTGTTCTTTTCTGGAAGAAGTATTGTGTAGTCGATCATTAACTTTTGATAGGCTCACTTGTCCTTTCTGATTTTCGTGATGCTGCTGGCTCTCTCTTTGTGACAGTTCATTAGTCTCAGCCATTTGAATGAGGTGCTTGGGATTTGCCAATCGCTTCTGTTCAAGGTTGTGGTTAGATTTATATAAGTCATAGAGGTCTGTTATCATATGCTTGACAGTTTTATTTTGTTCTCGCATAGAGAAAACTTCATCCCTGAGATCTTCAGTTTGCGCCCCTAAACGTTTTATCAGGAAGGTTATATGCCCAATACTTTCAGGGAAGAGACATGTTTCCTCCAGCGGGCGACCTTCAAAGTTTGGTAGGGCTAAACATAAAGTGTCACATTCTGAACTATGCTCAGTTCCGGCTTGATTTTGTGGTTGTAGATGCCTTATTTCATTCACAATTTGATCTAGTTTTTTGGCATCTGCTTGTCGATGGTCAGATTTTTTCTTGGTTCCTAGGCAAGCTTCCACAACCGAGTTGGGTGTTTCACTTGGGACATCTAGACTCGCGCTGTTGTTTATTTGGGACTGCCATATTGAATATTGAAATTCATTTAAGTTTACAATACTCTTTTCACTGTTAGAGCCAGCATCAGCCAGGTTTTCATTATGACGGCTGGCATATACAATACTATCACTAATATGCCGTCGTCAACATCGATTTCTGTGGAGTTGCGTTCTGGAGACAAGATTGCCATTAGCATTAACAACATAACTGTTATTTACGGGAGATTGTATCCCAGTATTAAAATTCATTGCAGAGTTTGGTGTAGAAATGGTAGGTGCACTGTGTTCTCTAGCTATTTTGTCGTTAGTATAAACCCTGGGTGTTTTCTCCAATATCAAACCGTCTGTTTTCTGACCAATTAGTATGTCTCCATGCATAGAATCTTCACTGATGGTTGGCTCCTCACATGGAGTTTCGTTTTCATTTACAGAGTTCTCTGAGATGAACACGACAGCAGGACTGACATCACTGTTCCCATTGTTTGTTATTGACAGCGGCTTAGATTTATCTATATTAAAGGAGTTATTATGTTCGGTCTCAATTCCTTTCGATTTCGACTTTTTATTTGCTAGTACTTTTTACGTACAGGCGTTTTACAAGCTTGGCACAAGTAGGATTTTCGCTTAGCTAATGATAATTTTGAAAGATTATAAACACAACAAGCTCCTAAGCTGAGTGAGCAGCTGACACATTGCACGGTGAGCGCCGCATGTCAATTACCTTTACATTCTCAGCCTGTTTAATTTTTGGATGTATAAACTCCAAAGGCCTCTGACTGACAGAGGAAAACTGCAAAAGGTTGGTAAAAAGGAAAGAGAAATAAATATGGGACGCGAAACGGCTGTCTGAAATAGTGCCCAAACACTATCAATCTCACAAACTGAGCTTGTGTCAGGACTCACTGATTTCCTCGTCGGATAGCACTTGGTCTCAGTTAGTGAATCAAAGACAATTCGTGGTAAGCGAAGCTGTTCCATGTGAGCTGTCATGCGGTTTATCGAAGGTACATTCCATTATGTTTAATAGAGCAGACCTTCACAGTGATTATAAACACAGCCCTCCTACACCGGGTGGAAATGCTTCAGTTTGAGATCCGTCGATGGTGCGAGGAATGTTTATGGGCTTTTTCATAGCGTGGCTGACTTAATCGATCTCAGGCGAGAGTTGCGTGTTTTTCTACAAACAGAACGATGAAAATTACACACAAATATATTGGTGCCTCATAACTTGCTTTGACGCTTAACACACATCTAACACAAATTGTCGGGAGAAGAAAAGTTGAAGAAAATTATTAATTATACCATTTTAGTAATCGAGTGTGGAATCGGGAAATCAACAGTTTCAGTCACGAAAAAAATAAGAAACCACTTTTAAAATTTTCTTCCGAAATATATATTCATTCGATCAATTTAGAAGCCAAGAAATCGATTAGACGAAGTGGTAAATTCACAGGTATGGAATAATCGCCAACTCACTTCAGGGACTATAGTTTTTAAGATTAAATAGCTGCCATTTTGACATCTCACTAGGCAACGGTTTCACTTATATGAGTTATATTAAACGAATTTCCAATTTAGAGAGAGAGAGAGAATACGTTCATTATTTTTTTATCTTCACATAAAACTACTACATTAATATATATTTATGAAATATTTAATCATTCAGTTAATATTCCGATAGAATTCGTTTATTTATACAGTATTTCTTCTGTTTCAAGTGTACCGACTGAAATTCAGCAAAAGACAATATGCAGTGAGTTAAGGAATGAGAATTTTCACGGATCAACCACATTGTGGCCTGCGAATGACGTACGTGTTGTCATAGCAACCGTAAAATCTAGAATTGCGAAGGGCGGAAATAAAGCTGCAGAAGTACCACCTCTCCTACCCGTTCTGAAATGTGTGTATCCAACGAAATAGTAAAAAAAAAAAAAAAAAAAGAAAAGAAAAAATCTATTATATGACTTGAAGATAGGAATAAATCCTTTCTGAGGTGTCACTGGTTGTAACGATAACGGGAATCCCGGCTAAGGAATAAAATAAAGGAGAAATTGAATCATATATGAAATATATTTCATGTGTTATATATGTTCATGGACTTGAACTCGAGCCCTTGAACCCCATTTCGAAACAAGGATTATTTAGTAATTTGTGTATGTAAAAGGATGCTGTTATTTCAGCTGCAGCTGTTACTGGGTTCGATGTCCCGGTGTATATAAAAGACACTTTTTTAGAAAAAAAAAATAGAAAATATTTCTAGGTTTTTGTTTTATATTATAAGGGATTTAGGGGAAATTTAAGTGTGTTACAATTTTGTAACGGGTGATTATTTACTTGTACTTTCTACTACGATAAACCCCCCCCCCCCTTCGTCTCTTCCATCATGCAGTATAATTGATGGATTTTAAGGTTATGATGGGCATCGTGGCGAGATCCAATCTCCCTTCCATTTCGACGGTATAGCTATAAAACGGTCTTCGAAGTTCAGCCGCTAGTTAGTTCACCGGACCGAACATATTGATAACTCTCTAGAATTCTCTAGAAGGATCAGCTAGTGTATAATCTCGCTGCCTTTACTGGAGGGGTCCCAGTTGTGAGTATGCGGGGAGCATTGTCGATGCCACGTTATGTCAAGGAGCAGGGTATATTCTTAATGTTTGTACATCACATCCAAAAATTTCTTAAACTTTTTATTCCTTATTTTTTAATAAAACTAATACAACAAACCTATCTGCGAAAAGATTTGAACCTCTCAAACGCTTCCTCTTTCATTTTTCAAAAATATACGGTCTCAGTTCAATCTCAGATGTCCATTTCTATTTAGTTTTCTCGAACCCACTTACGTTTTCTGACAGAATCTCAGTTATCAGTTAGTTCAACCACTGGTCATCTCAGGTGTCCTAATTATTCGCTGTACGATTCCTTTCGCTTCAAAGGTGGCATTTATGCATATGTTTGCTCTGACGTTCCCTGTCAAAGGTATAGCAATTTGTAATAAAATCCTTTTGATCTTCTCTGTTTTAAAATCTCTCCACTCCATTCTGTCAAATTCCTCTGTTGCCTCTGTCGATCTCAAAATTCCAGTAATTGTAACTCTTTGCTTCCTTTCTTTGAAGGTTGAATTTCTCTGGTCCGACTTCACCTAACAGTGAGGAAATTTTCCGTGGCGAATTTAATGTTCCCAACTCCAGCTGGCTTCAATTTTCTAATCACACGGACCCAGCTGGTTGAGATGCTGATACTTTTTTAATTACTAATGGCCTAGAACAGATTCAATCTGTGCTAGGCCTTTAGTAATTTATCTGCAAGAATACCAGACAAGCCTAACCACACAGCCAACACGGTTGATCTTTTTCTCAAGAACAACTCGTCCAAGTGCATGGCGGAGGTGAATGGTCCTCTATGCACCTCAAATCACAACTTGGTGATGGTCTCTTCTTCAAAGGAGTCTTTCTCTCGTGGCTCTTCTCAGCATCGGGTTGTTTGCCCTAACAAGAATGCAAAATGGGATGATCTGCCATATTTTTATTCTTCTTTTTCTTGGTTGGATTATTGTTTCAAAACTTCTGATGTCAACGTTTACTAAGGTCGTGTCAGCGAAATTATTCCTGTAGGAATGAAATGTTTTATTCCGCACTCCATCGTACATCTCATCCTTCATCTAAACCTTGGTTTTCCAATAAATGAGTTAAGGCTGTTCAAAGATGTATATCGCAATTGGCTTACATCCATATCTTCAGGTTCATTTTCTATCTACACCAAAGCTCGCAACAATTGTCAAGGAATTATTAATCAGTCCAAACTAGATTTTGAACAGGCAAAGAGTAGAAAACTTTTTTTTCTATAAACAGAAGTCGAGCATTCTGGTCCCTTGCAAAAGCTATTGGCTGCAACTTTTGCCTATCTGTAAAATCCCACCTCTGTTAAAACCTGATGGTTCTATTTCCACCTCAGTTAAAGATAAAGCCAACTTGCTAGCACCTACTTTTCTTCTAACTCTTGTATTGACGATAATTGTAAAATCCTCCTACCATTCCAGCGCATTCCACACAATACCTCTTGTGATCCTTCGTCAAAAAGGATGTCAGAAAATTTTTGATCAATGTTGATGCCACGAAAGCTCCAGGTCCTGATGGTATTTCGACACTTTATTTTCAAAACTTGTGCTGCTGAGCTTACTCTTGTTCTGTGTCGCCTTTTCACACTTTCTTATTCTAATGGTGTCTTTCTTTCTGCTTGAAATTTGCTCATATCCAGTCAATTCCTAAAAGGGGTTAAAATCCTTCCCATCCAATTATCCTTCAATTGTACTTACCTCTACGGATTCTAAGGTAATGGAGAAATCTATTAACTGCCAACTCCTAAACTAACTTAATCTTCCATGTTATCAATGATCGCCATTATGGATTTCGGCAGTATAGTTCCACTTGTGATATACTGGCTTATGTTACCCATCTATGAAAAAATTCAATGGAAAAGTTTGAAACTCAAGCAGTTGCTCTTAACATTGTCAGAGAGAAAACTGGATATCCAGTTTTCTCTCTGACCGTTCGCTGCGGGTGACAGTGGATGGCTCTCTCTCTTTTAACCTCTTCACTAATCCTTGTGTTTCCGAAGATTCAGTTGTTTCTCCCACTCTTTTCTTCTTGTATATTAATGACCTTCTTCTATTGACTGGAAACCCTGTCCACAGTTTTGTTGATGATAGCGCATTGCACTTCACCTTCCAGTTAGAGAAATCTTGCCCTGTATAAAGAGCTTCGACTTCTCGAATATCCACTACCAATTTCTAAAATACTGATCTCCACGTAATTTTACAGTGGGGAAAAGATAACTTAGTTCATTTATAGCCTTCTAAAACCTAGTCCTGTCTTCTCAGAAAGGATTCTTCTGCTCCTACGCTTATCTTAGACAATACTCGGCTTTATAGACAAAATCAGATATATCTATTAGGGATCACTCTGACTTGTAATCTCTCTTGGCATAAGCACATCACAAATATTGCTTCCTCTTCATCTAGAAAAGTCGGTTTTCTCTTTTGCTCTCATGGTTATATTTCTTCTAAACAGCTGCTCACTCTGTACAAATTTAAAATCCTCCCTACCATGAAATATTATTCCCACATCTGCTGCGGTGCTGCCGTAACCTCTTTCAGGCTTCCAGAATACTGAAAAGAGCGTAGTTAGGTTAATTAATGACCCATCTCTCCACTCTCTGTCTTACAGACATTTTGTTCCTGCTGCATGCCTTTCCAGTAGATACATCCAATGAACACATGTTCTTCTGAATTGGCTTCTATCTCTCTCTCTCCCAAACCAGTCCGAACACGCGCCGCAACCAGCCAACATCCATTTACTGTCCTACTTCAAGCTCACAGAATGACCTTTTCCTCTTCGCATTGATCCCTTCAACTTCTTTATCTTGTCTTTCACGTATTTCCTGAAAATTACAATCTACAGAACGTCAAGTCTAACGCCAACAAATATCTTCTTTTATCTTCTCAACCTTCAACCCACGCACGGTACTGTGTACTGTATGTTCTAATTCCTTTTATGTTTGGGATTTTCATAAAAAAAATTATAAAGACTATATGTTGTGCGGATTCTTCAATATCATATATAACAGGTCGCTGACGAAAATGGGTAGCAATTAAACATTACCCCTCACGAATACAAAGCACTTCGAAAAAGAGGCGATCACAATTTGCTTCCCTAGCTGAGCTCGGTTAATGACCATGAATAGTACATGTGGACAGAAAGATGACGTTAAAGATGATGATGCTATTCTCGTAAAAGATATAAATTTGAGGAGTTGTTTCCTTCTTGCTTTTGTCGACTCTATTGTTGGAAGTAGTCCAATGCAGTCACGCTAAACATATTAGCATATGTGACTTGCTTTTTTTTGTATAATAAACATATACTTGTAATGTGCAGGTAATATTATAATTTTTTCTTACGAAATATGGGTATGATTTCACATTTTTCTCACCATGAATGTAATTAAATTCAATTTAATTGTGTTATTTGATTTCCTATATACTACTGAAAGTGTAACTCTTGTTCAGTATAAAAATTCATTTCAGATATTGCCTATAAAATGGCAATTTCTGCTTAGATACATAAATAGCAGTGCAATTGTTCCTTCATATTGATTAGCACTTCACATACGTCATATGTTGAATGCTAGCCGATGCTGAATTGACTATTTAGACGGCTATGGACACTACAATAGAGAGAACTCCATTTTTCCTCACGACTTTATAATTAAATACATACACTGTGCTGCCACTTTATCATCTACACCTACCTAGTAGTGTGTCGAGCCTCCTTTAGCCTTCAAAACAGCCTGAATTCGTCTAGGCATGGATTGAACAAGATGCTGAAAACGTGTAGGAATGGAGTACCATGCAGACATGAGTATGTCACGCAGTTCCTTCAGATTCGACGGAGGTATTAGTATTAGTAATGGCCGCATGGTGCAAGAAAGCCTATGGCTTATGCTGCACCAGCCAAAAAAAAAAAAAACCCCGAATAAAACAATGATAAAAAAATAAAAATAAATAAATAATAATAATTAATAAAAGAAAAGGAAATTAAACCTATCATCCTGTGCGCTTCCCTGACCCAAAGGTACTATCCAGATGACCTTTGAATTTCCCCAAACTGTCAGCCTCTACCACCCATGTAGGCAACTTATTCCAGTAATTTATAACTCGCTGGCTAAAATAAAACTTCCTGCAGTCCAATCTAAACATTTCCCCCCGACGTGTAGGCCTGCAGCGAACAGCCCTTTCCAGCTCATCCCAAAGATGTTCAATGATATTGAGATCCGCGGACTGAGCGGGCCACTGCAGCAAAGAAAAGTCATTATCATGTTCCTGGAACCATTCCATAGTGATTCTGGCTTTGTGCCGGCGCATTATCCTGCTGGAAGTAACCATCTGACTGAGGATAAACTGTCAACATGAACGGATGCACTTGGTCAGCAACGATGTTTAGGTACGATGTGGCATTCAGACGTGAATCTATGGGTATCAATGGACCCAACGTGTGCCAAAAAAACGTTCCCCACACTATAAAACACTGCCCCCACCACCTTGCATAGTAGTCGTCAGACATGACGGGTCCATGGATTCATGTTGTTTTCGCCAAATTCTGAGTCTTCCATCAACATGACGTACCAGGAACTTCGACTCGTCAGACCAAGCAACTGTTTTCCAATCCTCGATAGTCCAGTGTTGGTGTTGCTGTGCCCACAGGAGGCGTGCTCTCTTCTTCTTCATTGATAACAAAGGTACGCGATGTGGCCGTCGGCTGTTGTAGCCCATTCGCGACAAAGTGCGACTAGTGGTCCGTTGCGATATTTTGTTCTGCGCACTAAGGTTATATTCTGACGTGATGTGCGACATTGTGGCCCGTCTGTTTGCTTGCACAATTCTAGCCATCCTCCTCTGACCTCTCTTATCAACAAGCGATTTTCTTCAACAGGAGTGCCGTGGAGAGGATGTTTTCTGTTCATTGCACCATTGTCGATACACCCTTGAAACTGTGGTGCGTGAAAAGTTTAGGAGAACTGCCGCTTCAGAGATGCTTTGTCCAGCACGTCTTGCACATACTACCATGCTACGTTCAAAGTCCGTTATATCACTCCTTTTCCCCATTCTTCTCCAGAGACTGCAGTTTGCAGAACTGAAGCCTGTCTTGATCAGTTCGCCCTTTCGTTCCCTTCATCAATCTCGTTGCCCTTCTCTTCACCCTTTCCATTAGATCTACATCCTTCCTAAATAGTGATCTCAAACATGAAAAGTTGTGGGATCCTGTAGTACTCTGGTACCACGTATGGGTTGAGAATACAAAATATACTTATTGACGATGGACTTGAATTTCTGTAGATTGTGATTATTAGGAAATACATGTGAAAGTTGTTGGTGTTTTAGGGTTTTAGGCGAATCAGCAACTTAGGTTATATTGTGCCGCATATAATATCTGTAAATTGGGTGTGTTCTGCGGTCGATTTGTCTGTTTACTCAACGAAAAATCCGAGTTTTCGGAAGAAAAGACCTTTTACCCTCCCTTGTGAGACCAACTTACTCAGCTACTTTGTGAAAAAGGCAGCTCATAAAAATTTCTAATATCATCCGCTGGATTCGAACTCAGGTCTTTTCCACCCGGTGTGGGGAGGATGGCGATTCTTACAACTGTGCTACCCATGTGAAGGAAGGCTCTTGCAAGGGAACATAAGTACAGTCTTGTGCAAATGAATGTGAGCATTGAAATATATTTCAAAAAGATAATGGAACCACACCTTTATCAAAGTAAACATCTCTTTTCGTTGTACAGTCCATTTTTTTGAAATTTTTCTTACAGACAGCCAATAGATTTTCAATGAGATTGAGGCCAGAGGAGTTTCCAGGCCATTCCAAGCACTTTATATTGCTTCCTCTAAAAATGCATGGCTCTTTTGGATGAATAGCAGGGAGCAAGGTCCCGCTGGATAATGACACTCCCATTTGCACTAACTTATTCAATGCTGACAACATTTTTTTTGCTAAAATTGGTAGGTACAGGGTTGTTAAAATTAAAGTATCCCTATGTAGAGGGCTCTGGAGCGAGTTCTAAGGCTCGTACTGAAGATAAATTTGGAGAACAGGTTAATATAAATGACCTGGTATACAGGAGCGGATTAAGGTCGATTGAGGCCCCGGGCGCAGAAGAAAATATTGGGCCCCTTAAAAAAAAAGAGAGAGACAGGGAAAATAAAAATACATGTTAACCATTTTTTTAAAAAAATAAAAAATATTATGTATTATTAATGTTTTCCAATAAAATTTGAATATAATATATATATATATATATATATAATATAATTAATAATAGCATAATAATAATCACAAAGTTTTGATCTAATAGTTGAACATATTAGTTTAACTATTAGTTGAACTAATATGTTCAACTAATTTGTTGGGGTTTTTCGTGGGCCCTTCAGAAGTCGGGGCCCAGAGCGCGCGCCCGGTGCGCCCGCCGTTAAATCCGCCTCTGCTGGTATACAACATTTCTTGCGGTGATTGCAACTCGTCGTACCAAGGTTCTACGCGTTTTTCGCTGAATTTTCGTGTTGATCAACACGCGGCCTCAGTTCGTGCTTCTCGTTCAGCAGCGTCAGAATAAGCCTTTCATGCCGTTAACGAAAAATATACTTTTTTATTTAACGAGGCCAAAATACTGAGTGTCCAAAGTAATTATACCAGACTATTAATTGCAGAAACTGTCGAAATTAAATTACATGAGAATTCTGTTAATGTTCGCCGGCCATTTCTAATCTCCGATTCGTGGGCTTTTACGCGCATGCGCGAAGACAAATAATCCTTATTCAAGTTTCATTCTCACCCATATTCGGTAATTTTCGTTCCTGTGATCACGACATACGGTTAAAACGTTGTCAGCTTCAGGAAGGAAAATCGTTTTGCAATTTTTTCGTCAAATTTCTTTTAATTAATTAATTTAATTTTTAGTTGCGTTAGATTGATTTTTAATTGTGTTCAATTAATTTTTAATTATGTCCAATTGGTTTTTAATTATTTTTTCTGTAATGTAAGATTTTCGATTTTTTCGTTTTAATTGCTGGAGAGTATCATACGGAAGTGCTCTACATATTATATTGAGGTAAACTTCTCTTATTATGTTGCAAATAATATTTAAATATAAATTTTCACAGCCAACACTTAATTCTGGTATGATTTGCTTTAGTTGATTTCTGTACTCTGAATACAACAAACACTGATACAAGATGTGATGCCAGATTTCCCCAGCTCCACAGAAACAATTAGGACTCATATCTAATCCAAATTTAAATAATTTATCGTTTAATGAGCCATATCCAGCTAAAATATAAGGTAATTCCATATTAGGGTAAAAGCAGCCATTCATCCTGTTATTAAACAAATTGTACGTTAGGAATGAATAACCGTGTCATATTACCACTTTCACTGGTATTAGTATTAACAATGGCCACATGGTACAAGGAAGCCTATGGCTTATGCTGCACCAGCCAAAAAAAAAAAAATAATAAAATAATAAAATAAAATAACAAAAAATAAATAAATAATAAGAATAAAAATAAAATAATAAGAGAAAAGGAAATAGACAACCAATGCGTTTACCTCCTCCCATAGATAATTATCCAGCTGATCTTTGAATTTCCCCGAACTGTCAGCCTCTACCACCCATGTAGGTAACTTATTCCGGTAATTTATAACCAACGGTATTCCAATGGTCTTGCCACATAAACACAAGTTTCTTTATTACATCTTTTTTAGTAATATTAATTTGAACAATATTATCACTTAATACGTTTAAATAAGTAAACGGAATCCCCTTCTTAAGACAATAACAACATGCTCTATAAATAATATAAAAATCCAAAGGTAAATGCCCTGCAATTACTTGCAGGGCATTAGTGGATACTGTTTTACACGCTCTGCAGATAGCTAATAACACCAGTCTCTGTATAGATAAAATTTTATTTCTAAATTTAATATTATCTTACCTTTTCAAACCAAATGACTGATATGTAAGAAAGAATAGACAGGAAAATGGCCTTATAATACACAGCAACACTTTCTTTTTTAAACCCCAATTAGAACGTGTAATTCTTATAACCGCCGAAGTAAAATTCGTAATCTTTTCACACAAATATGTTAAATATAGCATAAACATTAATTCATTGTCTAAAATAATCCCTAAATGTTTAATCTCCATCACCCTAGGAATTTGTTTTCCTTGTAAAAGAACCCTAGGTAGTCTTCCTAAATATAGTTTCCCCCTTAAATAACATCTTTACAGCCTTAGATGGGGATACAGTCAATTTTTGCTGACAGGTCTGCTTAACTAGACTGGACGACACAACTTCAGCTCTGTGTTCCAATAACTTCCTTGATCCACCTGAATATACATACGGCAAGATCATCCACATAAGCAACTTGATAACAAAATTCCTGTTCAGTAGCCAACCATTGATGTAACACTAAGTTCCTTTTCAAAACACTGGACCTAAGACTGATTCATGGGGGCATCCTCTAAAAATCATATTCTTAAAAACCTTATGCTGGGCCCTCAACAATATCTGTCTATTATCTAAATAATCAAAAAGTGCTCGTATAACAAATTTGAAGAATACAAAAGTTTTAAGTGAAAGCAGAATATTGTGAAACCAGACATTGTCAAAATCCCTCTAAAAGTCTATAAATATAATTAATTCATAATTGTGTTCAGATTGCAGAATATGTGCTGTTAAGTCTCTTATAGCATCAACTACAGAAAGGCCTTTGGTAAATCCATACTGATTTACAAACTTAAATATTATATTATTATTATTATTATTATTATTATTATTATTATTATTATTATTATCATCAATTTATTTCCGAAGAAATGTCCCTTTGCAGCTCTGCAGCTAGAGGACAAGAGTTACATACAGAGATGAAAACATAAAATACAGACAAATACATTGTATACAGAGCCAGATACCATATACGGCCTTAAACAGCCACTGGTGAAGATCCAAAAACATAAAGTTACAACAAATAAAAGTGCATACGGATCTTGGATAGTGCCGCATCACAGAGAGTCCACCTGGAGCATGACTAAGGCATACATGTCTGCAAGAATGGAAGATCTGTTGGTTCTGTCCTTGCAAAGTTTCTCAACCTCTATGGCTACTCTATTAAATATTTGGAAGGAGTTATGTGGAAACATGTTGTCCAGGGAGGACATGCTACGCAGCTTCGATCTGTATGGGGAGGTGTTGGACTGGCATCGTCTCCTGTCGGACGGTCTGGCGATGATATCCCATATATCAGGTGAGCTCAGTTTTCTGGATAGAAGCTGAGAGAGGGTAAGAAAGTTCCTAGAGATGATGTGATACCTCCAAGAAAGCGTATTAAGATTGGTGACCAGAACAGATTTTGAGATTGTGGGTGTTAGCCCGGCAACCCTATTTAGCCATTTCAAGATCCAGAATTCTAGGGAGAGGAACGTTGCTTGGTATGATGAGGGTGCTGAGGACCATATAGTCGAGGCATATAAAGGAATTGGGAAAATGCAACGAAGAATGTATCTGATGATAAGGTCCGGGTTATGGAAGTTGGAGATCTCTTGTTTTACTGCCCATAAAGCCGAATATGTCTTAGTTCGAGTGGCATTAAAGTGAGGCAAGAAGGTGAGGTCTTTGTCCCAGGTGACACCCAAATCCTTATGTTGGGTGACTTTTTTAACTGGAGAGTTCGCTATAATGATGTTCACATCGTTGGTATTTTTCTTCTTGGTGATAGAGAGTTGTGAAGTTTTCTCTTTATTAATGGAGAGCGCAATCGCCTGAAGGTAGTTTTCCAGTTTATGTAGCTGTCGGTTGGAGCTCACAGTAATAGACTGGAGAGACTGGGGGCATTTTGTGATGATGAACAACTTAATATCATCTGCGTAGGTGGTAAAATTAGTACGGTTTGATAGGAAGGGTTCTAAAGATGCGGCAAAGAGGGCGGCAGAGAGAACGCCCCCTTGGGGGAGCCCTCTGGAGCAGAGAATGTGGTGATTATGGTTTTGATTTCTGATCCATAGGGTCCTGGACTGAAGGAGTTTCCTAAGGAGAACTAGGATGTTGCGAGAGATTTTGAAGTAGTTGCACAGTATGGCACATAATGCATGAGTGGACAGATTGTCAAAGGCCGGTTTAATGTCGAGGAACACAATATCCAGTTGCCCTTTTTTGCTTAAGGTACTTCAATTCCGAACAGTGTGTCCAAGAGGTTGGTGATCGTGGATCGTCCAGGTAGTACACTATGGAGGTATGAAGGTTTGTGGCCGAACATGTGATTCACTTAATCAGCAATTTAATTTTAGTAAGAGTAATCTCTCATAAAACTTACCCGAGTTGGCCAACAGAGAAACAGGCCTGTAACTCTTAGGGTCACACAACCCTTTCCCTGGGTTTTTTAATAATTTCAAGAGCGTTAACTTCCAAAATCCAGGAAAAACACCCTCTAAATAACATTTTTTGTACATGTTTAGCATAATTGCTTGATATAATTCTAAAAATTAAGAACCATACAATTTTCTACTACGTCAGGACCAGGGCACTTATTTATGTTAATTTGTGAAGCGACTAATTGCAAATCATCATACGTAAATAAAGAGTCATCCTCAGGTCCACTGTAATGTGAATTCTCATATCTAAGTTTAGCCTGTATCTCCAGTATCTTTCCTCTCTTTTCTCCAGTATCTTTCCAAAATCATCCCCAGGGAATAACTTACTGGCTACCACATTAATAATAGTATACCAGTCTACTGTCTCCACATTATCAATAATCACTGTTAAAAATGTTATTACTCTATAATTTATTCATTAATATTTTGTAAAGAAGACCCCGGGGTTTAGTATTTCCTGTAGTTAGAACTAAGTTTCTCCAAGCCATTAACTTACTCTCATAAATTATTTTAAAATACACATTTTAAAATTTTATATAATTCTTTGTAATATGCAGCCTCTTGTACCTCCCCATCATTTAAACCTTTGATAAATTTTCCTGGAAGCAAAAACTTCTTATTGCAATACTGACAATTCAATACACCACCAAGGTACTTGCTTATTAACTGCTTTCCTTTTCCTAGAGGCATAACTTAATGCTCTAAATAAAGAATTTTGAACATACATTGAGTATTCCACTGCCTCTAGAAGATTTAGTTCATTTATTATAACACTATTTAAATCAACCTGCAAAAATTCCGTAATTCCTTTACTTTTAAATTATTAATCTTTAATAATAATAATAATAATTTATTTATCCCTATTTTATGTCACACTTTTTTGGGAGATAACAACAAAAAGGGAGGGAGAACACATAAGCCAATGGCTTTTTAGGGGATGTTCCCTTAAAAAATTATGAATATACAAATACTGTATACAATTGAAAAATGTACAGTTCTGAAATTGTACAGGTAATGTTCAACAGAAAAGGCATAAATAAATTGGAGTTTTTTTGTACATTTCTTTGCAGAAGACTTCAAAAAGCATCACTACTTATAACATCATTGTGAACATTTTTACAATTAAATGAGAAGAGAAAAGAAAAATGATGAGATACATGCACAGAAATTTACAAACTATTTGCTAACTGCTTCCTTTAACATTTGTACATTGTTTCCATGTTGATGTTTTTAAAATCCGGGAGTTGAGTGGAAGGTAATTTGTATCAGACATCCCTGGTGATGTGTTCAATTAGTAGTTTCTTGAATTGATTTTGTGAAGTGACATTTTTGATTTTTGCAGGAAGTTTGCACCTCTGTATTTTATGCTTTTGTGATCTATGGCTTTTCTGAAAAGCGGAATCTTCAGGTTGGCTTCATTTCTTAGATTGTATGATATTTCTTCTTCGTCTGCGGTTATGAGAAAGGATCTGAAGAGAGGGGGAAAGTCTGCTGTCTTCATAGCATTGTAAACAAGGATCGCCTCGGCTTTCTGCAATAGCTGGTAGATGCTTAGGAGTCTCACTTCCTTGTATCTCGAACTAACCGATGCGTTCCAGGGAAGGCCCAAAATTGAACGAACGCATCGATTGGGAATAGAGTTGATTCTCGCGAGGTTTTCTTGGCTGGTGGTACCCCATGAGATGATTCCATAGGTGAGGTGTGGCTGAATTAAAGAAAGGAATACTTTTCTGAGAAGAGAAGGAGACACCCAGGCAGAGGCCCTGGCGAGTATTCCCGCTAGTGACGAAGTTTTCTTTCGTAGGGTTATCATTTGTTTTGCCCAACTTAGCTTATCATCTAGCCAGATTCCGAGAAACTTGGTTTCATTCACCCTTTCAAGTTGTTTTTCTTTGTATGTTACGTCTAAATCAATATTTAGTGGTTTGTTTTTCATTCTAAACACCATATATTTTGATTTTTCTGGATTCAGTATAAGCTGATTCTTTTGAAGCCAATTATGCATCACAGAAAGCAAGGCAGAGATTTTGAGTTGGAGCTCATTAGGGTCTTTATCTGTAATTAGGATGGAAATATCATCGGCATACGCTACTAGGTGAGAAGATTGAAGAAGAGAGAGAAATTCATCGATGTAAAGAACATATAGGATAGGTCCGAGAAGTGAGCCATGAGGTACTCCCCTGGAGAAATAACAGATGTCAGAGTATGATTGATTTGTTCTTACGACAAACGGCCGATCGGTAAGGTAGTTTTCAAGGAGAAGGTTAATTTTCCCTCTCAAGCCAAGGTTACTGAGTTTGTTAAGTAGAATAGTATGGTTTATGCAATCAAAAGCTTTGGATAAGTCAAGAAACAGTGCTATAGCATAGTGCCCCTTTTCAAGGCTATCAATGATCCTTGAGCAGAAGTCAACAATTGCAAGATCAGTGGATCTTTTAGAGCGATAAGCATACTGTTTTGGATGGATGAGCTGATTTTCTTCAAGAAAACCCATGAGTCTGCTATGAAGAATTTTTTCGAGTAATTTTGCAAAAACTGAGAGTAGAGTTAATGGTCGAAAGTTGTTGATGGAGTTACAACGGTTTCCCTTTGGAACAGGAATGATTATTGCTTTTTTGAATTGAGAAGAGAATTTACCAGATTGAAAAGAGAGATTGAATATATACTTCAGTGGCGTAAGAATTCAGCTAAGGATCTTTTTCAGCAGAGAAAACCTCTGCTGAAAAAGGTCCTTAGGTCTGTATGAAAACCTTTTAAAATCTTCTACATAAATGTCATTATTTTTAATATAATACTGCAGGTTAATACTAAAAGATATAGTCCTACGATCACTATTAGTACAGTTAAGGATCATTCATATACCAATTAAGGATTCTCTTAACTATACCCTTTGAAGCAATTGTAACATCTATGTTTGAGGAACCCAAAAAATTATCAAAAGTTGTAGGCTGGCCACATTTATTAACAACAAAAAAATCATTAGCTATAATGAAATCTTCTGGAAAAGTACCTCTGGTGTCTGAATTACCAGTGTACTACAGTACTATCCTAGCATTAACATCCATACAATAAATAATGTTGCTGCTTCCAGCAATCCCTAAAACACTTTCCATATAATTTAATGATTGTTGTATATCATTATTAGGAGAGAAATATTGTGATACTAAATAAAATGAGATTACAGGTGTTGGAACATGAATACAAAACTCCTTCAGCCAAACATAAGCCAGACAATACTGTTACATTCAAATTGTGATTCAGCACAATTTGAATGTAACAGCAATTGCCACCTTAGGTTTACCATTATCAACTTGCACCACATGTGAATTAACAGGAAAACCAACAACTTTATGTCCCCTCTCGTGCACTAGTATATGGCTCTTGTAAACATTGAATATTAGCTTTCCTTTCAAAAGATGCCATCCTAATTTCATCCATCACACTACGCGACCTATGACAGTGTAATTGCAATACATTAATACATACTGCAGTAATACTGGTTGTATTGGTCTAACAATACGTATTTATATAATCAGTATTATCCATAATTTTCTCTTAGCCTTGCGATCTCTAAAGCTCTTGTATATTCAGGACAATGAGAGTCACGTATAGAATGGTTAGAATCCTTCCCTCGCCTTCTACAATTAACACATTTAGGTTGCTGATACTTATGTGGGCAGTCTACAAATAAATGACCTGACTCAGTACAATGTGCACGAGACATTTTTATTAGTATATACTTAAGAACTATGCCCATATCCTAAACATTCGAAACATTTTGTTACTATTGTAAAACGCCTGTATTTGTGTGAGGAATTCCCCAAAAATATTCTGTTATTTTCCAATAAACATTTCAAAAACTTAGGTAATAACCCAACAACCCAATTAGCTTTAGAGCCAGTGTTAAAGCGAAAAGTTACTCTATCTTTAACTTTCTGTTCATTAAAACCATGCTCTTTTAAATTTTTAATAAAAATGTCCTCGCAAAATTCCTCCTTTGTATAATCCTTATAAATGTCATATATTAATATGGTTGAATTAGTAGTTTTTAACTTGACATGTTTTATCCCCTTTACAGGATAATGATTCAGATCCAATTAATTTATTCAAGTTATTTGTTGTTTGAGACTCAACTAAAACTCCCTTATTTCTTACCATCCTAAAATTTCTTATTTTAACTTCTTTGAAGTCCTGTTTTAATGTGTCTCATCTACTGCCGGCTCTGCAACTTTTCGCTCTACATGCACACCTTTTTTCTCACAGTGGATGGTATAGCGCGTCCAGGATCGCGTATACATACGAAGAATATTTCGTGACCATCGGATGAGAGCACTAAAGTCGTCACCCATGAACCAAGGATTTATATCCCCAACTATTTCGTCATTATCTCTCTATCACTTGTCCCCTGATGGCAGTTTTTGGAACTGGCACTAGGGTAAATTGTCAAGAACACTGTCAGTACTATGGGACGAGAATTTTTGACTTGCCATTTTTTCATGGGTTAGATAATGTCATTTCTAAATTTTATATTTTTACCATTAACAGTTTTCCGCTTACAGCTATCTGAAATTTACGCACTTTAATTATAATCACCCTGTACAATTCTGTCGAACCTCTTAAAACTGGCAATCGAAACATGATCATTTGCCGGATCTGGGAAATTTCTGGATTTCAGGCTGACATATAATCGTAAAAAATGAGAAAAATACTGTATTTCTTTACTGTAAGTTATTGTACATAGTGTAAACGTGCATAGTGTTTAGGATTAGGCGCCACAGTGTAAAAGTTCAGCCTATTTTCGAGAGAAAGGTAACCTATAATGCCTGGAAAAGTACAGTACATACATAGCACAGTAAAAATAAAACTAATTATTCCTGCCCCCCATAAAAATGTATCGTACTGTGTACAGTGTATTTTGGACAGGAAATAATTTCCTTTTTTGTTTATAAGCAGTAAAGAACTAAGATTTTTGGCACTGACGGCCAAATATTAGAAATGCACCTCTGTTCTTCATTAATACTTCAAAACGTTTTGCTTCCCTCTCCTTCCAAATTGCATTGTATACATTATGATGTATTTTGGAAGGGGAACGCGAAAAGGTTGACATAACTGCTTTACCGAAGCCCCTAATCGTTTTTGATAATACAACTTTTTCCACACCATATAGATGATCTGTGTATGCATTTTGAACGGCCACTGTTCTAGCTATGTCGATGCTGTTTACAAATGGCAATCAAAAATTCAAAAAACATTTCATTAACAGTAAGCGTTTTAGTGAAACATTACCAGTCTGCTTCGTGAGCCCAGAAGTTCTGAGTAAACCCTCGCTTGTTATCAGTGTCTCTAATCTTGTTCACGAATAACAATTAGACAATTCCATGACTTAACGGCATCAATTCCATGAAGTTGTCAAGAATATTGTCAGCTTGCGGTTTATGGCTCTGAAGTGAAATCTCAATCCCCCTCTCCCACAAATTTGAACAGACAATACACTGTTATAATATGGCCGCTGATAAGACGGCGATGCACCGTTAAATCAACAGCAACCGATAAATGAATTTGACGATTTTCGAGTTGTTTGCCGGATTGTCCATTTTCTTAAACATAGCCGGAAAATGGTTGCCTAATTTGAGCGGTTCGACTATATACTGATAGCCATCTCATAGCCTTGGTTGCTCTGGCGCTTAACACATACCAGCAACATCCGTCTGTTGCGCTGCTGGTAGAGTGTACGTTATATGCATCCCATTTTAATTTTTTGTTTTGCCTAGTTCAGGATTAAAATTGATAAATTTCTGTTGAGTTCATGTGACTGCAGTACTCCTTACTTTCTTATTTTCGTTATCTTCTGCTTCTTTTTCCCATTAAGCATCCTGCTTGTTTGGTTTAGGATAAATTATCTTATCATCTTCTTGGTCTGTTACTAGCCTTCAATTTCCTTGAACATTTAATTTTACATCTACAGGGTGGGTTGCTAGTCCTTCTCTTCAGTGGTGGTCTGCCCTTCGTCCCACCCCTATGCTTCTGTCTTTCTGACCAGGGTGGCCCTATCAGGAACTTAATCTCCTGCCAGCATAGCAGGCAGTAGATTAAGGGTCATTGGGGTTCTCAAACTTTCTCACCACAATAAGGTGGTAGAGGAGAGTTATTATTGTTATTACTACTACTACTACTACTACTACCTGTACTCGTTTTATTCTTCTCCCTCTTATTATTGATTCGAAAACATCTTTGGCGGCACCTTCTACATTTTCGAACTGAAGCTAAACCAATTGGCAACGAAATTTTCTAACAGAAATGACGCAAATGACGTCACTTCCTAAATGGTGCTAACGATGCTAACTCAGTCACTAACGGTGATCGGTAGAGTAAGTAGCGGGTAGTAATATTATGCAAGAATATAAGCTCTCCCCGCTTAACCCGTCTCGTAGACGGCCCGATCCTACTCGACCCGATCCGAGTCCGAATTTGTTTTTCAGATTCATTATCCATACCTACCCTAACCGATTTTTATCCCGGCCCGACTGAAACTTTTTATATAAATAAAATCGCTAGCATTAGTTTCTGATGTTTCATAATAATAAAGAAATAAATTTTCAGATTGAAAATTCAGTATTCATAATTATATAACAATAATAATTATCCAAAATAATTATCAATATTAATTACAAAGAAGGAAGATATAATAAATTTTAAATTTAACATACTTAATATAATTCCAAAACGAATACACACGCTCACATGCTTTATATTGCAAATTGTTGTGCAGAAATAAAATGAGTCAGCCCTGTCGCTACTTTCGACGCTCTTTCATTGCTAATCGGCTGCACTAAAATTTCTTTCGGAGCTTGCAAACTGGCGGGTTATTTCCAGGAAAGAGTCAAAATCTCGGTGAATTTTGGAGACGTTGCCAAAGTGCTCCTTATTGGCCAATTAAAAGTGTCAACAGACAAATAATATACCTTTTTTTCTAAAAAACCTTTAAAAAATTTTTTTAAAATATATAAGAAATAGTCAGAAATGTTTGAAATAATAATTCATTTCGATTATTTGTACCTGACCCGAACATCGTTCGTGTACCCAGACCCTCGGGCGCCGGGTGGGCCGAAGCACGAGGACCAGTTCCGGGCCCCTACAGACCTCTAGTATATAGTACTGTATAGTATAACTACCAATCATATACAGTACTTATACTGTATAGTATAACTACTAATATACTATATAGTAGTATATGATCAGATGTTTTCACATGAAACATCTTTCGTGCGTACAGGGTCCACACGCTGTCAAACGCGTTTTTTGTTATTTAACAGAAACTGAAAAAAATAACTCCTGCTTGTTTTTTTTCTCCAGGTGTTAGTTTATATCCAATCTGCATATCTTATTTGCAAGTAAGCTTAGTCTTCAAATCTTATTTGCAAATAAGTTAGTAACTGGAATAATATTTTCTCCTACCCAAACTAGATTTTCTGAGATACACGTATCTTAAATATCAGTTGAAATGCACTCATCTCAGCAGATATAGATTATTTATTATTTTTTTTCATAATAGTTTAAATCAAAAATCCTCAGCCAGACTCGGTTCCAAGCAGTAGCAACTTGCGTAAGTATTAGCATGATTACGTGCAATAACAGGAATGGAGAGTCATGAAAATATATGACTCTCCATTCCTGAGTCAAGCAGTTGGTGGCATTTACATAGTTGCCGACTCTGGTTTTGTGACAGAGAATCCATCGTTTTGATTCGATTTGATCCGTTGTCCGTTTCACCATCGTTACATTATTTTTCTCAATCTTTTTTGCAGTTACATATTTTCTTCGTCTTTTTTTTCGAAAAAAATTAGTAAAAATATTTCAAAAATTTCTTCAAATTATTGCTTATTTTCGTTAACGAATTGTCCATCACATGTTTTTATTTATTTATTTATTCAATTGATTGCTAGTTACAACCGCCTCTTATGCAGCATGCAAGCCAGAGGGAATAAAAAAATTTCAACACAGAGAATAATTTTAAATAAATATTGACAGTTTAGTAACAAAGGTCCATAGTACAGGGTGTCTCCAAAGAGGAGTATCCACATCATGTTCCAGTTAGTACTGATGTGACTCAGTTGTTTGTTGAAAGATAGTCGTTCTGTAGGTCTTACTGGAGCATAATTTTTCGCAGTTGACCTGAAACTGGTTCAGGATTTCTATCGCATTAAGCGGAAATATTGTGTTAATACTCTTCAAGGAGATTGGGTTGGAGCGAAGTGGATTTAGGGACTGCATGATTGCCTCTGACTTCGTGGGTGCGAGATGTTGCCGGATATGATTGGCGCGTGGTATCTACCTGTCATTAACTTGACCAGGATATGCATATTTGTCCTGATAACAATAAACATCCAAGGTGCTAGTCCATGTGCACACATCCAAGGTGCAACATCCATATGCTAGTCCATATTGCAAAATACACACACTGGCTAAAAAAAAAAAAAAAAAAAAAAAAAATGCTAACCTTTATTTAATATCGAATCGACCCTGCTTTGTTTTTCAAATAACAGCAAGAGTGCGGTGCTGCATAGATGCTATAAGGTGTTTTAATATGTTTTGGTTTAATTGTAACCATTCTTCAAGCAAAATATCGCTTATATGCGATAAAGTTGAAGGAAGAGGACTTTGTTGCCGAATAGCTCTCTCCAGCATATCCCACTCATTCTCAGTAGGATTGAGATCAGGTGAATGTGGGGTTCACGGAAGATGGTGGATATCCGTGTCATGTTCTCCGAACCATTCTTGCACGATATGCTGTTGCATTTTCATCATAAAGTGGCCATCACCTTTTGGATAAAAGTGTAACATTGCAGGATGCAGTAGTTTTGATACAAATTTCACAGGAATACTATAGAGATCTAGAAAATTCTTGGCACTGAAATTATTCAGTGTTTTTTCCTCAAAAAAAAAAAACACACAAAAAAACTAAGGTACTCCATGGATGACATTCGACCTTCCACCGGTATTAACTGATCCAGTCCGTGCCAACAAAACATTCCCCCGTGATTCAAGAGCGTGCATCGCTTCGCGTGGCTCTCGCCACAGTCTCTGCCTACCATCACTACAAAACAAAGTGTGTCGTGATTCATCTCACCACATGACTTTCTTTCATTGTTCCACTGTCCAATCACGATGTCCTTGGCCACCGCAAGGGGAGTTTTCTGTTTTTCTCTGAAACAAGCGACTTCCGAATAGGCAGGCGACTGCCAATACTCAATTTCTTCAGTTCCCTGCGCATGGTACGGGTTGGAATAGGGCAGTTCTGAGCGTGGTTGAATTCAGATGTTATTTGCTGCACACTGGGAGTTCTATTTTTCTGTATAGTCCTCCTTAGCGTACGACTGCTCCGCTCTTGAAATATTGTTTTTCGTTCATTTTATTCTCCCACATTTACGCATTTGAGATGTGGACGAACCGCTTGCTTTCCAGTCATTAAAAACCTCTGAGAAACCAGTTATGACTTTCGTTTCTTGCCTTCCGATGCCGGACCATGCTTTCTTTCTCTTCTTGGCCCACTTACCTGCACAGCTTTCAATGCATATGTTTCGCATTCTTCCATACCTCAAAAAAAAAAAAAAAAAAAAAAAAAACATGATCTCTTTCAGTCCGCAGTTACTCGCGTTCTCTACGCCTCACTACCCATTTGTGCCTCCGTAGCCAGGTGGGAAGTAGCAGCAGTGCGTAGCACATGCTTCTTGATTAGATCGGGGTTCGAGCCCGTCACCACCAAATACGGAGGATGCGGAAAGGTCAAGGGAATGACCACCGCATATTCCCGGAGCAATATGGCCTTAGTTGCTAATGCTCCTAAAAACCAAAACAACAAACAAACAAACAACTACCCATTTATCTCACGTTTTTTCTTCTTCATCTTGCTGCCACGAGATGTGAACTCCGACCAACAAAAAATCTACTCCCACTTCAACCCGCAAACTCACGACCCTTTCGACCACAGAGAAGTCAGATACAGAATGCACACTTGCTCAACTTACTCCCCCCCCTGAACTTTACTCTTTCCCTCAATTTTGGAATGCCTTTCCAGGACTCAAAACCAAACCTCACACTGCTTAATTTTCCATTCCTTCCTATTTGCTAAAACAACTCACCACAGCTGTCTCCCTAGCACACAAACCAACCCTTCTCTAGAAATTTATTCTTCTTTTTTTTTTTTCCACACCATAGTATGGCCCTTTCACGTTGCCAGTCACCTCCAAAACACTCCGTTTCGTGTTCACAATTTCTCTCTAAATATGGCCAACTTGCCAATATATTAGCCACCCTGACGCCGTTTCGTTTTGATGCGAACACTGGACGTCCACTAATTTCCTGTTTACTTCTTAACGGTGGCTTAGATCAAAAGAGAGGCTTCGTAATCCCATTTTACGGTCCTATTGTTCTTGCCCTCAGCAACCCTTTCTTGCCTGTTCGCAAATGGCACCCTCTACCTATCCTGCTGTCCCTGTTTGCTCTCTTATATTACTCGATAAATCTTGTCTCCATTTAGCCACTATTTTAATTCCCACGCCTAAAACTGTCCATTACTAATTCCAGCGTTCTTCCAAATTTAACCTTTTTTACATTCAACCTAAATATTCTACCTTAATACTTACTATCTCTAACTTAATACTTGGGCATTAATGCTAATTCTCACTTTACATTGCCCTACCTGGATTTATTTTAGCAAAACAACTATTTCTATTTTAATTTGTAAGATCTGTAAGATTTGTAAGATCTTACAATCGTCACCGTTCCCCTAAAAAAATTATATATGTATAATTTTTTTTCTATACTCCTAAATATTCCCCTCCCCTTTGTACATACTGTATATACATATCCACTCTATGTACAGTAACTTATACTAAAACTATTCCCTAACGCAGAAATATCCCCAGTGTAGCCTCCTATAATCCTATCTGTGTTCCTTAATTTTCTAAGTATGCGTCTATCCTTATATAAAATATTCAAATTATACCCCTATAGTTATTAAATCTAGGTCGCTTAACCCCTCTTAATCTTTATTATGTTAACTTGTCATTTCAGTTTGTAGATGCAAATGCATTAACTGTATGTTTGGTTGTCATGATTGCCATTTGCATGATTTCTCATATTTCCATTAATTACGCATCTTACCCTTTGGGAAGATATTTATGGCAATTAGGTATATCAGGTGGAGTCCTTTTATTGGATTTCATTCACAGAGATTTATATCCCATCTAACAAATGCATTTCGAACATTTCTGCAATGCACAATGCAGCGCAAAACACATTTGCAAAATTCACAATTGATGCAGCTTTTTTGTCTGTCACTGTAGATATTTCTAATGCCAGTGTCAAGAAAAGTCTAAAACAGGAGAAGATTCTCTTCATTTGTTTAGTGAGGGAGGAAGTAATTTATTGCTGCGTGTGAATATAGTGCGTAAGTTCCCATTGAAACGTGAGGTTGTTATAAACGCCGAGGTGGCACAAATTTCATAAACTAGCAGTGCATCACTTTCAATTTTTGTGGACAAGTTTCCAGTTTCGTTGAAGATATAGATGAAGCAATAGATGTTTTTCAGCCTCAGTTCAATGAGTTTCAGTGTGAGAGGCTACTCGATGCTATTTTGAAAGAACTGCTGCAGAGTGGCACTTGGTTGGGGAATACATAAAGTGCCCAAGGAAGCTTGAAATATAACAGAATTATACCAAGTTATGCTTATCATTTTAACAGTTCCTTGTGCTGAGTGTGAGAGCATATTTAACGAGGTGAGGGAAAAAACTGAGCTCAGATCGTTTTTGGTGAAGCCTTGGAAATGCTCTAGACAGCCGAATCTATATAGCATGGCCATTATTATGAACACAACTTTGAACATATCTGAAGAGGGTGTCTGCAACATTATCTTTTTTGAAGAAATCGTGACGAGTTAGACAACAGATCATGATACATCAGACAATTGAAAGGAAAAAATTACAGATAGAAAAATCCGAAGTAAGTTAATATTTGATAGCAGCTGTACTGGTAAATAATGGTATGGATGTATTTTCAATGAGAAATGTGCACGTTATATTGCGAGTGAAATTTAATTTCTAGTGCAGTGTGGACTTTAAATATATTCCTGCTTTTTCCGAAAAAAAAAAAAACTGTACTTTCCTTTCCTCTGTTTTTTTTTTTTTTTGCGAAAAAGCTTGTTTTTACATCCCTCCCCCCCAAATTGTTGCTTTTCTTCTTATTACAGTTATGCGATCTCGTGCTTTTAAGAGAGAGAGAGAGAGAGAGAGAGAGAGAGAGAGAGAGAGAGAGAGAGAGAGAGAGGTTTGGACGGAAATCATAATTGAATTCAACATCCAAGAAGGGCATATATTCGTCATTTAAGAGGCGACCCTTTATTAAATTTTAAGTCTTCTATATCCCAGTCTGTTGCGCGTGCGCGTGTTTGTCAGATGTGGGAGAGAGAAAGAGAGAGAGGATATTTAACACACACAGATGCACGCACACACACACAACAAATTGTTTTCAGATATCAACTGTACTGTTTTCACTTTATTGAACTTAATTACGCCTTAGTGACGCCTGACCAACTGTTGCTATGGTAACCGCCGCGAATTCTGTGACGGAAGTAAGTTCACGCAGTTGAGGCGACAGTGTGATTCCAGACAGATTTGTTAATACGGTCAGCTGATCGTTTCACAATTCCTTTAGCGAATTCTTCTAATTGCATTCGCATTTTTCATAGTATTAGTAAACACTTGATTTTTGATTATTTTAATGATGCTAAAACCACTCATATATCCTAAAAACCTAGAAATTAGAAGTTATATTCGGAAACTGATTTAGTTGATTCCTTATACACAATTATACCAAAAGTACTGGGACACTAGCGAATAAGTAATTTTCATGCTTTGTGGGTTATTCAGATGTGGAGAGGATAGCATGGTAGCACAGAAGTATAAATCTGCAGACAGCTCAAATGTCATTTGCTGGCGATATCACATGCAAAATTGAGCCTAGTGAATTTGAAAACGAACGAAACAGATGACAGAATGCCATAAGGAAGAACATACGTAGTAGCGTCTGATAGATTTCGGAGCTTCTCAGTATTTCACAGACTTTCTTCTGGAAGATCGTATACGACCATGCCAAATTAAATACCAATCAGAAAAGCCACTTTTTTCTGACATTAAGATATATTCGAACAATGGGCGATCTTATTCGAAAAACCGTGCCAATCAAAAAGAATCCTTAAGAAATCCGAGAACTTTATAAAAACAATAGTGGCAGAACACATCAGCCATCAGAAGTCTCTCACAGTGTCATAGGAAGGCAAAAATTAGGATTGGCAAGACTAAAGGTAAACATGCTAAAATAACTTTTTGATTTAAAAGCATAATTATTTATGAATTTATTTATAATTAATTTAGATCTAGGCCACATTGTTAATAAGGCAATGTAGTCATTTCTTGGCTGGCTTGGCTGATTATAGTAGAATCTGATTTTCCTATGCACACCTATTAATATGTTTTGTCTTGATTTATTTGACAGACATATTAATGTGTGCATAGACAAATCAAATTTCTGCAGCCATAGGGTTAATTGACAAATAGGATAAAATATACATCGTAAACATTGATTACTAAACGGTTGTTTTTAATGGGTTCTCGAATTGCGTGTCATTTAGTCTATGCTACTACGTCAGTGTGATCGTGTAAAAATACGTATTGTTTGCACTAGTGTTTTAATGTAACTATCCCATAAAAATGGCTGATAAGAGAAAATCAAGTGCTGGAGATGTTCTTGGTTCTAAGAAACGTAGAACCATAATAATGGATATAAACATTGTGTAATTAAGCCTCTGATATAGGTGACATCTACAAATATCAACCGTGCTTTGGATATCCTCGTATTTCGGTAGTGGTAATCATAAAAGACAAGGTAAGAGTTACGGATTATGTTGAGCTCTGCTCGAGTTCCAGCAAAAGTGATAACCCAGCAGTGAACGGAGTTTATTGCTGACGTTGAAAAACCTCTTACCATTTGGATTCAGGAGCAAACTCACCGCTGTGTCCCCTTTAGTTTAGCAATAATTTAAGAAAAGTACAGGAGTCTTCAGAGCATCATAAACAAGAGTAAGGGGTAGAGTTATAATTCCGTAAGTACTTTATTCCTTCAATAGTTTTTCCGAATTTCTAATTTTTGGTGATTTTTTTTATTTAAGCATAAGTTTTTAGTGTTTAACATTACTTTCTGAGCCTTTTTTTTAGCATAGCTACAAACAGAAACGTTACTGACTTTTGACCTGAAGTGATTTCCTTGTCATAAAGCTGTTTGTGACCATGGCAGTGTTGCTGCTTTGGCAAAGTCTTGCAGCCTTCTAGCAATTTTGTCAGTTAGCCACGCCCACATTCTAACTGTGTCTTGTTTCTTCAGGCTTACTACTCTTCTCTTCGATTCCCTGCTATGTTAATAGCGACCCACTTGCTTATTTTTTTCATTCTGCTTGCTGGTATTCAAAGCCATTCTTAACTCTTCAGCATGCCACCTAAGGGAGCGGTTTCATGCAATGTATGTTAAAAACAGTACAAAATTGGGTTATCTGCAAGAGAATATGCAGTATGGTTTTTTGTGATGTGTGGTCATTAATACAGAACTTTTCTAAGTCAAGTGTTTTAAAAAATAAATTCAGATGCCCTTCCTGTAAAAGTGCTAACAAGGCAAGTGCAAATTTACAGTTTTCTTCTAGTCAGCATGAGCTGAATTGTTAGGATACCCCAACAGATGCTGATTACTTTTGCAACGCTGACCATCCTTCGTCTTCCTCTATCAATTTACTAGTCTCCTAAGCCCTCACATCATAAAAGGAAGTCAAATAAAGATGCCTCCACCCAAACGGATAACTCTTTCTGTCTGCAACATCCACAAAAAATGATTGCTCATTTGCTTCCTTGGAACAAATGCTGAGGAAACAATTTAGAGAAAATGAAGATATTAAACAGCATCTTTTTCGAATAGAAGATCAGCAATATAAATTCTATCACTTGCTTCTCGAACTAAATGGCTATGGTCGAAACCCTCCGATGCCTCGCCCTTCTATTTATCAGGCTTCTGCAGTTCCAGCCCTCAGTCCAGATGCTGAAGAATTTTTTCCGAAAAAAAGACCAGCGCGATCACAAAAATCTAGCTCTATCTCTCTTTCTCTCCGAGAACACAATCGTTTCCTCGCAACGTGTTGTAGACACAGGCAGACAACTGATACCCACCACGATTAGCAGTCAACAGAAACCGAGCAGTTTGTATGTGCACTGTCAAAGTGATCCTTGTGAGCATTATCTGGAAAGGACTTCCCATAATAGCTTGTATACAAACTCCCCAAGTTTTAAGTTTTCCCGCAGAAACAACAGAAATGCTAGCATAATAAGAACAAAAAATATGTAGTCTTATATTAATAGAAACAGAAATAGTTCGACGCTTAGAAGTAGTAACATTTTTGTTAGCAGGCTAGATCCCAATACTACCTCCCAGCAGATGGATCAGCTACTATTAGAGCTAGAAATTTCAGGTAGAGCTTTCAAAATAAAAACCAAACATCCCATATTCGCATCCTTCAGAATTGAGCTAAAGAATTGTGACCTACAACAATATCTAAATCCTGATATATGGCTAAACGGTCTACTCGTCATGCCATTTTATGGAGCTATTGGAGAATCTGTCAACAACTCTGGTGGAAAGTTACCAACTAATTCTCAATGTGCTGAACTCTCTGCATAGCTAGAGAATAGCATTCCTGGTTTTAATCCTAATCCATCAATTAACTTGCCACCTAATACATCTGTTTGCCAACATCCTTCTAACACGTATGTCCATCTCAGCAGATTTCTTAAAAATGTAAGAAGCATAAAAAATAAACTGTCTTCGCTTATTTCATTATTGGTTGAAGAATCTCATGACATAGACAAGAATCTCATATGTTTAGTAAGTTGAAACGTGGATGCAGGAATCTGTACAGAATGTTTTCCTACTGCCGAAAAATCTCAGCTACACGCCATGCATGGCATCACAAATTAATCGTAGAGGTGGTGGGACAGCAATAATTTTAAAATTCAATATTAAAGTTTTGAACACCTACAACTCTAGTATCTTAAACTTTGAAAGAATTTCTCTACTGATCCAAGTTAAAGATTCTCTGCTTCAAATTTATAATATTTAATTTTCGTCTGGACCTACTGATGACACCATTAATGAAGTAATATCCTGGATTAATATTGTTCATAAGCCTCAATCTAACATCGTTATAATGGGCGACTTTAACCACCCCCTGCCCAAATATAATTTACAAATGAAGTTGCTGCCCGGCTCCTTTTTAGTTCTAGGAGCTAAAAAAATTCAACTTCCCTGTAACAAGAGGTAATCAAGCGCTTGATCTTGTATACTCTAATTTCCCACTCCAAGAAAAACTTAGCAGCAACATTACATTCAAATCTGACCATAAAAGTAAATAACTGCAAGCAACAGTTTGCGGCCGGAATCCACGCTTCCCTCTGGAAATCACCAAAAGAATATCACCATTTAAATTCTTTCAGAAAGAAAAGTTTTTGCGGCTCTTAAAATACTACCCATGGGATTCTCTCAAAAATATTCCTATACAGGACGCCACCTTTCTTCTTATAAAATGGCTGAATCAATTGAAAACAGAGTTGGCATCCGAACTTGTTAGAATATCTTTTCAATGCAAACCTGGTTCAAATCCCACTTGAAACCATACTTTAAAAGAAAGCAAAAATGACACAGACAGTGGAAGAAATACGCCACTTCATCAGCACATAAAATATAAAAAGAGCAGAGCATTTTAAACTAAAAAAATTCAGTCGTACAAAAATTATGTTATATCCACGCTAAAGCACAATAAAAGAGCACTTTCTACAAAAACAACAGCTACCTAACAGCACGATCTAGTTTTCAAATGGATAAAATGCAATATAGAAACAAGAAATTCTGACATCTGCACTGAAGGTATGCAAAACAGATTTAAAGAATTCAATTCTTATGAACAAGCAGATAGCGTGCAACATGATATGCCTCCCGGTCAAACCCTGCTAATCAACCAACCTGTGAACAAGAATGCAGTTCAGCATGTAATTAACCAATTACGCCTTGATAGTAGTGAAGGCCCTGACGGCATCCCTAGTTTTATTTTTAGATTGCCCAGCGCATACATCATTGATTCGTTAGTGCATATCATTTCCAGGTGGGTTTCTCATCCATTCCTTCAAGACAATGAAAATCGTTCAGGGTTATATTGATTCCTAAAAAAGCTTGCAGTAATAACCATACTGGTTATCGACGAATTGCTGTTTCGTCAATAATTACTAAAATTGTTGAAAAAATTATGCTACCATAACTTCAACATGCAATCATCGCTAATGCACCTGTCAACATGCATTTTGGTCCGAGAAGGCGCTCCACAACAACTAGCCTAGCTGACATCACTGTGCGCATCCAAACTGCGTTTCAAGATCAGGTACAATGTGATGTATTTTACTTAGACATTAAAGGTGCTTTCAATAACATAGATCTTAAGAAAGCTTTTGAAATACTAAAAAATCATTTTCTCATTGACACAATGATCATTTCCTATCTTCAATGCAGCCTAAATCGCAGATTTCTCCTCTTCCCCACCAGTACTGACAATATTCTCGTCACAACCTCAACAGGCATTTCTCAAGGAGGTGTTCTGTCCAGTACTATATTTTCAGCATCTCCTCAACCACTTCTACAAGAAAATCCAAATCTACTGGCATATGCCGATGATTTAAAGTTATTTATAATCTCCAAAGCCAGTGATGATATTCGCAAAGTTATCCATGATGCGAATTTACAGATTTGTGAAATCATCAACCATCTGAAAGATCTCAATCTGATTATAAATGCAAGCAAATCTGCTCAAATTATTTATTCCCTTCAGAAACAACCCAACTATATAGAAATAAAAATTGCAGATGTCCCAATCGCAAATGTCTATGCTCACAAAGATCTTGGAGTTGTTTTTGATAAAAAATTTTCCTTTAATGCCCACTATATGTTGCTGAAAAAATTCAAAAAGCAAAATGGTTAATCAAACAAGAAACAGCAACGAATTCAAGAGAAAAAAACAGTCATTAAGCATGTTCAAAGATGCATCTTTCGCATTCTGTCCTATGCTTCTGAAACTGGTGTGGTGCTCCTCAAGTAACCGTCAAGAAATTCCTCCCCTAGAATATTGGGTTCTTAGATGGCTCAATAGTAAGCTTCGTTTCCCCCCATACAATATCCAGGCAACAGCTTTATGAAAACTTAAAAACAAAGCCTCTGTTTTGCTTTTAAAACTTAAAAACAGATGATCAACGAGTCTGGGGTCATGCTTCTTGTAAAGTTAATTACTTCTGCATGCGATTCACCAAACTTAGCCAATATAATAGCTGCTCCTAACAGAGAAAATTCAAGAAACCAACAATTCAAATCCACCACCAAGCTCAAACAAATGGACAGAATGTTCCCCAATGTATTCCTTCACCTCATAAATCATCACAGTATTGATTGCAAAAGGTTACTCAACTTTTAAACCTACAGGAGTCGTATATCCGATAAAATGAAGAGAAATAAAAACAGCCGCCTGCCTTCAACCCAGTAATTGCACTGAAATCCAAATATACTGTTCTGCAATTTTTTTTATTAATTCATAAGTATAATTCCTATTCATTGTTAATGTTTATATGAAATCTGCTATGTATTCGATTATTTTATTTTATTTCCTTTGTATCGTATTATTTGCCCCTTGCCACGTGCTGTGCTGGGCTTGCTGTATTTGCAATTAATGAATATTTATTTATTATAATCACTTCTCCCCACACTGGGTGGAAAAAACCTGAGTTCGAATCCTGTCACTACGTGGGGATTTTATGTGTCTTTTTTATAACGTGGCTCAGTTGTCGGTCTCAGACGAGGGTAGTGTGTTTTTTTCGTCTAGTAAACAGCAAATTGTGCTTAGGCAGCAAGGTCCATGGGACGTCAGTGTATCCTGTCTCTAAAGTTTTGTGTAGTGTATTCTGTTTCTTATTAATATGCGTGCATGAGTAATTCAGATTTCTGCGCTCTAGGATTAATTGGTAATATGCTAAATATCATGGAAAATGGAGAATATTGAAGTATATAAGGCTTTAAAGCCTTATATACTTCACTTAACCCTTTAAAGGGTTAAGTAAAGTAATTGCCATGTCATATTTACCGTTTCTCCGATGATACACATAAATTAACTTAATAGATTGCGGAAATTTGCATTCAGCCAGTGAGTAAGCGATTGTTGGAATAACCTTCCGCCTAGTGTTGTTGAAGTAGGCAGTTTGAATACATTTAAAGAACTTTTGAGCAAATTACTGGAACAAATAGGCAAATGAAGTAATTTTTTGGCTGATTCTGTATAAGCTTTGCTTACTCGAATCACGTTGCCAATACTAATAATAATAACTCGAGAACACAAATGAAGGAATGATCACCACATAGGTAAGTTCTCTGTGACGGAAACTGCAATAGCATAAGCTGAATAAAACGTGTCTCCTTTTTCGCCCGATGTTCCCCTTTGTTTTAATGTGAGATCTTACCTATCCCTTGGTTCTGTGTCTCCCGCATTAGTAGACACAGAACTGACGTGCCTTAGAGACTAAACCCATGTTTAGTTTTTTTTTTTTTTTTTTTTTGATTTGGTAGTTGTTGGCGCATCGGCTTCTGTGGCCATATTGCACCTCCCAAGGTTTTTGCAGTACTTTGATCCAAGCCCGAGGCGAGAATCGAACCCGCGACCTTTGGGTTGCCGGGCAGGTACTTTACCCACTCGGCTAGCCCGGTCGGCCCATGTTTAGTGTCTAAGGCACAGAACCAAAAAATCGTATTGGTAAATTCTCAACAATTTCTACAGTCTAAATAGCAACGCTACTGCTAGCTGGTTTGTACCCATCATGCCAATCTGTGACAGCCCTAAACGTCTGCATATGCTGTAAAATGAATTCAAGGACCAGTGTAGTTGCCGCTTGTAGTATACAAGGAAATTTACTTCAAATTACCACAAATATCATAAGTTGCTAATGTATAATTTTGTATAAACTTTTGTATAGTTTGTAAAATGTATAAACCTCCTACCATTCCAGTGCACTCCACTCAGTGTCTCTTATGATCCTTCGTCAAAAGGATGTCAGAAGATTTTTGAATAATTTTGATACCACGAAAGCTCCAAGACCTAATGGTATTTGTTCTCAAAACCTGTGCTCTTGAGCTTACTCCTGTTCTGTGTCGCCTTTTTACACTTTCTTTTTCTATTGGTGTTTTTCCTTTTCTTGGAAATTTGCACAAATCCAAACAGTTCCTAAAAAGAGTAACAAATCCATTCCATCCAAATATCGTCCCATCGAACTTACCTCTACGCTTTTAACTGATCAATGATCACCAATATGGATTCCGACAGTGTCGTTCCACTTATGTCATATTGGCTTACGTTACCCATCTGTGGACAAATTAATTGGAAAAGTGTGGTGAAACTCAAGCCGTTGCTCTTGACGTTTCAAAGGCTTTTGATCGTGTTTGGCCTAAAGCTCTTATAAATTAGCTGTCATCTTATGGATGGGCCACTGTTTTTTGTAATTGGATATCTAGGTTTCTCTCTGACTACTCATTGCGGGCGATGGTATATGGCTCTGTCTTCCAACGTCTCCACTAGTGCTGGTGTTTTCCAAGGTTCAGTTCTTCCTCCCACTCTTTCCCTTTTATGGTTGACTGGAAATGCTATTCATAGTTTTGCTGATGATAGCACATAGCACTCCGCCTTCCAATTTGAGAAATCTTTCACTGCACAAAAGAGCTTCAACTTCTTGAATATCCACCCTCAATTCATTAAGTGCTAATCACCAGGTAATTCTCCAGTGGGGCACAGATAACTTAGTTAATTTAATTCCTTCTAAATCTCAGGCATGTCTTATCTCTAAAAAGGATTCTTCTGCTCTTATGCTTGTCTTCGATGACACTTAGATTTCTAGACAAAATCACATACCTCTATTAGAGATTACCCTGACTTGTAATATCTCTTGGCATAAAAAAAAAGAAAAAAAAAAGTAAACTGCAGCCATTATCAACCCACTGCAGGATGGAAGCCTCCTCAACAATTCATGTTGAGGAAATGGACCATAATCTGCCACGCTGGTCCAGTGCGGGTTGGCAGATCGACCGTCTTTAGCGGTCAGGGGCTTGAATCCCGGTCTATTCAAAGAGCGTGTGCTACTGCACTCCCGCTCCTGACCACTCGGCTACGGAGGCCTTTATCTCTTGGCTTAAGCACATCCTAAACATTGCTTTCTCTTTATCTAAAAAAACTGGGTTTTCTCTTTCGCTGTCGGCGTTACTTTTCTTCTAAAGAGCTACTGACTCTGTACAAATCTTAAATCCGCCCTCTCATGGAATTCTGTCTTCACATTTTAAATTGTCTCCACATCATTTAAATGAGCACAGTTAGGTTAAATAATGACTCCTCTCTTACAAAGAGTTTGCATTCCCTTCTCGTAGACTTTCTGTTTCTGCTGCATGCTTTTTCTATAGATACTCCCATGGTCGCTGTTCTGAATTGGCTTCTATAATCCCCCCCCCTCTTCCAAACCACTCCGAATATGTGTCGCAACTCGTCAACATCCACATACTCTCCACCTTGAAACTCACAAAACCAGCTTTTCTTCGTTTTTATTTATCCACTCAACTTCCGTTTTCTGAAACAACTTTGCTTTATACATATTCCCTGAAAATTGCAATAAAAAAAAAAGAAATTCAAGTCTAATGTCATCAAGTGTCTTCTTTCATCTTCTCAACCTTGAACCCACGCACGGTACTAAGTACTGTAGGTTCTAATGCTTGTGGTTTTCATAAAAAATATATAATTTTTTTGATATACACTAAATAAATGTTTTTCATGTTTACTCTGGTGAGGGTCTTTCACTCCCCTCTCCCCAAGGATCGGACTCCTGGTTGGGAACAGCTGGTTTATATGGTAGAAGTGTTATCATTGCTTTTTCTTTCCTTAATCCTCCGTCTCTCCGTTTAAGTTGATGAAAAAATGTTCAGTACTTGAATAGCGAGATAGAAATACGGTTAAACTTTAATGTTCTCTCAAGTAGTTTCATCCACATATCACTTATCGAAGTTTGTTCGCTAAATATACATGTATATTGTAAGGCAGTTTAACAACAGTTTATTGAACACTTATTTTTGGAATATAAATTTTTCTTTCTTTATTTATTTCTTGTGTGTATATTCTGTATCTACAAATTTGTGGATATTTGTGCTTTTACGCGTTTTGCCAGTTTTCAGCAAAACTTGAAAATAGCCCTTGGCATTTTTGAAAGCCATTCGATACTACATAAAAACATACGATTTCCTGGAAACTTGGTTGGTGTTACAGTAAGCACTTCATTTCGCAAATCTCTTAGCATTTTGTTCTCAAGTGTTCTCAGTATACTATTCGATTTTCCAATGTAAAATTTTGAACACACTGGAATGATAGGCAAAGAATTTTAACTTTCCTCTCAGCCTTTCCGGTAGTAACATTACTACTCAAAAGTTTACTCTTTCTTCTCTATGAAAATCTGGAATGCAAAACGTCACTCATTCCATTTTCTCCTTTTGTTAGAAAAAAAAAATAATAATAAACGACACTCACGTTCCTTGTGCTCTGTAGGAGGAAATCATGTTTGAGAAGGTATCTGTATTCCACCAGTGTGTCCTCATTTTTTATATATATGGAACACGTGAATAGAACCAGAGCTGTATCTGAAATTCAGATTATAATAATTAAATACGTTTAACACAGTTTAACACACGTCTCATTATACAAGACTTATTTAATGGCAATATTTTTTCACTTCCTTTCAGCTGTTCATTCGTATTTCGTTAAAAATAATCGATTTTTAAGTGAGAACCAACAACTGGTTTATTGAAATACTCGCTTATGTTTTTATTCCCAAGCATTGTGTGTAATGATGTTGTCTGTCGTTATGCACGGTTTTGTAATTTAAGTGTACTCGAGTCTACCTCGTTTATTTTTAGGTCATAGACCAGTGGCTTTTCAACTCAAAATGTACTGCGGACGTATGAAGTTTCTAAAATTTCTAGACACGAACCAATAATATATAGACCGTTTTATCATCTTTTTGCTGAAAGTTTTGATTTAATATTAAAACTAATATTGTTTCGTTTTATAAGAAAAATAAAGAAATGAAATCATTCTCGAGAGGACGGAAAGAGGAATTTCTTGAAGAGAACCACTTTACACGTTCGTGTCCACCTTTTATTACACTTGTCGAAAAACTATTTTCGACAAGTGTAATAAATTGTAGGAAATTTGTGGGAAAGTGTTCTTTGAATAGCGAATACAATATAATTACAAGTCCAAGAAGGCCTTACATTGTGTTGAAAATTTATCTAGATTATATATATTGAGGGGCTTAGAGGGGAACAGGCATTCTGTGTGTTATCAGACACTCAGTCTAAAACACTGATGGATCCAATATCTTTCTATTTCAGAAGATTTAGAAGTCCGGTTGGCCTGCCTCCCTAAAATCCACTCATGCACACCTTCTCGATGGTAAGCCCTGTTACGTCACTTAGGTGGAAACGAACGTGTAGAGTGGTTCTCTTCAAGACGCCTGTCAGCGTGAAGAGGAAAAGACCAAACCCTCCAGCACATGACAGTAAAATGAAACAAATGGCCCCCAGTCCCCAGTGGAAACATAGGGTGCTAAGAATCCCTGGGTACGACCAGGCTGCCATGCACGGAAACCGAACTTGGCATGTTACAACGTAAGATCGCTCATCGGTGAAGATAGGATATTAGAGCTGGAAAAGGAATTAGAAAATGTGAATTGGAATATCATCAGTGTGGCAGAAACAAGAAGAAATGAATCACTTATAAGTTTATCAAGTGGAAATCTGGTGTACACCAATGGAAACAGTGAAAAGAGCGAAAGTGGAGTTGGCTTTCTTGTCCATAAACATATAAAAAACAACATTTTGGAATTCAAAAATACATCGCCAAGGGTGTCAGGACTACGACTCAGGATTTCTAAGAGGTATAAGCTCAAGGTTATAATAATTTATGCACCAACATCGAGATGTGATGATGAAGAGGTTGAAGAAATGTACACCGAAATTGAGAGCCTTCTAGATGAACAGAAAACTCACTACACTGTCATTATGGGGTACTTCAATGCTAAGGTTAGAAACAGACAAAACAGCACAGAAAGGGTAACTATAGGAAATTTTGGAATTGGTGAAAGAAAGGAAAGAGCTGAAAGACTTGTGGAATTTGCAGAATCTCGAGGACTGTCAGTAATGAACTCTTTTTTTCAAGAAAAGGGTGAATAGAAAGTGGACATGGAAGAGCCCAAATGGATTAACAACTAATGAAATCGACTTCATCCTCACTAACAGAAGATACATCATGAATGATGTTACCGTCCTGAACAAGGTTGGAAGTGATCACAGAATGGAAAGCTGCATACTTGATATAGATGTAAGAAAAGAAAGGAAAAAACTGAACCCAAGTAAATAATATGAAAGTCATTGAATTAAGAGAAGAGGAGAAAAAGCAGTATGTACTGGAACTTAAGAACAAGTTTGAGCTTCTGCAGACTGTTCAGGACCAAGATATCGACGAGGAATACTACAATTTTCTGAAAGTGATAAAGCCCAAGAAACGTATAGGTAAAAAGAAATCCAAAGAAGAAAAAATTAGTCAGGAAACAATTGTCATGATGAACCGAAGACAATAAATGAAGAACAAGATAAACACTGACAAGGACAAAATTGAGTATACTGAGTTATGCAAAGCCATTAGAAAGAGACTCAGAGAGGACATAAGAAGATTTAACACAAGAAAAGTAGAACAAGCATTAGGGAAAACAAAGGACTTAAATCAGCAACTATGAGCCGTAATACAGAAAGACAAATGATACTGAAACTGAAGAATGGAGATGATGTACTTATAAATAGCAGAGAAGGCATAATTCAAATAGCAGAAGACTACAATAGAGAATTATACAAGGAGCAAGGGAATGATGCCAGCAGTGGGGAACATTGATCGCAAATTAGTAACACATACAACATACCTGATATCCTTCCTGATGAGGTAAAACATGCATTGAAGAAAATGAAGAATCAGAAAGCCCCGGGCAAGATGAAGTTACTGTAGAGTTGTTAAAATTGGGAGGAAGAGACATGACACAAAAACTGGCAAGACTTTTCACAAAATGCATTAGAAAAGGTGTGACGCCTAAGGAGTGGAATAATGCAATAATAGTTTTGCTGCATAAGAAAGGAGATGAATCAGAAATTGGAAATTATAGACCAATTTAGCTTGTTATCCCACATCTACAAGTTGTTCACAAGGGCCATTACTAACAGATCAAAAAGAATACTTGATTAGAATCAACCGAAAGAGCAAGCTGGCTTTAGGACAGGATTCTCAACAATGGATCACCTTCACGTAATATCACAGCTAATGGAGAAAGTAAATGAATATAAAACACCATTAAGCCTGGCATTTGCGGATTATGAAAAAGCATTTGGCTCTAGACAGCATAAGGCAATGTTTCGGGTACTGGAATGACAAGGCATAGATACCCCATATGTTATGATTTTGAAGAAAATATATGAGAATGCTACCTCCTTTATTAGACTAGACAAAGACAGTAGTAAATTTAAATTTGAGAAAGGAGTTCGACAAGGAGACGCAATATATCCTAAGTTGTTTACTGCTCCCTTGAGGAAGCTTTCAGAAGATTAGACTGGCCGCAGAAAGGAGTCAATGTGAACCGAGAGTACCTAAACCATTTACGATTTGCAGTTGACATTGTGGTCATAAGCCACGATCCCAAAGAATTAGAGGAAAATCTTAATCAGTTATGCAGAGTTAGTAAAGATTTCGGACTAAAGATGAATATGGCTAAAACAAAAGTAATGATGAACAAGTATGTCACAAAAAGGGATATAATCATTGAAGCAGCAGTAATTGAAAAGTTGGATTCATGAACTATCTGGGACAAGTCATTAGCTGTAATAATGATAAATGACTGCAAGTCAAGCGAAGAATAAATTTTGGATGAATAGCATTCAAGAAATATACAGTCACATACTGAGGAGCAATATCCCAATTTGTCTGAAACGTAAAATAATGAACCACCATGACTTATGTAAGAGAAATTTAGGCATTCACCAAAAGAATGGAAGAGAAGCTGAAAACTACGCAACACAGAATGGAACAAATTAAAATAGGAATCAGACTGTTAGATAAGAAGAGAAAAACATGGATTAGGCAGCAAACTCAAGTAAAGGACATTCTTATCAAAACTAAAGAACTAAAATGGGCTTGCGCAGGACAAATAGCTCGAAGACATGATGACATGTGGACTAAGAAAATGACAGAATGATACCCAAGAGAAGCTAGAGAAAACCTGGGTGACCACGACGGAGGTGGATATGTGAATTCATGAGTTTGTGGATAGTAAATGGATGGCCATTGCACAAAACAGAAGGAACTGGAAAGTTGCTGTGGAGGCCTTCATCCTGCAGTGGATTGAAAATGGCTGATGATGATTATGATGATAATGATATATTGAATATACACTATGTATCCAGTTTTTTAGGTACACTGAGTCCGAAATCGTCGTGAAAGGGAGTCAACGAGTCATTGTAATGCATTATATTATAGTTGTCTTGTCCGAGCAGTTCCTGGGGTTATCATATATTTCCTGTTTCTTTATGATAGCTAGTACAGTAAGGGTCATGTGTGTTGTGTTGGGTACCGTGTATAGTGCGTGTTGGGCAGTTTGGATTGTCTGACCGGACACTTAGCATCCTGGGGGAAGCGACACGAAGCGAACCGCTACTATTATATCTTTGGTGGTTCTGCTTGCAGTCTGGCAAAAGCTGGAAGGAGGCTTCATGAGGTTCCAAAAGCATTCCACATGGAATGCTTACCCATTCAGACTCCATCGTATTCCTCAGTTGCCTAAAATTGGCAATGGATCTCTGTTTCGAGCAGCTCGCCCCATTTTATTCCAGAGATGCTCATTCGAGTTGAGATCCTTGACTGAGCAGGCTAGTAAGTTTGGTAAAGTCATCCTTATGATCCTACAACCATTCCGAACAAACCATGACTTATAAAATGGCCTATTAACCTGCTGTAAATAACCATTGCAAGTGGAAAAACTGTGAGAATGAAGGAATGCGTATGGTCCACAAAAATATTCAATAGGCTCTGGCATTTCAGGTGTTGATCCTCCAGTATCAGGGGCAACTAACATGTACTACGGAAACATTACCCACACTATTACACTTCTCCAACCAGTCTGCATTGCTGACAACTGGCATGATGGGATTAAGTCATGCTCCTTTTGCCGTATCTTGGTCCCGCCGTCAGCGTGGAACAACTTCAACCGAGCTTCATTGGACAAAGCCACCTTTTTTCGCTTTGCAGAGGTCTAGTGTAAGTATTCCTGTGTCCATATTGGTTATAATTATCGTCTTCCCATGCGGTTTGGAAATTACCTGCTTTCGAGAACTTTTATGGGCTTTTTTTTCACACCGTGGCCGAGTTAGTTAGTCTCGATTGACGGTAGCATCGTCCACGAAACGCGGTTCTTAATCCCAGAAAACTGGAAAACGGATGGAGATTACGGAGAATAATTTACAGACATGTTATTTGGGTATGAGATACTACTCGCGCTCTGGTAATAACCCGACATTGAGAATGTTTTTTTTTTTTTTTTTTTCCCTATTTATGGCTTTTATTTTTTCTGACAAGAGTGGAACTCGGCGGCGTCTGCTCCTGTAAACCATCCGTGACAGAATCCGACGCATTGTGCTTTGCTCCCTATATAGGGTGATTCAGGAGGAATAGTAAATATTTTGGGAGGTTATAGTATCGATTATTCTGAGTAAAAATGTTCATATAAACATGTCTAATTCTCAATGAATACAGAGACACAGCTGTTTGAAACTGGCGCGCACAGCTCCCTGAATCAGATGTGACCGACTAAGCAATTATAACCTGATGCTGTTAGAAGTGTTGTTAAGAATGCCGCACATCTTCACACATGCTCAATATGCCGACATGGTGTTATTTACAGTTTTTGTGGTGGAATTGTTACCACAAAATTAGAGAATACCGTCGACGGTTTCCTAACCGCAGAATACCGAATTCAAGAGCGTTAACTAGTGTTTACACCAAACTGCGTAAGACTGGTACAGTTCCCAGCGCTCATATTTTTCTTCTGAACGTGCAAATGAACAATATATGCATCAGGTGGGAGATGACTTTCATCAACCGGTGAAATACCACCACTTTGCTTATTGGAGGCTTGAAGTGGTGAAACCCATGTTTAGTCTCTAGAGCAAAGTTTCCGGCATCCCCCTCTCCCCATACTTCTCCTTCAACCCATGCACGGTACTAAGTACTATAGGTTTTGATACTTTTCGTGTTTGGGGTTTTCATAAAAAAAAAAAAATGAGATAGAACACATTCTTCAGTCGGTAGAACATAGTCCTATTAGCACACGAAGAATTTTTACGCGTATCGGTGTTCCACAGAAAATGGTACGGCGAACGCTACGTGAACATGGCTTGATTTCACATACAGCGGGTGCAACACCTTCAAACAGGAGAGGACGTCCAGCGATTGGAATTTTGTCGGTGGGTAAATGCTAATCGCCGATTAATTCCATTAATACTGTTCAGCGACTCGTGACGGTATCAACAATACCCGTAACTCTCAGTACCAATCAACTTATACAAAGCAATGGAAGACTACCTTTCAGGCAGAAGAGTGGAAATAAATACAAATTATCAAAAAATCACAAGAAACATACATAGGGGATGTCCGCAGGGGTCTGTCTTGGGTCCTCTCATTTGGAACATGGTCTTGGACGATTTCCTGTGCCAGGACTTGGGGCTGGCTGAGGCCCAGGCCTTTGCGGACGATCTCATTGTTACTATTGAGGCAGATTCCAGAGTCCAACTGGAAAACATCGGCAATCAGGCAATGCAGAAATTACAATACTGGGCCACAAAAAACCAGCTAAAAATTGCACCGACGAAAACCATATCCATCTTGCTGAAAGGAACTCTTCAGGTACAGCGTCCGCCCCAAATAAAAATAAATGGCCTGACCATCAAACTCACCAAGCAAATGAAGTACTTAGGAGTTATCTTAGATAATAACCTATCCTTCATACCTCACCTGAAACACATAAGAATGAAAATAAGAAGATACTCAGCCCTAGTGGCTAGGATTACGAGGAAGGATTGGGGACTGAAAAAACGAACCCTATTGCTATATTATAAGTCAACCTTCATCCCAGCAATAATCTACGCAGCTGCAGTATGGTACACCAAAACATCACTGGTAACCAACAAGAAAATCCTGGATATGACACATAGGACCATCCTATTGACAACCACACGAGCTTGCCGCACGGTAAGCACACCTGCACTGCAGGTGCTTGCTGGCGCGCTACCCCTGGATTTAGAAGCTGTGAAAGCAGGACTGCTCTACTTGCACTCAAAGGGAGTGGCCGCAAATCATCAGGACTTCACAATCAACCCAGCAAGCAGTCAAAAAACGGAAAGAGCCCGACTACAGACCTACCTCCTTCAGGAGTGGCAGCAAAGATGGACAGAGACGACAAAGGGCGAGATCACTCGTAAATTCTTTCCAGAACTGAACAAAATATACCCAAGGCAACCGGGTTGGTTCTTCCCGGGCTTGCACCTGACCTCGTTACTCACAGGACATGGACCCTTCAACCAGAAACTGTTCAGCTTCTGCCTCGTCGATGACCCAAATTGCACGTGCGGGGAGGTCGAAAGCTGGGACCACCTGCTTTACGACTGCCCACAATACGAAGACCTCAGATGCACCCTCATCACGAAAATCCATTACCTCCCCAAAGGACTTGAACATCACTTCATTGACACGGAAGAGGAGTACCGAGCGTTCTCCCAGTATGCACAGGACCTCTTCACAAGGAGAAGGGTGTTAATTGCCATACATCGAGACTGATAGTACAGTAACATAAATCGCATAAGACAGAGACAATTCCTGGAAAAGAAAACTGTGGAAGAAAAGAAAATGAATGGAAAAGAAAGGAATAAAGAAAAGAAGGAAAAAAAGAAGAAGAAAAGAGAATCAACGGAGGAGAAAAAAAAAAAAAAAAAAAAAAAGGGGGACAGGGATTGCCTCATGAGTGTCCCAATCTGAATCAAGTGGACAAGAATAGAGACAACAAACAACAAACTGCAGCTTAGCTCCCAAAGCCTCACGGCAGCCTGAAGAGGGCACCCTAGCCCCCTTCACCTTTAAACCCTACTCCCCTGGGGAGACGATTCTCTCGTCGCCCCCCCCCTCATTTCCACTCTGGTGGGGCATGGGCATGCCACACTAAACTTGGGGCTGTCTTCCCTATTGGCTCCATATTTCTGTCTTTCTCCCCCCAGTCTTCAGCCTTCCCCCCCTCTCTATCTTCACGCTAGCGAAGTCCCACACACCTAAATTTAAATACATCCAAAATATCTTCACCCACGTTCTGGCCCAACTCAAGCGACGTCAACCCCACGATTGACGTTGGTATGTGTATGCACGTTGTGTGTACATATGTGCATGTGTGTATATATGTACTTGTATGTACACATATATGCACCCAACTCAAGTGACGTCAACCCCACGATTAACGTTGGCACATGTATGCACGTTGTGTGTGCATATATGTGCTTGTATACATGCATATATGCATGCAATATAAATACATTTTTTTTTTTTTTTTCTTATCATTTTATTTATTTATCCTTTTATTATTATTTTATTTCTTTATTTATTTTATTTTTTATTTTTATTTTATTTTATTTATTTATTTATTTTTTTTTATTTATTTTTTTTTTTTATTATTTTTTTTTTTTTTTTTATTTTTTTTTTATTATTTTATTTTATTTTATTTTATTTATTTATTTATTTATTTATTTATTTATTTTTATTTTTTTTTTTTTTTAGGTCCTAGCCACTGAAATCTCAGGAAATTAGGTGGCAGGACCTGCCAGAGTAACTTAAGTCTACTGGGTTCCTGGTCTGCCTCCACGGGGCAAAGGTGGGGCAACGTTGGGCCTCAGCAGGGGTCCAGCGGCTAAACGACCAGATGAACAACGGTACACGGCACTACACATATACAATATCCATACACTTTTAAATCTCTGGCATTTCCAGTGAACTGGTACACCCACAATGAAAACTACGCGGAGATGGGGGAAACCCCTGGTGCCGTCTGACACTAAATACACCTTACACCTTACACCTTACCCGTAACTCTCATAGGTGGTCACGAAAATCCACATGCCACTGTAGAACCAAATTTTCAACATCGCTTCTCTGTAAACGTGTGGTGCGGTTTCATCGACAATCAGTTGATTGGGCCTGTTGTGTTACAATATAGTCTTAAAGGCCCATTTTCCTAGAATTTCTGTAATGCGAACTTCCACTGCTGTTGGAGGATGTTACCTTGGCTACATGTGGACATGTGTGTGTATAGGTAGGGTGGCTCCTAGAACGTCCGTTCAAATCCACCTCGTTTCTTTGTACGTTGAACAGACTCTGGAAAACAGGCCAGCGTGTAATAGTGCAATGTTCGTGTAGTTTAATGCATGTTATGTTGTTGTGTTATGCTGACCTCTTGGCTACCGAGAAGCAGCTATCACCAGGAAGGCTGCTTCTAGATACTCGTCCACACCACGGGAAGGTGGGCCAGTTCCAGTAGATGGGACGCATAAGGTATTCGCAGCTACTTGTTCACTAACTTCCTCTTCATACGCTAACTGAATATCCGTATTCCCATAAGCTCTAAACTGATCCTGACTACGTCCTCGAGAGTATACAAACTCCCCATATTTTATAAACTCTTCCCGCGACTGTGGCATTTTAGGTGGAAGTAGTGGGGAACCGTTCTCCCCTGTATCAGATTCCACTGTATGCTTCCTAACTGTTCCACTTGATCCTTCCATAATACTTATTAAATTCAATTATCCAACTATACACAGCTAACAATATGTTAGTTCTTATTATTTTCGAACAGTAAACTCAAACTAATTACTTTGCAGTGAAAACTAATCAACTGCTAGATTATCAAAAAAAAAAAAAAAAAAAAAAACATGCAGAACAATAAACCAGTACGCTATTCTTTTCTACTGATCCCTATTGATATTAATAAATATTAGTTCCAAAAATAAATAGTTTTCAAACAAAACAGTAATTCTGACTATGTATAATCAGACTACTCCTCCCACCTCATAAAAGCCGGAATAACTGCTACTATCTCTATCTACTATGAGGCGAAGAAAACACGGAGCACAGTAGAAATGCGATCGAAACACAAGAGTACTCTGTCTAAGGCACATGTTGTTTTCTTATTACCTTGGCTACAAGGATTGGTATGTACTTTCAGCATAACGGAGCTCCTGCACATTATACACGTCTAAATCAAACTTTCCCTGAACGATGGATCGGCCGCAGTGGTCCCGTTCATTGGCCACCAAGGTCTCCAGACCTCACTCCGTTAGATTTTTGTTTGTGGGGAGGATGAAAAGTGTAGTATACGAAGAAAAGGTAAATACAAGAGACGAATTTCTCGCTCGCATTTTGGATACTGCTGCCCTCATAAAGGAACGCCAAGACGACCCCAGAAGAACGACATGTCATATTACCACAAGAGTTGCAAAGTGTGTTGAGGTTGGCGGTGGGATTTTCGAACATTTATTGTGAAGTGTAAAATATTTGTAAATTATTTGTGTTTTGTATTATTCAAAAAGTCAATAAATACAAACAATAAATCATTTATCGTTCTTTAATACATGTCATAACGGCTTTGATCGCGCCAGTTTGAAACAGCTGTATCTCCGTATCAATTGAGAATTGGACACATGTTTATATGAAATTTTTTACTCAGAATAATCGACACTATAACCTCCCAAAATATTTACTGTTCCTCCTGAATCACCCTTATTCACACAACTATTGTGCTGCACTGTCATTTGGTCTGCGTGGGTAGCACAGTGGTATCCTCACCGTCCTCCCCACACTGGGTGGAAAAGGCCCGGGTTCGAATCCCGTCGATAACGCGAGGAATATTAATGCGCTTTTTTTAACTCGGTGGCTGAGTTAGTCGGTCTCAGGCGTAGATAGCATGGTTTTCCCCCTCAGAAACGGGTTCTTCGTCCAGCAAAACAGGCAAATCGACCAGAGAACACACGCAATTTACAGACACAAATACGGGTTATATAATCAATTACGGGTAACCCTAATATAATAATAATTTTTAATGCATGTAATTTGAACATGTGATCCGTTGTTAGCCTAGACGATTTTTTCATCCTATATCGACTTCGCACATCAACACACTCGCTCAGGCTACGTAGCTTCCGTTAGTTGGATGCTTTATGGTAGTTAGACTGTTCTCCGTACACTCTAGACATTGCGCCTGGATATATACAAGCAAGACGTTCGTTATACACTGTACTTGCACAGACTGTCACACCACGCTAAAGTCAGTTACGTCGCCCTGTTGACCCACTCTTTTTCTGAGTTACACACACGATTTCTCACTATCTGGGTACCTGTTTTTTATAGTCAGGTGCGGACACATGACTGTCTCTGACGGTGATGATCCTATCCTTGGATGTGACGATGTACCTAATAAACTAGTCACCAAGTGTAGATAGTGTAAAGTGTGCAGCTGGTACCAAATTAACAGAACTTTTATTGCGGACCATGAAACAACTACTTGTACAGACTACGGCAAACAGTACATATTGACAAGACAGTTTCGGTTGTTAATGTGCTGAAATGAAACTGCAGGTACTATTTACGTTAAAAGATATTTTAAATAACTCATGTATAGATAACATGCTATGTACCTTGATCACGCATTGCAAGTTATATAGATATGTTATCTAGATTGCGAGGTGATCTGATTTAAGTGTATAAGGCCTTGGATGGCTTGAGCAAGCTCAGTGCTGATGGGATTCTTCCTCTTGTCCAGATTAGTCGCCTGAGGGACATAAATTCAAATTGAGGAAAGACTATTGTAGAACAGATGTGCCGAAATTTGCCTTTAGCCAGCAGGTGGTTGATTTCTGGAACAAACTTACATCTTTCGTTGTAGAAGTTGACAGCTTTAATACATTCAGGACAGAACTAGACAAACATTTGTAGTTAATGGATGGGTGAAATGGGAAGGGTTTTTTTTGGCTGATGCTTGCTTTCTTGCATCATATGCCACTACTAATGCTAATATTAAAAAGTCTGCTGGTTGGGAAAAAACATAGAAGATAATATAAATGAATTAGGAAGTTAACAGAAATTTATAAATTTGTAAAGACCACAGGGTAACGAGCAATTAGCCAATACGAAGGATAAAACATGCCCCTTTTTTATTATTACTATTATTTATTCAATTTAGAGCTATAAAGGGAAAAAGAACCATCGGGTAACTACTGTTTGAAAAGACTATTATAGCATGCGCTGATATATTAATCTTAACGATGATTCATAATAAAACCGTATAAGAGAAGAGCAAACCTAAAGACTGAGAAAGTGAGAGAAGAGCAAACCTAAAGACTGAGAAAGTGAGGGAAGAGCAAACCTAAAGACTGAGAAAGTGAGAGAAGAGCAAACCTAAAGACTGAGAAAGTGAGAGAAATAAGACAGCAATCTAGATAAACAGCAGATCAAAACTGAGCGTGATGAAAATGATGGTGAAAGTGAGACGAAAATAATGCCTAAGACAGTTGCTTGTTTAGTATTTTCGCTTCGGTAACTAAAGCCGTGAAGATTAGATTATTATTTTTTTATTGTATTTGTAAATTGCGCCTGTTCTGTAATCAGTTTACCTCTTTTGAGGGATGAAAATCCAAGAAAAAAAACATCCGAATCTCACTCTAGACCGACTACCTCCGCAGTGGTGTGTAAAAAGCTATAGAATTATTGCTCAATTTTTATATGATAAGAAGTATTGAATCTGGGTCTTTTCCTAACGGTGTGAGAGATCAGCGACGCTATTCACTGACTACGCACGACGTAGCCTCATGCGTAGTCTTTTCGTTGTCAGTGGATAGTGAAAAGTAATGTAATGTGTTACAACAAAGCAGCTAAAGCTATGAGGCGTCAGTGTATTGTGTTTTTAAATTGCCTGTATTCTATGATCGATTTGTTTGTTTGCTAGACGAAAAATTCAAGTTTCCGGGGAAAAAATGCTACCCCTCAGACCGACTAACTCAGTCACGTTTAAAAAAGGCCCATAAAAATTTCTCTTGTCATTGACGCGATTCGAACTGGTTTTTTTTTACTTGGTGTGGACAGTTATTCTATCAACTGTGCTACCCGGTGGGGGCGTAGGGAAAAGCCAGTGGAAAGATGATAGCTTGTAGTCAGTGAAAAGACGGGGAAACAATATCAGCAGTGACGTGTTGAAGGGATAATGAAATGGGCGATTCCTAATTCATTTTGTGACTACGTGTACTTTGTTTTGTTATCAATAAAATCCATTCATAATGAACTAAAACTTAATTTTTTCCTAGACAATTTCTGAATTGTACGAGTTAGAGAAACAACTCGTCACCCTTGTCCTAATTGCCCCATTTGGATTCCTTAGCCCTCGTGGGTAGCACAGTTGGTAGGATCGCCGTCCTACCCACACCGGGTGGAAAATACCTGAGTTCGAATCTCATCGATGACGGGAGGAATTTTTATGGGTGAGTTAGTCGGTCTCAGGCGAGGGTAGCATGGTTTTTTCTCCCTTTAACTTGGATTTTTCGTCCAGAAAACAGAACATCGACCTCAGAACACACGAAATTTACAGACAATATTACACGGAGCAAACATGACCTTAGTCGCTGATCCTAAAACCCAATAGCAACAACAACCGGTTCCTTATTTCTTCTTTATCTTGAAATCCCTTTATCTGATTTGCCATCTATACTACCTAATTCTTCAAAATAACTGAACGTTTTGAATTTCATATTAAGTATTCCTCTCACAATCTTGCTCTTTTCCTCAAAAATAAGCTTTCCACTTTTTTTTATCTTGATTAGTTAGTATTATCTTGATTACCTACTAGAATATCAAGATAATAATAATTTTTCTGTTTATACTCCGGCACGACAACCAAGTCAGTAGAGTTTACAATAAATCATCAATACAAATATTTATCGTATTTAGTGGTCAGGGGCTTGAACCCTGGTCCACTCAAGGAACGCGTGCTATGCACTCTCACTACTGACCACTCGGCTACGTCAGGCCTACTGACTACTGATCTCTCAACCTCGCTCTTTTCTTTAAAAATAAGCTTTACACAATTATACTGCATATATATGCTTTCTTCTCTGTAACGGATCATACTTCAATATTGATCTCTTTCTTTTATGGGTTTTCTCAACCTCGTCGTATTTTTTATAATGCCAAATGGAATTTCCTGTACATGAGCCGCCGCCTCATCCCTCTGTTTTAAACCTACTGATCCGCTCGATTGTTCCATCTACACGAGTGAAACAGTTCTCATAGAACGAAAGTAATTGCTGCTAACTTTACTTTAAACCCTCGTAGTTTTTTTTTTTAATTCAAAGTTCTCTTTTTTTAATATGGTAAAAACAATTAGAGATGAAAATAACGAATTTTTGACAACGTATTTGTATTAAAGTCCCCACTACTCTTGCAACAAACATTTTTTGATACCGTTAATATCTTTATCTCTAGCACTGACAACACTTCATAAAGTCTATTTCTGTATTTTTTCTAAAATAAGATCTACTTATAGCCTCTCTTGACATCCTGTCTTTTTGATCCCAGTTGATTTCCTCTAAACTTCTGTTAACCTATTGGAATGTAACCTCGTTGGAATGCTGTTTATACTTAGGGGCATTGGCATAGTGTTTTGTGTAAGGTGCCACCGGTGGTTTCCTACACCTGCGCCATGGTACTTTGTGAGGAAATACAGAACCTTTGTAAAAGCCAGAAAAAGTGTAATGTCTGGTTTCTGTCAGAGTAGTGTTATGTTTTGTTGTTGTGTCTCTGGTTTTTTGGTACAGGGCCCGCCAACACCACTGAGAGGGAGCCAGGCTGCCCATCATACTCTGGTTGGCCTCCGCCAGGGTCTCCTGAGCTTCTTGACGGAGACAAAGTTACCAATATATTACCAATATGTGTACAAAAGCAAGGCTCTGTGAATTGCGTTCCATCTCTTAAGAAATAGTTTAGGTTTGTGAATTATTTTCTTACTGCAGCAATGTATTGTTGTCCACCCCATAATGCTCAAACAGAAATTCTTGCACGTTCAATTGTTAACAGCTGGATATAAAAAAAAGGAAGACGATTTTTAGAGGATTGATTTTTATTTTAACGTTCCAGTATTTCAAGAACTAAATGCTAGAGGGCGCCGTACAAAATTATTAAGTAATTTTGTTTTGTTGTTGTAGCAATCTTTTTGGGTAAGGAAATCATATTAGAAGTGAAGATATAGCTTGTAGAAGTCATAGTGATTTATAGTTCAAAAATAGCCAGTTTCTTCTATTTGATCCTTGTGAAGTCAGTTTCCAGGATAAGCTGAAGTCCTTAGCTCAGTTCTCATCGCAAAAAAAAAAAAAAACAGTTCTTGAGCAGGTTTGCAATGCAGTAAAATTATCACGGTCTTCAACTAGAATATTTACATTGTTCTCCAATAAGTTTGGAATCGCAGTCATTAAATTTGCTCTAGATTGTGAGTACAATGGACGGCTCAGAAGAACGTGAATCCAAGTTTCATTTTCTCTGCATGTGCAATACGAGTCAGACGCCAGACCAAGCTAAAATAACTTAGCTCGGAGGGACCCATGCCCTGTTAGCAGATAAGAAGTTGCCATAGAAGGGCTAAGACATGAAATAACTCCAGTGGTTGTTGAGAATTCCATTTGCGTGATGTGCGTTCTTGTTACTTGCCCAAAGTCGCTTTCGTTCCACCTTTTTTGCCAGGCACCAGTAAGTTCCTCCCAAATCCACTTCTCACTTTTGAAGTCATTGTTTGGGTCAGTTGTAATTCCAAGAAATGTCTTAGACTGTCCTTTTTTCGGGTAGTAAGTCAAACCCCGGGTAGTAAGTCAATTTATCGGGTAGTTACTACCCTTTTTTCGGGTAGTAAGTCAATTTATATATTATATATAATGTATAAATCTACCGCCAAGTATTTCGAGTGCGTTGTTTGAAACTGTTCTGGGAATATCACTGACTGTCAGAAGAACGTATCTTTTTTGTGGAGATAGGTTTCTATTTAACTTTTACTTTTGACACTTTTTGGTACCAAACACTTGCTGCATACGATATAATAGGCAAGAATATGGTTTTGTAGTATAGGGACATTGTTTTCTTTGATAATCCCCAGTATTTTTTGGAGATCCTGGCAGACGCATTGGCATAGTGTGCATAGTATTAGGGTCAGGCGCCGCCTGTGGTTTCCCACATCTGCGCCATATGTACACTGTGAAGAAATACAGAACTACTGTAAATGCCAGAAAGGTGTTCTGTGTTGAATACGTAGTATTGTGTTGGGTTCTGTTGGGTGTCCTGGAATTTGGCCGCAGGGCCAAAAAAACAAAACAAAACAAAACAACCAAACTATTATATTTAGGCCATCCGAATAATTAAATTCATCTGCCTTGCTGCGTCTTATGTCTGTTAATTGCGTGTGTTTTATGGTCGATTTGTTTGTTTGTTGGACGAAAAACCCCAATTTCTTGGGAAAAAACCTTGCTATCTACGCCTGAGACCGACTAACTCAGCCACGGAGTGAAAAATGCCCATTAAAGTTCCTCGCGCCATCGACGGGATTCGAACCCGGGCCTTTTCCATCCGGTGTGGGGAGGACGGTGATGATACCACTGTGCTACCCGCGCAGACGGCCGTAGGGCCCCTGGCGATACCCCACGTTGCCCGCACACTCTGCTAGGAGTAGCCAGGCTGCCCATTATTCTCTGGCTAGTCCCTGCCAGGGTCGCTTAAGCTTCCTAACAGAGACCAATGTAAACAAAATAAATAAATAAAGGGGGAACAGGTAGAAGTATGGGGATGAAGACGAAGGCATCCCCCAGGTAAAATGGAATACATCCATCAGGCGATTAATAGGGGATAGGAGTGGGAGAAAAGTTTCCGTGCAAGTGAGCACAAGCGTGATCGCCATTTGGCACAATCTTCTTACTCTTCTCGCTCAGGTCCGGCCGTGATGTCAATTTCAGTGGTGATGTCTAGTTTGGTAGTCAAAGTCCTATCCGGTTATCTGTAAGTCAGTAGGGATATAAATAGGAATGCAGCTGTGGTTGTCCTATTTTGTATCTTCTCAGATTTGGTGGTGGTGTAGTCTCATTTGCTGGTAGGCTTCTGCATTGATTCCCAAAATATAGGTGGTTGTCTTCTCTTGGTTTTGATGATGATCCGGATAGTGACTATATCCATGGTAGGGTCTTCCGTCGTGCGAATAAATCCTGTGCATAGTTCGTAAAGTCGACAGTCTTCTTCTCTTTCGAGGACGTGCTGTTTTTATTTTTTAGGAAGGTAATGTATCCTAGTCAGGAGGAGGCATCTCAAATCTTATCTTCATATATTTCGCACTCGTACATCAGGTGGTCCCAACTTTCGAGGGAACCACAGAGGCATTGTGGGTTTTCGGTGATCCCGAGTGCAGTGAGCTTTCCTCTGATAGATCCATGGCCAGTTAACAAAAGGTGACGTATAGGCCAGGGGAGAACCATGTGGGAAATTTTGGGTATACTGTTTCTTTGTAGGAATGAATTTTCTGGTGACTTCTCCTTTTGTAGAGTGTGTCCATCTAGCCTCCAGACCTGCTGCAAGTATGCAGTGAGGCGCCTCTTCTCGGCCTTGATGTTATTTGAGGGGTCGGTGGTAAAATCCAGACAGGAGATGGCTTTACCTTTGGAAAGCATATACAGCAAAGCAAACCACATTTGACTATTTCTAGATCTAGAGGTAGCACGCCGGCCAGCACTAGCAAGGCATGGTGCTGTCCGTGCAGCAGGCCCGGGTAATTATAGATACCCATCGGATTTATTGGGGCATGTGTTGTATTTTCGGCACAGTGCCTGCAGGTTGCTCAGTCTGGTGTGTGTGTGTGTGTGTGGCTGAAGCGGCAGCACTTAAAACACTTGGGGACAGCCACATGCTCCTTAAAACCTTGGCTTCCCCATTGAATGCAAACTCTGTTTTGGTTACTGATTTTTTGCCATACTGATGTGGCAAGCTTGACCACTCAGATGGTGGCATTTCCATTCCTAGATCTTGTTTTATGTTTCGGGGTTATTCGTTAATCCATTTCCTCGTCGGGAAGGTCCTCCTGTAAGTTTCTATAGTATAACTCCTCTTTAAGTTCATCCGAGGTCAGTTCTTTGTTGACATCAAAAATGATTATCGCCAGGCCTTTTTTTCTTGGAGTTTCAGCCAAGAAAAAGTTTCAGCCCAGAGACTAAATTCTTGTGTTGCAGAGGATTTTGGCTACCCCTTCCTGTGTCACCGGAGTAATTATAGAAAATAATTACTCCGGTGTTTCAGGTCTTACGGATTTCTTTGTGGTTTTCAGATCATCGTTTAACTTGGTGATCACAGTTGTTTTTTATTCCCTCACTTGTCTTGGGGGCGTCATCTGTAGCAGGCTTTAGTATGACAAGATTTGGTTGCTGGAGTAAGGTTTCTTTCCTCATTGTCATTTATTTACTAGTGGTTGCCGATTTATCGGCAGGTTTCCTCAGCGTGTCTGCGTAGGATGGGGCACGCTGTGGTAATTTGGTTTGCCCTATCCATGAGAAAGGCCTCCAGTTTAGCTGTGGCCTTTTCTTGTTCCACGTGGGTGTTCATTAATATAGTCTCTCTCTCTGTCCATATATTGACAATCTCACCACGGAGGCCTGTACGAATCTGTTCTAGGATGCTTTCTTCAGGAAGAGCGGGATCTAGAGTGGGGGTTGACTCTTGCTGTTTGTTTCCTTCTTCTGTGTAATCAGTTGGTGTGCCCGTCGCCGCCTGCATGTCAACATGGCTTTCTTTACCAAGCTGGCTGAAATATACGTGTTTATCAAACTTGGCGGATTACACCTGGCTGTCACTTACATGTCGCCTTCTACTACGCTGCCGCGGGCAAGGCGGTGTTCAGTGGGAGTCGAGCAGCAACTTAGGGGGAGAACCCAAGGCTGAGTGGGAAGGGCTCCCTTGACCATTCGCTGGCTTTTTCCGGCATCAGTATCGGACGATGACAATAATGTCAGATGTATTTAGGTTTTTACAACTGATTAATTTATATAGATTTATTTAGATTTCCCTAGTATTTAATATATTATAAATGTTTTATGTCATATATTTGTTTATAATATATTAACTAGATACAGGCGGGCCTTGATTAACGCGATTAATTCGTCCCGCGAGCGCATCGCGCAAAACGGAAACGGGTTAATCGAATATAATAACCAATAGGAAAAATTATAATTGGTCCTTGACCTTCTGGAATGTCCATAAATAATTTTAAAAATACCTTTTAAATAACTTTTTAACTGTATATAATGTAAAAGATAATGAAAATAATTATGGAATTAAATGTTTATTGCATAAAACAGCGGTTCTTAAACTGTGCGCAGCGGAATATTTTAAATTTTCGAGGGAAACACAGCGATACTCGACATTCGGACACCGCGCGAACTACTAGTTCGAGGTAGTTCACAGTTTCAGCATTTCTTATTAAGTTGTTTGGACCTAACTATTAAACGAAACTGTTAGGTATTTCTTTTGGTCTGGGTGCGCCTTGAAAAAATTACTGAGACATTAAAGGCGCCGTGAACCGAGAAACTTTGGGAACCTCTGACATAAAATACACAATGAAGAAATTACTGTTGCGGAAATATTTGAGCAGTGTTGACTTTCTCTTTTCATCAATCAATTTCCGATAGCCGACAACAATCTTCTCTGGGTCCTGGCGAAATAAATATCGCAGAGAACATCAAACCTTTTGTTTGAGGTTCTATGCGATACGAAAGATTTCATCTAATTATTTTACCGTTATCTCCTTCGCGGTAACATTTTCATCTGGCTCATTTAAAAATTTGAATTTTTAAATGCAAGTCTTCATTGACTTTATTAGCAGGAGACAAACACGTCTTCTTCCGATGGTTGATGGAACACACCGAGGTGGGCAGCAGGCAAACGTTTGTTTATTGACCCTACGACTCGCGGTAAGCTTAACGCGCGATTCAAATCTTTTTCAACTATCGCATAAAAAAAAAAAAAAAAAGATCGCGTTAACTGGAAATTTGCATCGTGTAAAGTGAAAAGTCGTATCATTTTTCAAATAGCGTTAACTGAATATCGCGTTAATCGAACTCGCGTTATGCGAGGCCTAGATGCATGTTATTTTATATTTTTACATGTTTCCTATATTTTTATATTTTATTACCTTAGACTTGGCGCACCAGCATCTAATAGCTTTAGATGCTGATGCGCCATAAAACTCCCAATAACCAACCAACCAGGCAGCAGTATGCTACAAATTTCGCGCGGGCTGCGCTCGATAGCTTTTACAGGCTTAAGTGGGAAAGGTCTGAGCAGCTCTGGCAGATTTGGCATTTTCATTTCTAACATTTAATATATACACCTTTGTTTAATTTATTGATTTCTTTTTTGCATAATTTGCAGATATCTGCATTTTTAGTACGAGTCTCCCCTTCCATAATTAAGAAAATAAATGAAAATGAAAACTACATATTCGGCGCTCACACACAATTTAACCCCGTTAGAGCATATCGCTTTTATTTAAATTATTAGATATTCATATTCAAAACAGTTAAGAATTACTCGATGCTCATTAAATTGATAAAAATTCAATAAATAGGTTAATCTTGTTTGTTAATCTTTACTACTTATTATAATGTTATTTTTTTACCTTATATTTGCATCTAGTAAATGATTCTACTTGTATGTGTACCATAATTAGGGTTCCTTATGTAGTCCGTATTTTGTTATTCTCTTAATTTTTTGTTTATGTTCGTATTCATATGAATGCCCGTGTAGCTTTTGTTTAAATGATTTTGAAATAGAAAAGCTAAATCAATTAATGTGTAGCATTTAGGATAACGAAGTCTGTTAGTTCCATGTCTCAAGAAAATTTAACTGTTTAATGTTTCTGTTGTTTTTATACAATATACATTTCTTTTTCTTTAGTTAATGTAATATATCTTTAGACAGGCGATATCTGGTGGCCAATGCCAAAGTGGATCATTATCCCATCATCTTTTGCAACGATGGCTTTTGTGAAATCGTTGGCTACACCCGGGGAGAGCTCATGCAGCGTTCGTGCTTGTGTGAATTTCTTCACGGGCCGCTCACCAGCACCTTGGCAGTTGCGCAAATTCGAGAAAGTCTTACGAATTGCGTTGAGAAGCAGCTGGAGATCCTCTACTATCGGAAGGATGGTAAATATTCCAGTTTTATTTCTATTTTTAACATTAGTGGTATTTCAAAACTAGTATTTCATTTATTAAAAAATATGCAGACTTGCTCCCAATTCATTGTTCTTTCGTATGCTATCTCATTGGATATTTCTTAAATTTTTCGTGGAGCCGTGAAATTGAAGCCATTAATAATTCGAAATATATTCAGTCACAATGAACACGTAAATACCTCTGGCCTCGATCGTCCACAGAATAAACGAAAATTTATTTATTAATAAAACTAGAAATCAGAGCTGCATAAAAAATTGAAATGAGGTAATGCAAACAACATATAATATTTAACGAATTATTTTAGCATCAAAATAACCATATTGTATATAATACAGTTTAACACATATGGCTTCAATTTCAGATTCAAAGGCTAGGACAAAATAGGAAAAAAACTAGGACTTTTTCAGTTTTAAAAACGAGGATGAAACGAGAACATTTTAAAAATTATATTTATTACTTAAAAATTCCAATATATGTTTATCGTTACTGCCAATCATTTTCACTAAGTGTGGATTACAAAGTAAGTAATTATAAAATGTTTCAAAACCCATTTTCAAATTATAAGTAACTAACAAAATACCATTCACAGTATTTGTTTCCATTTTAATTTTAATGTTCCTTCATTGATTGCTAATTAATGCAGACGGCAGAGGTTTCTGATCTCGTCGGAGCGGCGTTGAATTCGAGAGAGACGCTTGGTAGCGAAGTCATAATTTGATTTGTGTAATTTTGAGATAATACAGTCCACTTAATGCAACTAACGTATTGTTTTTATTTAATTTATATTAATATTAAATTTCACAGAATATTTAATGAAAATTCATTTTGTGATGAGATGAATTTTTTAAATTACAAAAAACTAGGATCCAAGTGTAAAATCCGCGAGGACGCCTTAAAAACTAGGACATCTCCTCGGAAACGAGGACGTCTGGTAACCCTATACTTGATACCTCTTCTGAACGTTTCGCGGACCCTCGAACTGGTCTACGGACCCCAGTTGGGGAACGCTGATCTAAACGACGATGACTCGTAATTCTGAGTACTGAAGATGCGGCTATCCCACTGGGCAAGCCAAAAAAGGTAATGAAGTGATGTGGTCGCAATCAGCGATTATAGGCATGAATAATTTGCATAATGTGCGGCTCTGTAAGGTGGTAGAATTTGATTAAGGCAAGAAGTGATGCGATTTGGACCGAATCAAAGGCATATTTCAGGTCAAGAAATATAGTGTGAAGATCATTGGTATTCCAGGCGTGAAATATTTTCTGTGAAAAAAGATTTTGCAGTCAGGGTACTGTAGATCTATTTAGCCTGGCATAATTGGCGTTCTCTGACTTATGTGCAAAGACTGCGAGCATAACTCAACTGGCTCGAAGGTGCATCTATAAAGATGCACCTTCGAGTCAGTTGAGGAAGGCCAAGCGATTGATATTGGTCTGAAGCAGTTCTATTCAGATGAGGGTTTTTTTGCAACTGCCACATAGATGCTGACAACTGTTGTGTTTTTAAGATTTCATTATTTGATTTCAGCGCTGTTAAAGAATCATATTTTAAACATTTTATTGCATTATTTTCGTTGTTTTTAATCCATGCTATTTTGATTAACTATATATTTGTATAATGAATAATGCAAGTCTGGTCTGTATAGTCAAAACTTATCCGTATAAGCAGTACGAAATGGGGCTCTAATTTGTCTGAGCTCTAGGAATAAAACCCCAGGTAATGAACTCACAGTAACATTAACCTCGTCATAGTACGATAGGACCATGAGCTCTGAACTCTTTAAAGTTCAGGGCCCAGTGTCAAAATCGGCAGTAAAACACCAGATTTTGACACTGGGCCCAATGTTCCATATGGCTTTTCGTCCTAGGTACCAATATTCATCACAACATGTGATGAATATTGGTAACTAGGATGAAAGCTCGCAATATTCTGCATTCGTATGCCCACCAGGAATGAGAATGTCGGGAAATGGTCTGCAGGGTTTGCCATTTCTTTTTTTTTTTTTTTTATGAAAATCTCAAACAAGGTATTAGAACTTATAGTACAGGGGTGTTAAAATTAAAGTATTCCTATGTATAGGGCTCTGGAGCGAGTTCTAAGGGTCGTACTGAAGAGAAATTTAGACAACAGGTACAATAAAGAATGCGCTCGCCATTTATTGGAAAAAAAATTAGTTACAAAATTTGTCACTATATGGCGCTGTGGCAATACAAATGAAGAGCGCTACAATTGTTCAATGTGTCCTCCATTTTGGTCAATAACAGTTTCCATTCGAAGAACAGCATTTTCTACAGCAGAACGTAACATGTCAACTGGAATAGCCAGCACATGGCGTCTTATGCTGTCCTTCAAATCTGCCGGAGTTTGATATCCTTCCCGATACACCTGGTTCTTCAAAAAACCCCAGAACCAGAAGTTACATGGGTGAGGTCCGGTGATCGGGGTGGCCAAGATGCATGGAAACAACGGCTGATGACCCGTTCTTCTGTAAAGTGTTGCCTTAGCAATCTTCGGACACAACGGTGGATGTGGTGTGGCGCACCATCTTGCATGAATATGGTATCTTGACGGCACCCGCGTTGTTGCAGCTCTGGTATTTCGAAATTTGCCATCATCTCATAATATTGCTGTCCAGTGACGGAACAGGTGCGGTGTCCAGTCGGTGTTACCTGTTCAAAAAATATGGCCCAATCATGAATGTGGTCGTAAATCCACACCACGCTGTCACTTTTGAAGAATGCAATGGGACTTCTTGGATAACTCGAGGGTTTTCTGTTGCCTAAATGCGACAGTTGTGCGTATTCACTTGTCCATTTAAGCAGAAGTGGGCTTCATCACTCCAAAGGATGTTCCATGGCCAAGTGATATCCACTGTCATTCGCGCCAGAAACTGAAGTGCGTATATGAAACGAATATCTGTTTCACCATGCTTTAGCTGCTGTAGCATGTGCATCTTGTAAGGACAGTACCGCAACACCTGACGCATTACTAGCCTTACAGTGGAATACGGCATGTCTTATTCACGAGAAACAGCTGGCAGACTTGCGCTACCACATGGAGATTGACTTGATAAATCCACGACAGCCATAGCCACATCTTCAACACGAGAGGAGTTCACTCGTTTTCGACCTCTACTTGGTTGAACACCAAGATGTCCTGTCGCTTCAAATTTCGCAATCATTTTGCGGACAGCACAAACAGTCATACGTCCACGTGGGCCTTATGGGCTTCTGACGCCGGAATTCTCTGATAGCCACAGCTGCATTGTTGCTGTTCTGATAGTACAGCTTCACGAATAGCGCCTTTTCCTGCAAAGTTGTTGGCATTGTTGCTGTAGTGCAGAAAATCATCTACTGATTTTGAAGAGACTGCTTTGCTTTTATACAGTACAGTAGAGCTGAGTAGTGGAGCTGTGGCAATAACTTATGATTAAGCAAATAACGTAAGTTATTTGCATAATCGTAACTAAGAGAGTTACACGCCATACAGTGACAAATTTTGTAACTAATTTTTTTCCCCCAATAAATGGCGAGCGCGTTCTTTATTGTACCTGTTGTCCAAATTTCTCTTCAGTACGACCCTTAGAACTCGCTCCAGAGCCCTCTACATAGAGATACTTTAATTTTAACAACCCTGTACTTAGAACCGTGCATGGGTTGAAGGTTGGTAAGATGAGAGAAGATACATGTTGACATTACACTTGAATTTCTGTATATTGTAATTTTCAGAAATACGTATGAAAGAGGGTTGTTCTAGAAAACTGAAGTTGAATGAATAAACGAGGAAGAAGAAAAGTTTGTTAAGTGAGTCTGAAGTTGGACAGTAAAAGGATGTCACTGGTGGTGGCACGTGTTCGGACTGCTTTGGAAGAGAGAGCGGGAATTATAGAAGCCAATTCAGAAGAACAACGCCCATGGAAGTATCTAGAGAAAAGGCACGCAGTAGAAACAGAACGTCTATGAGACAGAGAGTGAAGAGACTGTTAGAGATGAGTCATTAATTAACTTAACTGCCCTCTTCTGAATGGAATCTAGAAGCTCGACAGAGGTTTTGAGGGCACGGTCCCAGATGTGAGAACAATATTTCATGGTGGGGAAAATTTGAGATTTGTACAGAGAGAACAGCTGTTTGGAAGAAAAGTAACGGCGAAAGCGAAAGAGAAAACCCAGTTTTTTAGATGCAGATGAAGCAATAGTTGTGATGTGCTTATTCCAAGAGAGAGAGAGATTAGAAGTCAGGATAATCCTTAATAGAGATATATGATCTTGTCAGAATATCAGTGTCATCAAAGATAAGCATAGAAGCAGAAGAATCGTTTTTGCGAGATATAAGACAGGATTGAGTTTTAGAAGGATTGAAACCAACTAAGTTGTCTTTGCCTCATTGGAGAATTACCTGGAATTCAGCATTTAAGGAATTGTTTGTGGATATTCGAGAAGTTGAAGCTGTTTGTTTAGGCAAAATTTTCTCAAACTGGAAGGTGGAATACAATGTGCTATCACCAGTAAAACTATTGATAGAATTTCTTGTCAATGGAAGAAGATTATTAATATACATGAGGAAAAGAGTGGGAGAAAGAACTAAACCTTGGGGAACACAGCATTAGTAGAGAAGTTAGAAGATAGAGAACCATCTACTTCCGCATCGACCGATCAGAGAGAAACCTGGATACCCAATTACAAAAAACTATTGGCAACCATCAGATGGAAAAGGTTATATAGAAGGCTATTAAGTCACACACGATCAAAAGCCTTTGAAATGTCAAGAGCAACTGCTTGAGTTTCATCAAAGTTTTTCGATTTAATTTGTCCCTAGATGGGTAACATAAGCTAGAACATCACCAGTGGATCGACACTGACGGAATCCATACTGGCGATCGTTGATCAGATGGAAGGTTTCAAGGTAATTTAAGAGTTGGCGGTTAATTATTTCTCTCTTGCTTTAGAAAGAGTAGAATTAAGTGCAATGGAACAATAATTAGATGGGAGGAATTTGTCACCCTTTTTAGGAACTGGCTGGATATGAGCAAATTTCCAAGTAAAAGAGAAAACACCTTTTGGAATAAGAAAGGGAAAAAGGCGATACAAAACAGTAGTAAGTTAAGGAGCACAGGTTTTGAGAACGAGTGGATAAATGCTATTAGGATCTGGCGCTTTCTTAGCATCAAAATTAATCAAAATCCTTCTGACACCCTTTTGAGTTTGAGAGGCTCTCTTTCAGCATCGGACAACTTGAAGATGGTTATTGCGATATATGATGTTCTTCACGTTCAGAGGAACCCCCTCTCCATCCTAAACCACCAGATCCATCACAGTCTGGGCTATTGGAGATTCAGTCATGCACTGAAGGCTGCGCAGTCTATGATGCTTCTGTAAGATCAGGGGAGAAGCAAATTTATAAGGAATTATTACAAGTTTGGATCTCGCAATTGATCATTGATAGACAGATATAAGTTTCTACCTTTAGAAATATTGATTGATTTGAAATGACTTGTGGTTGCCATTTGTGTAAAATATGAGTTGAATAGGTTGTGTTTTACTGAGAGGCTTTACACCAGTTATGTCTGTGAAAATTCTCTCACAGCTTTTACAAAAATATGGACCATGGCGGAGATTATGTACATGCCGATTTTCCCACAGCACAACTTCAGCAGTGCATCCTTGCATCGATAAATGTTTCATTACCTTAACATATGCACCCTTGTCATTGTTATCATTGATAAATGATTACATTGTTCGTTGGAAATAATTAATGAATAGCCGTCGTATACCTGATGATGCGACCTCGACCTGTACAACAAATCTAACGTCAGTTACCTCGAGTGCATGATTTATTCCATAAAATTAAAAAAAATAACTGTTTACAACTAGTAATTTGAGAGATTAAGCCCTCAAAATTTGCAAGTTATTTTAAGTTTGATAGTAAATTTGATTTTGATTTTTTTAGGTTATTTTATAATCACTTCCTCTTATAATACTAGCACTCTGTTAGTTACAGAATGCGAAGATAATTTTTTTTCTCAGACTACGCCTCTTCCAGCCAAGTTTATCGAATGCTTCACTTTTAATCTCCTTCCTGAAAGTTTTGTCCTCTTCCATTTAATTTTTATCCCCTTTCTGCTTTACGCTATGTTTTGCTTATTAAATTAGATGACGTTTCATTTATCATTTTGACAGTTTGCTGTTCAACTTTTGTTGGTGAAGTTTTTGCCCTCGCATTGCTTTTTCTATTTTGTAGAAAGTCTTCTAAATTTGTTATTTCACTTATTCCTCCACTTTTACTTTCCTCTGTTTTTTTATTTCTCTTTACTGGTTGATTTATAGTTATGCATAATAGATCATGATTGTTGATGTGGGTAATTAATCACATTATAAAAAAGCGAACTGAAAAGCAATATTAAGAATCACATCACAACTTAAGAAATGCTATAACTGTAATTAGATTTAGGAAATTGCTTACTGGCATGAAATACTTTATTACGAATCGAGACTACGATTTTTACTATACATCTCGTTGTCATGTCCTCCAAAAGGGCTGGTAAGGGTTAGCCTAAACTGAAAACTATATTTGTTGAACTTTGTTACTTTTGTTAAAAAACAATATTAGGTAATTCAAAAATTATAAAATAACTAACATGACGAAATACAGCAGGTCACGTCAACGGAGCATGTTAATGTCACTATTCAGCAATCCCATGGGATATATTTTCAGCACACTTGGATAAAATGGAGATTCATAAATAACCATGTGAAACTCGACAAAACGTTTTTCATTTTCTTTGCTCACCTGGTAATGTCTTTGCGGACTTTTCAGGTAGACATAAATAGCCTTTTCAAAATCTAGTTTGGACTGATTAATAACTGCTTTACAATAGTTGCGAGCTTTTAGAATTATAAACAAGAATTAGAAACAAGCCAATTATGATATGCAACATTCTCTTGAACAGCCTTATCACATTTATTGAAAAACCAACGTTTAGATAAAGGACGAGATTTTAAAGTGGAGTGTGGAATAAAGGATTCCATTCCTACAAGAATGATTTCACCGACACGATCTGAGCAAATGTTGACATCAGAAGTTTTGAAACAGTAATCCGACCAAGGAAAATAAAATTTTGCAGGTCATCCCATTTTGCATTCTTGTAATGCCAAACAACACGAGGTTGGGAATAGCCATGAGATAAAGGCTCCATTGAGGAAGAGACAATCACCAAGTTGTGATCTGAGGTGCCTAAAAGGCCCACTCACTTCGACCGTGTATTTAGAAGGGTTGTTTGTGAGAAAAATATCAAGCGTGTTGATGTATGGTTAGGATTGTCTGGTATTCTTGTAGGTATTTGAACAATCTGTGCAAGGTCATTAGTAATTTCAAAAGCCTCAGCATTCCGACGAGCTGGGTCGGTGTGACTAGAAAACGGAAGCCAACTGGAGTTATGAACATTAAAATCACCTCACTGTTAGGAAAGTTGGACTGGAGAAAGTAAAGTTGCAAAGAGAGGAAGTCAAAGAGGCTCCAAGTTATTAGTGGAGTTGGGAGAACGGTAGAGACAACAGAGGAATTTGACAGAATGAGGTAGAGAGATTTTAAGCCTGAGAAGAGTGTAGCAACAGAGAGTGCTGAAAGTGAAGCTGCTGAAGATGAAACTGAAGTCTACACGTGGAAACATTGAGTCCAGCCCTGAACTGTTTTCAAAGCATGAACTCGATCTGCTAAGAGATTTAAATTTATCAAAGGAATCTGCAGAACTCCTTGATTCTACGCTTAAGTAAAAAAATCTTCTATCACATGGGACGTGTTTCTAATGGTACAGACACAAAGAACGAGAACTAGTTTTCCTACTTTTCTGAGGACGATTCTATGGTTTTTTTGCAGTAATATAAATGACTTAATGAACTGTTTAGGAATTAATTCTAATCATACATAGGAGACTTCTTGTTGACTCATCTAAGAGGAGTCTCAAAGGCGTATTACTCCTCAACGGAAATAAATATGGGTCAATTCCAGTAGCTCATTCTGTGCATTTGAAAGAAACATGAGAACTTGAAGAGGTTGTTGACAAATATTAAGTATGAATAACATGGTTGGTTAATCTGCGCTGACTGTAAAGTGATAGACATGTTACTTGGACAGAAATTTGCCACACAAAAATGCCTTGCATTTTGTGTACAGTCGGGCAAGCAGTAAGCACTGGGATGTCAAGAGGGATGCCAAAGATGGACAATTTGTTTCCTGGATCAAAGAACATATTCATAAACCACTGGTAGACCCAAAAACCGTCCTTCCACCCTTGCACATAAAACTGGGTTTGATCAAACAGTTTGTGAAAACTTTTTGTGACCTTTACCTTAGAAAGGTCCCTGCTTAAGTTACCTTTGTACGAAATTCCCATCGTCACTCAAGAGAAGCTAAAACAAAGTATTTCTGTTGGACCTTAAATTTTCAAACTGATGAGGAACCGAGATTTTGAGGGAACTACGAATAAAAGAGAACAATAGGCATGGGTTAGCTTCATGTCTGTTCTTCAGAACTTCTTAAGGAATATCAAGGATCCAGACTACAATAATGTAGCTGAAAACATGTTGGAAAACTTCAAGAAGTTTGGCTGCAACATCAGTGTCAAGGTATATTCTTACACCCCTACATCGACTATTTCCAAGAGAATCTAGGAAGTTCTAGTGAAGAACAGGGTGAGAGGTTTCACCTGGACATTAAAGGCATGGAGATGAGGTATCAGGGAAGGTGGAATGTTAACATGATGGCTGACTATTGCTGGATGCTGCAGAGGGACGGTAAAGTAAAAGGATCTTCACGAAAAAAAAAAAAAAGGGAAAATTTGACCTATCGTATATCATTTTTTAAAATGAAATGTGAGTTTAGTGGACCTTTTACCACACTGCCCTTTTTAATAGTTGTTTTAAACATGTATTTCAATATAAAAGTCTGGAAAAAGTAGCATTTTGTTATAATTTCAGTGTACAAATTCTCCCAAAATTAATAAAATTTGTGAAAAATCAAATTTTATTTCTAGATTTTTGAAAAAACTTGATGCGACGGAAACAAAAGGAAGTCATTTTGAAATAGGAATTAGGAAATAATTCAGAAATACCCTTTTCTGTGAAAATATCTGTGAATGTTTTTCAAAATGTAGGGTAGTGTCATTATTGAACATTGACAGCAAGACAGTGTATTGAAACCATTCTAAGAGCTGCCCTTTCTATGCTCAGACCCAAACTATTTTCTAGGGATGACTTCCGCATATATACGACTGCCATAACCCGACCACAGATCTGTGGCCCATCGAACACATTTGGACATAATGGGACGTTCATTAACCTTCGCCTCTCAGCTCCCAACCGCTGTTGTTCAACTAGCAATGCAAGTGCAAGAAGCATGGCTCAGAAGACATTCATGGAAGTCATACTTCATATTGAAATGCATCGCATTTTCCAAAGTAAATACTCCTGAATATACACAAATTTAACTATTCTTGTCTACATTGATAGCTGTCGCTCCACTTACTTTGAGCTCAAAGAATGCGCTCCTTTTAGGTAGGGAGGTTTCAATGATGAGCAGGATATGTACTCGCACCTCAGATGTCTTCACATGTCGGATCAGTTTCTGCCTTTTGAGATGGTCTTTCATGCCCAGTTACTGGCAGCTGATCACTTGTGACGGCGCATCCTCTATCTGAAATCTTTCGTCTTGCCAATTTTCTTATTGAATTGCACACGTATGTCAACTTATTAGCCTCCAATGGGCCAAAGGAAACACTTCCCACCCACTGTTTCTCCTAACAGAAGTGTTAAAAATCAGGTTACTCATTGCTAGAACAGTGATTCTAAAAATGGTCCTTGTGACAATTATCGCAAACTAACATTAAAAAATAATTTAAACAGTAAACATAATAGTATGCTAGAAATTACTCTTCTTAACATTAGTAGAAGACAGAAGTGGATCGAAAGATAAGAGAAATTGGGGGTGGAGCGGCTCACGGAACGAAAGAGATTTGAGAATGTACTAGATGTTCTCGCAATTTCATAAAATGTTTGAACGGTTCAGATTCTTTAGGAACATTATGCCTACGTACTTGCCCACCTGCTTTATATCGCATGATACGAACATCGGATGCCGTTATTGAACGAGCGCCCAAATTCATGAAAAGGATATGTGTACCTAATAAAGCTGCTGTTCATTGTATACAATATTATAAACAGCCAATATAAACGGAGCTCAGGTATACAATCAAAGGTCCACATATGAGCTTGTGATAAGAGTGATTTCACATTGTCGCCTTTGTTCGTACATTAAACAATTTGGGAAAATATAATTAATATGCAAACTCAGTGTATAAAGTAGTAAAGAAAAAAATGAAGAATGTGTGACGAAGATTTCCATCTATTTACAGCTGCAATGGAGTATACGCTTCGAATATATACTCGTTCTGTAGGATTTGTGTTCGCATAGCAGCTCACTATTAATTTCCATAGTGTTGAAGAACTGTTAGTAGATATGGTAGGAAGATATGCTATATGGTGATCAAGTGTAACATGCAGTGTGCAACTAATGAGTTTGGAGCGTATCTTTTACTCTGTGGGAAGGTGACCATTGTGTTGATATCAGGCGTAGCCACAAATGCAATAAACTCATTGCATTTGAGAATAAAATTTAACTTTTTTACTGTTGTTCTGTGTGTGTTAAGGTCTAAGGTAGCTATGGCCGTGAAGCGTCAGTATACTGACTTTGTATTTGGATATTTTGTTGTTGGTTTGCTTATTTGCTGGTTGAAAAACTACTTTCGGGATACAAAAACCTTGTAAATCTTGTCCGAGACTGAAAATCCAACCACGGTGTTGAAATAAAAGTCTAATAAAAATTCCCCCTGTCTCGACGGGATTTATACCCAAGCCTTTTTCCACAATAGTCCATAGCCATCATGTTAGCCACAAGGGCAACATATTTAGCCGACTTGAGTCCAAACAGTGAAGTTTTAGGAAACATGCAAAATTAAGCTAGTTTAAGGGCGATTATCTGGGAATATGATGTAAGAAGGAAATTCGAATTAGGTCAGAGAAAAAGGAAGGTCGTGAATTAACCGAAGACTTCCGAAATTTCTGATGAAATGAAGTAAGTTTTGTTGAAAAATATTTCAATTAAACGAACAGCTGACAGAGATCAACTATAAACCTTTCGACTGTGTAATTAAACTGCAGCTCAGGAAAACTGCAGAATGTCCGTTCGTAAGTGAACTGTATAGGCTTTCATCACTAACGAACACATTAGTTCAATAGTGAATGAGATAGTTCAATAGTTCAGTTCCTGGAAAAGCAATGAAAGATACTTTTAAGGTAAGCAAAATTTTTAAATCGCTTAAAATTTCTTAAATGTAATTCTCGAGGCCTTGGGTAAGGATGAATTAGCAAGACCTTCTACTCATCCGAAGGTATGAGTAGGAGGTCTCGCTAATTCATTCTTACCCAGGGCTTCGCGTTTTATGCGGTCACTGCTTATGTGCATTGCTCTGGAGTCCAACTGTTTTCCTTTAGTGATCCGATGGATCTAGCTGGTAGCATAGTTGGAATAATCACCGTCTTCACGACACCGCGTGGATAAGATCTGAAGATGTGAGTTCGAATTCCATCAAACGCGACGAATTGTTATAGGTCCTTTTCACAACGTGGCTGAATTTGTCTCCAACTAGGGCGCATGTTTTTTTTTTTTTTTTTTTTCTTCTAGAACCTCCGGTTTTTCGTCCAGCAAACGGCAAATCGGCCACAGAACACAGGAAATTTACAGGCGTATAATATACGGCGCAGTATGGCTTAAGTTGCTGCTGCGTCTAAAACTGTACAACAATAACAGTAATACAATCAATAATCGATTTTAAGTAACTTGAGCTATACTGTTTGCTTTTTTTGTAAACAAACATTAATAACTACAGAGATCACTATTGTATATTGGTTTTATATGATGAGTGAGTTACTGTTGCGGTTGTGTCTTATAAACGGTGTTATAACTTTTAAAAATATTTTTCCCCAAAAGCGATCTTTATTGAGACATTTGCTAAGTGTTATGCTTACACCATTAACAATAGATTAACTCAGAATTCCATTTCTTGTGGAGAAAATAGCCCAAATTAAAGAATCCGAACCGTTCGAACGTTTTATGAAATTGCAAGAAACTCTAATACATTCTCGAATATATTCTGTCCCGCGATACCCTCCATCCCTAATTTATCTTCTCTTTCGATCCCCCGTCCTTCTTCTACCCGAGTTCAAGTCTCGTAACTGACGGAAAGAATTTTTATGGGCCTTTTCACAACGTGGCTGAGTTAGTCGGTCTCAGGCGAGGGTATTATGGTTTTTTCTCCCGGAAACTCAAGTTTTTTTCGTCGAGCAAACAGAAAATCGACCTCAGAAAACACACGCAATTTACAGACAATATACATGGAGAAATATGGCCTTAGTCGCTAATGCTCCTAAAACCCTACAACAACAACAACAACAACAACCACAACAACCTTCTTCTACCAACCGCAAGAACGTAATTTCTGGAATTATATTCCAAAAATTACGTTCACTGTTTTTAAATTATTTTTTAATGTTAGTTTGCGATAATCGTCACGAGGAACATTTTTAGAGTCACTGTTCTAGCAACGACCAACCTGATTTTTAACAGTTCTGTCAGGAGAAAGAGTGGGTGGGAGGTGTTTCCTTTGGCGTGCTGGCATGTAGAGTAAATAAATTTACTTCGTTGAAGAATCTTTGGCAAGTAGTTGTACTTAGATACTGATGTTAAAATTTCATATAAAATATCAGAAAACAACGAAATCAGCGATGTTGAGTATATAAAGTATCCATGTTTGACTGGCGTTCTTATGAATGTTTACGTTTTGGGAAAGAGCCAAACAGAAAGATTTTATTATACCACTCACATCAAGTTTGAAGCATACTTAAGAAGCATTCGCTAACTTTTTTCTCCGTCCAGCGTGCTTCTTCAAAACGCTCTAGGAAATAGTTTCATATATTTCTCAATGAAATAGCACGTTAGAATTTTAGGTATTTTAGAATAAGAGTATCTGGAGAAGTTCCCAGCACACTGGAAATTTAAAATTGGATACATATTAATAAATGGCATTCGTGACATTAGGAATGTGGAAGTATCTGGTTATGAGGATGTTAGAAAGAAGAAACTCCAATGTAACAACGTAGATAGTCCTTGCTTGCTGGTCAGTAATGTTGGCTCCGTGGTATCTTCTACGGAATTCCATTCCGACAGGGCATATAAATATATTGTTAGCTTTTCTGACAGAAATCCATTTCTTCCCGTTAGCTTGTGTCCAGAGTAGAACGCTACTCCTTGAGAGTTGGTGATATGATCTTGAACGTTATTCTGTAAGATTTCTGCAGGCCGGCTCCTTTAAATTTCTTAACAGCACTTTCCGCAGTCATTTTCATATTGCCACAAGGTTTTATCTTCTGCAGCTTGTGCAGCCTTCCTTTGCCGGAAGCGTTAGTGCAGTAACATGGTCAATATCCCATAAGGCGCCTGTCTCCCAGAAGACGACAACAAAACAGCCGCCGCACCCTTTGCAAAATTGCCACCGCTTCCAAATGTAAATCAATACTAACGTTTTCCGAGGATGAAAAAACAAGTATCGCTCCCGATTGATGATAAAGAAGATGTTTGTACATAATAGTTTGAACAAAATGTTTTAGTAAAGATGCAGCTGATTATATATCAGAATCATGGAAACTGCTAACAGCCAGTTATTTTAGGAATGCATGTAGTTTGAACATCAAATTCATTAAAGAGTGATTAAGTTGATAATGCTTGTTAACTGTACACAGAAGAATGTACCTATGTACTGTATTTAATAACTATTCCGGTTTCTCTGATGATAATGACATCATTAAGAATTACAGTAAAATCTCACTAATTCGGACCTGCTGTAATTTAGGCTGCCTTATTTCTTATGTACGGATTTTATTTATGCAGAACGGAGATATTTCCTAAACAAGAATTTAATCATACGATTTTTTTTTTTTTTTTTTCAGAATGGTTTCACAATCACTTTGTAAACGAAGGGAAATCATTCAAAAGGAGAAACTAAATGCAATTAAAACATTTTTATTGTTAGATAATTCCACTGCATATCCAACTGATCAAATTTTATCAAACGACTATGACATTATCAAATCCGTTTTCTTATCTCCCAGTACGACAACCCTCATACAACCCGTAGATGAGAGAGTCAGCTGTAAACGTTTACAAGGGAGCTGTTGAAGAGTATTTAGGATTTTATTGCGATTCTCGCAAGAACAGAAAGGACATTGGCCAATATTAAATATTATAATATAAAATGTGCAATTTATACCTGAGCTACAATACAATTATAACTTATGCCAGTTAGAATGCACTAAAGGAGAAATCACTATTATATGCATAGAAAAATCAATTAATTGTTGATATTCATATTTATTTAGATCGAATCAAAGATAAGAGGCGTCAAAATTTGCCGCAGAGTAGTGGTAAAAGGGATGTAGGAATAAGATATGAATTTCAATTTTAAAGGAAGATTATACAACAGCATTTCAAGGGGGAAACCTGTCAATGAGGAAAAAGCTAAATTACACGAAGTCAGAAGTTGCCTCGTTACTGATTAAGTATGCTAATTCTGACGAGAGATTCGAATAATATTTCTTCGTTCTAAGAGAAACGAATTACAACGTTATGAAACGACGTTTACTCAACAGAACACTTTCGATTTTTTCAAAAAAAAAAAAAAATAAATAACAAATCCAGTAGATTTGAAAAGGACCATATACACCGATGAGCCAAAACATTATGACCACCTACCTAATATGATGTTGGTCCTCCACGTGTAGCCAAAACAGCTCGTACCTGGCGAGGCATGGACGCTTCAAGATTTCTAAATGTTTCTTGTGGTATCTGGTACCAACACGTAACCAGCAGATCCTTTAACTCCTGTAAGGTCCGTGGTTGAGACGCCGCAGATCGGAGTTGCTGTTCCAACACAAACCACAGATGATCGATGGGATTGATGTCTGGGGAATTTGGAGACCAGGGCACCACTTGGAAGTCTTCCTCATGTTCCGCGAACCAGTCTCGAACAATCCGGGCGGTGTGGCATGGTGCATTATCCTGCTGAAAGACGGCATCGCCAGAGGCGAAGACCGTTGCCATGAAAGGGTGTACCTGGTCAGCAGTGATGTTTAGTTAGGTATAGGTATAGGTATATTTGGGTCTAACGGCTCCTGGGATTTCTCCCGTCTTCGCGTATGTACACCGTATCGGACAAGCCAGGGATTTAAAGGTATATGTTGTGCACTTTTTCATCCGGCCTGTTAGCCGCCAGGCCCCTAATGGGACCCAAAGTTACCATACCGTGCCACGGGGAGGCCGGCCGGGTGTTACCTGTAATATATAGTACTCTTGCGGGTTCTGTCACCTACTTTCCTGGGATTTCAGTGACTAGGACCTAAAAAAAAAAGTGCTCGCGGTTTGTCATTAGCGTTTATTAGCATAATTTAGAAGCTTGCGAGGGCCTATACGCTGAAATGATATTTTCTATATGCCTAAATGGGTCGGGCAAGAAATTGTGATGTAGTTAAATTTGGAAGCGTAGGGCTGAAAACGCTGTGAAAGATGTTTCGGTAAGACATTAATGAGAATAGGAGTCCAAAAAGTGATGTACGGCTAAGCAGTTTAATTTTGAATTTAAATTTTGATTGTGTGGGGCATACGCTGTGATGTTTCGAAGTTGTGGGGAGAGAGAGACTGAAGGGTGGAAGAAAAGACAGAAATATGAAGTCAATAGAGAAGAAGACCCCGGTTATGTCAGTGGGGCATGCCCATTCCCCACTGACATACCCGGGGGGAAACTTGGGGGGGGGGGCATATCAGAAGGAAAATAGGGGGCAGCGGGGAGGGGAGAGATGGGAGGCCGTCCCATCCCCTCCCCCTTACCAGGATAAGGAAAGAAAGTGGGCCGGGCAAGGTGCCCAATCCAGATCGCCAGCCGTCATGATCGCCAGCCAATCAAGATCGTCCAAAGTGCAAGGTTGAGTCTGTCATTTAGCATGGGTTGTCGACTCGTCCAGGTTTGTTCTTTGAGGTGCAGGTATGTGCTCGATGTGGCTTTGTCGTTTAGTTTTGTCGCTGTCAAAAGCCTAGGTGTTGGCTCAGAAGGTTCTAGTTAGTGTTCCCTATGGATTGCTTTTAGGTTTCTGCGTCTGGTGAACGGTTCTTGCGCATATTTGGTCAGGGCCTTATATTCCTCCAGTGAGTCCAGTAGATGCATCTCTTGGTTCCTCGGCAGGTAAGTGATTTCCGTTATTAGTCTGCAACGGAGGTTTTCGTAGTGTGTACAGTCATGCATGATGTGAGTCCATGTTTCAGCCTCTCCAAAAATGCAGTGTGGGTTGTCCAGGATCGTAAAGGAATTCAGTTTCGCATTGAATGCTCCGTGACCCATTAGCAGGTAGGTCGTGTAGAGGCCGGGTTTGAACCAGGTTGGGGGCTCAGGGTACACCCTGTCAATGTTGGGTAGGAACTTTTTTGTGATTTTTCCCTTAGTTGTTGTCGACCAACGGTCTTGCCATGCCTGCTGCAGATGTTGTTGGAGTCTGTTTTTTTTCGCTTTGGGGTTAGCTGTTAAGGCCACTGTAAAGTTCATGAAGGTGCAGGGTAGTCCTTTGGCAGTGTGGTAGGAAATGCCACAGCGGGTGATTTCCAGATCCATTGGGAGGGCCCCTGCCAGGACCAGCGTTTGTACTGGTGGTACGGCAGGCACGGGTGATGGTGAGTAGTATTGTCCTTTGGGTGACGTCCAAGGTTAGCCGGTTGACAGCCATTGTAGTTTTACAAAACCAAATCGGAGAGACATAGGCTATTGCTGGTAGGAATGTCGTTTTGTAGTATAGAGACAGGATGCGCTTGTTAAGCCCCCAATCCAGTCTCGTTATTCTAGACACCAGTGCGGTGTACTTCCTGATTTTGGCTCTAATATAGTTCAAGTGGTGTTTGAAGGTAAGGTTTGAATCCAGAATAACTCCCAGGTATTTCAGTTGGTTTCTCAACCTGACAGTTCTGTTTTCTATTTTTATTTGTGGGAGCCGCCTGGGGTCCAGGGATCCCCTAAGCAAGATTGAGGAGGTTTTGTCCGATGATATTTTCAGATGATGGGTTTCGGCCCAAGCTTTTAGGATCGTCAGAGCCTGGTTTGCCTGGCTTTCCAACTGGGCTCTGCTGTCCGCGGCAACCGTCAAAATAAGGTCGTCAGCAAAGGCCTGGCAGCAAACATCCCCAAGATCAAGGACGAGGAATTCGTCAAGGACCATATTCCACAGGAACGGTCCAGGAACTGAGCTCTTGGGGCAGCCCCTGCAGATAGGACTGATCAATCTTCCATAGGGTGCAAGAACACTGAGCTTCTTTTGTTACAGGTATGATCTTATTGTTTTGAAGAGGTTCGCCGGAGGTAGTAAACGTCAGAGGGCCCGGTACATAGATGACTGGACGCACGGTATCCCAGCAGAACATCGCCCAAAGCATGATACCACCGCCACCGGCTTGTTTTCGTCCCACGGTGCATCCAGGCGCCATAACTTCCCCAGGTAAACGAGGCACAAGTACACGGCCGTCCACATGGTGCAACAGGAAACGTGATTCAGCAGACCACACAACCTTCTTCCAATCATTTAAAGTCCAGTTTCGATGCTCGCATGCCCATTGTAGGCGCTGTCGCCGGGGACCCGTGGTTAGCATGGGCACTCGGAGCGGCCTGCGGCTACGTAGCCCCATTTTCAACAGGGTTGGGTGTACTGTGTGTTGTGGCACATTACTCCCGTCACCAGCATTCCAATTACGGACGAGTTAGTATTAGTATTAGTAACGGCCGCATGGTGCAAGAAAGCCTATGGCTTATGCTGCACCAGCCAAAAAAAAAAAAAAAAACAATGATAAAAACAAAAAAAAATAAAATAAAATAAAATAAATAACTAAATAATAATAATTAATAAAAAAAAAAAAAGGGGGAGTTTCGCCACAGTCGCCCTTCTGTTGCCACGTACCATCCGGGAGAGCCTTCGCTGACCTCGATGAGCCGTGGTCGTCCAACACCACGCCGGAGGTTCGTGGGTTTTCCCTCCTCGGACCACTTTGGTTAGGTACTGACCACGGCTGACAGTGAGCATCCCACCAGCCGTGCCGTTTCGGATATGCTCTGACCTTATCTGCGCGGTGACGATACCACTGTGCTACCACAGTGGTATCGTCACCGTCCTCCCCACACCAGGTGGAAAAGGCCCGGGTTCGAATCCCGTCGATGACGCGAAGAACTTTAATTGGCTTTTTTCGCTTCGTGGCTGAGTTAGTCGGTCTCAGGCGTAGATAGCAAGGTTTTCCCCCCAGAAACTGGGGTTTTTCGTCCAGCAAAACAGACAAATCGACCATAGAACAAACGCAAATAACAGATATAAGATACACAGCACGGCCCGAATAATGAATTTCATTATTCGGGTGGCCTAAAAATATAGTTGTTTGGTTTTTTTGGGCTATGCTCTGACCCAGTCGTCTGGCCATTACAATTTGGCCTTTGTCAAACTCGCTTAAGTCCGCTGCCTTTTCCATCTGAAGAACAAGAGTAACATTGACTGATTAACGGAGCTCAGTATCAGGTGTTTTTTATACCGTGTCCCGACCCTGCGCGGGTCGGGACACGGTATAAAAAACATCCATAGTTAGCATACATCCATAATGCGCCTATTATCTTAACATGTCTGTCCGTTCGCATGTAATAACTAGACTCCCAGTGAAACTAGACTCCCAGTGAATAAATTTACATTTGGGCCTTTCAGAACTATTTGTTGACTCTTTCTGTATTTCATTAAAAGCTTACCAATATAAATATGGAATTTATTTTTTTCATATCTGTTACATAATAATAATTATTATTATTATTCTCCCTAATGAGGGTTCCACCACGTGACGAGTATTGGTACCAAGTGCACAGGGTGGTTGTTATGTCTAGTATTATTGTTGGTCGAGAAACTCTCTGACTGTCTCACAGGTGTTCATGATTGCGACTTTCTGAAGTTCTTGTATGTGTTCTCTGGGAGACCAAATTGCTACTAGGCTCTTATGTAGGGTCTTTGGCACCATACCGGTGGTTGATACGATGATCGGGATGGTCATAACTTGTTGCATATGCCACATCTCTTTGATCTCCTGCCTTAAGTCCGTGTACTTCCTGATCTTGTTAATGAATTGTCTGATTGTTAAATAAACTGATGATAATAATAATCTTTTCCTCGTGGGTTTTCTGGAAGTTGCCAGTTTTGGGCAGCGTTATGTCAATCAAATAGGTAGCCTTTTCCTTCTTGTCGACAAGGGTTATGTCCGGTCTGTTATGCGGGATTGTCTCGTCCCTTATTATTATGACGCGGTCCCACTACAGCTTGTGGGTTGGGGTCTTTAGTACGGCTTGGCGTTCGTACTTGTAATATGGTATCCTTTCTTTGATCAACTGAAGCTTCCTGAACATGTAAACAGGAAAGCTTATAGTGTCCAATCGATGATTTAACGAACGTTTTCCTGTAGATATCGGGAAATCATAATCCCACTGTATACGGAAATTGTAAGACCACAGCGTCCATCGGAAATTATTGCCTGAAAACGACTATTAACATCAGTAAAGATGGTGACTGTTGTAATATCATCACCGTACTTCTAAGCAGCTGTGTGAGTGGTACATTCGCCACTAGTCTCAAGAGGTAATTTTATACCAGCCTGGGACCTGAAGTCAATTTAAGGCTTATTGGAATTAATCGAAATTGACTTTGAAAGGTTATCAGCTGATACGTGCTATAGGAAGCAAACCGCCGTGTGGTTTATTCCAGCAACTATTACATAATTACGGCTCTGGAATGCTAGTACCGATTGCAACATCAAACCATGAAGATTATGAAGATAGGCATGTGAACAGTTTTGTTTATAAACATTGTAATTTTGTAAACTTCTAGTTAACAGTACAAATTATTCATTATCTATTTTAGTACTAGTACCTGTCAATCCCTGGCATCTACTGCCGAGAAGAGAATTTGTTTCTTACGAATATATATTTATCTTCTTATTTTTATTTTTGGTAGAACAACTAAAGATTTATTTATTTATTTCAAAATGTTGCTTTGAGAAACGTACTGCCTGCGTAAGCAGTAAATTCCACGAATTCTATGAGTAAAAAGTTATGCGGAACGAGAGAGAGAAGAGGGCAGCTAGCAAATGACCATCAACCACCTCTAGAATTTCTCTTTATTATAGTCTGAAACTCCAATGTTCTTTTTATAAGGAACAACTGTGCCACAGTGAGTCTCCGTTCCTTAAGGAAAAGAGAAACATTATCCGTTGTACTGCCTGATACCAAAAAAAGGAAGAAGACAAATTATGTATGTAAACTTGTCAGAAATAAACATCAAATAATAAATCACTTTAGCAGGAAAGACCGAATATTTATTCTCGAAAGACGGCAAACAGCCTGGAAAAACTTCAGAATGGTACGTCTAGGATGAGTAAACTACCTTAATATGCGAACTTCAGTGAAACAAAAAACGGCGCTGACTTGAGTTTCGATTCCTTTTGCGATCTTGTCGGTGGATAGGTAGACCTGAATAGTGTTCTTAGTACAATGAAGACTATTCAGTATTTAGGCATACACTGAGTGATCACTGAATTATGACCACCTACCTAATACTTCGTAGGTCCTCCTTTTGACTTCATTGCAGCAGCTATCCGACGTGGCATTGATTCAACAAGATGTCGGAAGCGTTCAGGAGGTATGGTCAACCAGCTTTGTGCGTAATGCGGCCAGCAATGCAGATATGGAGGTGATTAGTGTATCCAGACGCTTGATATGCTTTTCCATAGTGTCCCACAAGTGCTCTATGGGATTGATATGGGGGGAAGTTCGGAGGCCAATCGATATGCTGCAAGTCAGAACTGTGTTCTTCAAACCATTCCTGCACAACAAGTGCCCGATGGCTCGGCTCATTGTCATCTTGGAAGACACCATCGCCATTCGGGAAACAGTGTAACATAGCGGGGTGTACACAGTCAGCAAGCAGTTGACAATAGCGGAAACCACTGATACGTTGTTCCACATGCACCAGGGGTCGAGGTTCCTGCCAGTGAAACATGCCCCACACCATACAAGCGCCTCCACCGGCCTGCACTTTTGATACTATGCATGATGGATCAAGAGCCTCATGTTGTTGACGCCAAATCGGTACGCGACCATCCACGGTGTGCAGTAAATAACGTGACTTATCCGACCAGCAAACCTTCATTATTATCATCATCAGTTTATTTCTCTTAGGAGAACACCCGATTACAGCCACTTGCTAGGGGGTGATCATACATATACAACTATGTTAGAAGATGTATTACAATTATAAAATACATGAAATACATGTTACCTGATTTATAAGTACATTTTATCCGGAATATACAATACTTGGGTTATTAATTACCCGCTAAGGCTTTTACTACTCAACTACTATAAACTGGTAAGAACTTAATACCGTGACAATTGAAGTCATGTACACAAATATTTACAGCCAAAACAGCGGACAGCATATGAAACAACATGATAACAGGAATGACCGCGATACAGCAAAATAAAAATTTGAAAGTTCAATTTACTGTTTCCAGCAGTCGGGTTCTTCTGTGGGGGATTAGAGTGGGGTGGGTAGGACCAGTCTTCATCCAGTCTTCTAACGTCCAACTTGCATTCTCTTTGCACCAGGCGAGTCTTTTACGCCGATGAACATTGGTTAGGAGAGGATGCCGTAGGGGTCGTCTGCTGGTATAGCCCATACGTGCGAGCGTGCGACACATGGTCATGTCAAATATTGTTCCGAGTTGGCCCATGTTGTATTGGGTAGTCAACTCTTGAACAGTGCTGCGCATGTTCGCCTGTACGAGTCGTCGCACCCGGCGCTCACCTCTAACTTCAACCTATCGCTGACCTTTGCAGTTTTGTCGTCGGCTCGTTGTTTTACCATTTTGAAGCCAGTCCTGGTACACTTTAACTACGGCGGCTCTCCAACACTCCACCAGTTCATCCGTTTGGGAAATCGAGGCACCAGTTCGTCGAGCTCCCACAACCTGTCCTTTATCAAAGTCCGATAAATCCTTCCTTTTGTCCATCCGCTCGGAATTTTACTACCTACTGAACCACTGGCACCTTATCTATGCTACATAGGTCGACTAACTGCGCACTCTCGTACCTCACGTGGTCAACGGGTCGCATTCACTTTTCATAAGGGTGGTCATAATTCAGTGATCACTCAGTGTACGAGTATATTGGAAATTGTATTATACTATTATACGAGTATATTGGAAATTGTAATTTTTTTTTCCAAATTATTAGAAGTGTAGATTACAGGAAATATTAATTCGTTATGGTGAAATACTTTCATAAAGATCGAATGGATCTTATTTGTTGTGCCCTGGATAATCTAGTAGCACCTTTTAGTTAATTGACATTCGACTTGCGACAACACTATTGTTGATATCGTATGAATTTGATAAGTACAGTATTGTGTTTCACGATATGTGCTATTATTAATTAATATTTTCGCTTTTCAGTTGTCCTAGTAACGCAACAATGTTACTGACCTGTAGTGAATTTAAAAAAACAGTTTCATATAATTTCTAAGGATTAAAAATTTCCATTCAAGTATGTCCATTTCACTAGAATTTCGAACCTCTTATACAGATTGTAATTCCCCCATTTAATATTTTAACATAAGATGCATTTAGGGCTAAAGCCTCAAGCTGCGAGCAAATTTAGACTATGTATATATTAAGTGCAATAGCATCATTAATACACAGCCATTTCTGAATAAACAGAATATTTATAAGGCAGCATCGTTTTAAGTTATATCTCATATTGTGAATACCTTCACAACGAATTGCCATGATATTTTAACATTTGTGAGAAATGGATATTGGAAGCATTTAATATTTTGCTAATGATACATGATAATGCAGATAAGGAAAACAAAATGTGTGTGTGTGTGTACGTGTCTTTAATACTTTAATAAAAATTAATCGTCGTTCAAAGGCCTCATAACCCCCTCCCTCTCCCGACAGATTGTGATGACACAACTCGTTTCACTGTACATTAGAATGTGCAACTGCTGTTACACATTGCGTGTGCTACATTTCTGAAAACAATTAACGTTTTATCAGGATTTATTTGTGCTAAAAGTGAAAAACAATTGCCCTCATCCAATTCACTCAATTTCATTTTAAGAAGTTTAGTAAGAAAAGTGTCTTTGTTATCGATCTTTTCACTGAAAAGAACTGGAAGTTTTTAACAACTAAGTTGATTTATAGCACCGAACTCATTTCTGTCCAATAAACTGGAATCTGCAGCAATAAAAGGTCTCTTTTAAGGTTAAAGATGATGTACTTTAGATGATATTATCTAGAAGCATAGTATATCGTACTGCGCAATGGTTTCTCATAATGTGTAAAAATTTTTTGCCATCATGCTGTGCAAAGAACACAAATGATTCTTTAAGAAAATTGTTAAAAAAACTAATTATGTGACCTGCTGTTCTCTATTTGAATAAATACAGTTCACAGTTTGAGGTTAATTAAAATCTGATATATACGTACATACTTTATCATAGTTCATTGGACAATCATATACTTTTAAAGTACATAGTTAAAAACCAATTAGACCCCTGGCTCAAGTTAGAATAATGAGAGAAGAACATTATGTTGTTGTTCAGAATGAATTAATTTGAAATGTGAGTAACACTAAACCACTTAAACTATTATTATCAAGCGAATATTATTAGGTACAAAGTATTACACTATCTAAATCCAACTCCCGTACAACAAAATTATTTAATAATGGGTGACGTTTCTGAGTTCCATGTTGAATACTGTTATGAAGCCTAAAAGATTTGAATTTTACATGTTTTATTTTAAGGTTGTTGTTAACGGCCTTCGTTTCAGGTGACGTGGATTTTCCATTTGAATTCTGTCATCAGGCCTAATCAGGAGAGATTTGAAGTGATTGACTTGCTGTTAGCCTTGCAACAGCAAGTCAATCAATTTGACTCTAAAATCAGTTGCGCCTCACCTAAATCCCTCGTGGTGGAATCAGTACACCCTTCGTCCATTAATGCAGATTCTTTCAAACAACACTCTCTTCTGCTGATAACTGCAACGGTGCCAAAAATAAAGAACTATGCAGAGGTCGCAGCAAAAGCTTCCAGAACCAGCCAGAATTTAAGCACCTACCTCACTTTGATAACAGTTGAAAAAAAAAAGGTTAAAATAATATTCATAGAGAGAGAAAATTCTAATGTGGGTAAAAATGTAAGCTGTGTCAATTCAGTCACCAAAAAGTAAGTTAGTTACTACTTTACTTCGTCCTGCTGTCATTATGCCACCTTACCAACTCAAGCCACTGAATAAATCTGAAAACGATGCACTGAAACGTTCATATTTCTAGTCAGCACACTGCGACATGGTGTCAAGATGGCAGAGTAATATCAAATTATGCCAACGACAAGCCCTCTTAACCTCATTCAACAGGAGTCCCAAAATTTTGGGGACGCAAAGGAACAGCCACTAGTTTGAACTGCTTTCATTCTTTAATCCTAACACGAAGCGTCGCGCTGGCGAGTTGTTTGTCACCCGTCTGAACCCGATAACTACTTCAGCCCTTGTTACAAAAGCCATTAAAGACATGCTTCACACCGTCTATAAAGTCCGCCAACTTTGAACAAAGGGCGCCAGTTACTAAAAATTCTTGTTTATACTCCGGCACGAACACCAGGTCAGTCGAGTTTACAATAAATCAATCATTACAAACATTTATCGTATTTAGTAGTCACGGGCTTAAACCCTAGTCCACTCAAAGAGCGCGTGTTACTGCATTCGCGCTCCTGACCACTCGGCTACGTCAGGTCTACTTCTCCTGAATTGACTGTGACTGTACCGACTATGACTGAATGGGGGAGCCTACCAATTTTGATTGTCATTACAAGGATTAGGCCGTTTTATGGGAAAATTAGGCCATTGAAGCCGGCTTTATGTAACAAATCGCCTCTCCAATAAGCTGACTCAGTGGGTGAGACACAAATTGCAATAGAGATGTCTGCAACGTCGTTTCTCCTTCCTGTCTGCTGAACCCAGTCAATACCGCTCACATTCTGTAATAAAACGAAATGTAGATCACTGTACTGACTCCACTACTACAAGTGACACCTAGTGCCCCTGTAAATCCCAGGGATCAACGACATCTTGAAAAATATCTTTCATAATATCCTCCATGAGGAAACCCCCAAAAAGGTGAAAACGTTCTCCACCAATGCCCTCACTGTTATTAAGCCGACATAATCAAATTTGGATTACAGAATGTCAGAACAAGTAATGACCATCCCGATTATCTTGTCAGCTATAGGCATGGTTCCAATGGGCCTCCATAAGAGCCTATCAACCAAATTATGATTTTCGGGTCACCCGTAAATTAATCCATATATTTATTTTGTTTGTAAATTGTGTGTTCTCTGGTCGATTTTCCTGTTTTGCTGAACGAAAAAACCGCAGTTTCTGAGAAAAAAACCTTGCTATCTACGCCTGAGACCGACTAACTCAGCTACGAACTCAGGCCTTATCCACCCGGTGTGGGGAGGAAGGTGACGATACCACTGTGCTACCACGGTCCCAGTATTGTCTGTGAATAGAGGTCTCTAGTATGGCCTGAAGCTCCTGCTTGTAATACGGTGAACTTTCTTTGATTACCTGGTATTTTTGCACTAGCTTCTGATGTATTATCCTGGCCACCTGCTCGTGTCTCTCAGTGTACTTCGTCTGGGATCATCCTGCATCCTGCGGTGATGTGCTGGATTGTTTCTGGGCCAGGTAGCATCGGCGACATGTGTCATCTGTTACTCTGAGGTCCTTGTCGACGTATCCCCCGGTTAATAGCTGTAAGCGGGTGTCTCTTAGGAGAAAATAAAGATAATAATAATAATAATTTACTGTAATTCCTGTTTCCAGCGCGCTCGCAGATCATGGCCAGAGGCTGAGGTAGAAGCCCTCAGGCAGCAGTATAGGGAAGTCCGGAATAGCTACACCGCATTAATTAGGAAGCGCAAACGAAAATCGTGGGAAGACCTTGTTTTTACTTTTGGCAACTCGGATCCCTGGGGGGTAGTCTTCAAGGTAACTACCAACAACCTTCCCAGAGGTGAAGTGATTCCATCCACAAAGACCCCTCTTGGAACTATAACCACGAGTTGGCACGCATCGATAAATAACATACTTGATGTAATATTCAAACAGCCAGTTGCTCCATCCACTCCGCAGCAACTACAACTGTGTGAAGACAACAAAAGTTACACCACGCAACAGCAGGAGCCTCTACTCACAGCCGAAGAACTCAGCATCAAAACTGAGAGACAGAAAATCACCGGGACTAGACTTGCTAGAACCGGAAATTGTAAAAAATGTGGCGGAGTACAAACCAGAGCTTCTCCTTAATCTACTTAACCATTGTCTACAGCGTGGATGGTTCCCAACAGACTGGAAAAAGGCAAACATCAGGCTTATTTTGAAAAATTCCAGCAAACCCCATTACTAACCAGATTCCTATAGACCCATCGCTCTCTTGTCAGTAATAAGCAGTTGTTTGAACATCTTCTATGACAAAGAATAGAAACATATTACATCAATGCCAACTTACTATCCCCAAATCAATATTGATTCAGAAAGTGTCGTTCCATTGTTGATGCATTGAAGAACATGATTGAAGGCGCAAAGAGCACGGACAGAAAATATTTCTTAGCCATCTCAGTGGACTTTTCCGGGGCGTTTGATGCACTCTGGTGGCCAAGCGTTCTTGGCAGACTCCGTACAGCAAATCTCCCTAGCAACCTGTACCAATGCATAAAAAAATATTTATCACAGCGGAGCATAACCGTCAGGACACCGTATAGCAAAGTTACGCGCCAAATCTACAGAAGATGTCCCCAGGGCTCTGTCCTGGGTCCCCTACTATGGAACATCGTACTTGATGAGTTACTGAACATAGACCTGCAGAATATCCAAGCATATGTAGACGACTTAGTTCTTACCCTTGCCGCTGATACTAGATCCCAACTGGAAGCCGCAGAAAATAGAGCACTCGGAACTTTACAGGACTGGGCCTGGCACAACCACCTGGAAATCTCACCAGTAAAGACAAACTCCATCCTGCTTAAAGGCTCTCTGAACGTAGCGAGGCTACCGCAAATCAAAATCCAAGGGAGAACTATCCGGTTAACAACTGAGATGAGATATCTTGGAGTGATCTTGGATAGGAACCTATCTTTCACCCCACACCTGAAATAACTACATACCAAGATTCGAAAATATACTGCGCTAGTGACAAGAATCGCACGTCGGGACTGAGGATTGAAGCGACGTGCGCTCACCCTCTTCTATAAGACTATGTTCACCCCCATAATCACTTATGCATCTGGTATCTGGTTTTCAAAGGCCACCACAGCAGTTAACAAGAGGAAGCTTGACTCGATTTAGCGCGTCATCCTGCTCACCATCACCCGGGCCTGGTGCACAGTCAGCACACATGCCTTGCAAGTGTTGGCCGGCGTGCTACCTCTAGATCTAGAAATAATCAAATGTGGTTTGCTTTACATGCTTTCCAAATGTAAAGCCATCTCCTGTCTGGATTTTAGCACCGACCCCTCAAATAAGATCAAGGCCGAGAAGAAGTGCCTCACTGCATACTTGCAGCAGGTCTGGCAGTCTAGGTGGACACAGTCTACAAAAGGAGAAGTCACCAGAAAATTCATTCCTACAATAGCAACAGTATACTCAAAATCTCTCACATGGTTCTCCCCAGGCCTATACGTCACTTTTTTGTTAACTGGCCATGGATCTATCAGAGAAAAGCTCACTGCACTCGGGATCACCGAAAATCCACAATGCCTCTGTGGTTCCCTCGAAAGTTGGGACCATCTGATGTACGAGTGCGAAATATATGAAGATAAGATTTGAGATGCCTCCTCCTGACTAGGATACATTACCTTCCTAAAAACCAAAAACAGTACATCGTCGAAAGAGAAGAAGACTGTCGCCTTTACGCGCTATGCACAGGATTTATTCGCACGACGGAAGACCCTACCATGGATATAGTCACTATCCGGATCATCATCAAAACCAAGAGAAGACAACCACCTATATTTTGGAATCAATGCAGAAGCCTACCAGCAAATGAGACTACACTACCACCAAATCTGAGAAGATACAAAATAGGACAACCACAGCTGCATTTATGTCCCTACTGACTTAGACACAGATCACCGGATGACATCACCACTGAAATTGACATTACGACCGGACCTGAATGAGAAGAGCAAGAAGATTCTGCCAAATGGCGATCACGCTTGTGCTTTCTTGCACGGAAACTTTTGTCCCACTTCCCTCCCTTACTTTCGCCTGATGGATGTATTCCATTTTACCTGGGGGATGCCTTCTTCTTCTTTATTCCCCATATTTCTACCTGTTCCTCCCCCTTTTCTTGACTCTAAAGCCCACCCGCTCTAACGCTCCTTTTTTTTTTACATTGGTCTCTGTCAGAAAGCTTAGCCGACCCTGCAGAGACTAGCCAGAGAATAATGGGCAGCCTGGCTGCCTCCTAGCGGTGTGTGCGGGCAACGTGGGGTTCCACCAAGGGCCCTGCGCCCAAATGCCAGGACACCCAACAAAACCCAACACAAAACTACGTATTCAACACAGAACACTTTTCTAGCATTAAGTACTTCTGTATTTCTTCACAGTGTACATATGGCGCAGATGTGGGAAACCATAGGGAACGCCTGACCATAATACTATGCACACTATGTAGTTCCTGTTCGAGACTCTGACCCACCTGATGTTAATCAGGTGGGTTAGAGTCTCGAATTGAGACAGTGCGAGTTCCATTGGGATTGGCCCACCTTCCCGTAGTGTGGACGAGTACCCAGAATCATCTGTTTAGGTGAGTGATGCTTCTGGGTAGCCAAGCGGCCAGACATAACAACAGAACATACACACATAATACACGCAAACATACACTACTCATTTCTGGCCCTTCTACAGTGGTACTGTTCTTCACAGAGATATGAGGCGGAGATGAACTGACGTTCCAGGTGCCGCCCATTACAAAAACACACGTCCACAAATGTAGTTCCTGTTGTTGATTACCTAATATTGGAGTGCCTTCTTCTCTCATCTTTCTGCCTTTGTTTCTTCTGTCGGTGTGAGTGTGGTCTCCTTGTTGAGGTTGAATTTTGTGTGCCCTTTGTCTATCTTTCTTATGGCTTGGTAGATTGGTGCTGTGTTTTCATGGAAGTAATCCCACTGGTTCTTAATTACCTTTTTCTCTTGTTCAATGAAGTCAGTCAATCCCCCTCCCTCCTTCTTTACGGGCTATGGTCAGTCTCTGGATGGCCGACTTCGAGTGGTGTTAGCGGTTCTTGGTCATCATTATCCTAGTCGATCTCATAGTCTTCTGTAGCTCGGTGTTGGTCCAAGACCAAGGCCACTATGATATTGAAGGATACGTCATAGTTTTCTATAATGAAAATCTGTAGTTTTTTTTAATTCATAATATGAACATTTTATTGAATAACAGTTTGATAAAATTCAGTATTTTCTCAAGTTTCCGTTTCGATTATAGGAACAAAGTTTCTCTGTAGCCAGGTGACCGCGCCGATACGGAATGAAGAGGGAGAAATTGCAATGTTTATTATGAACTTTGAAGACATAACTGATGCTCCATACCGTGAGGAACTGCCCTCTCCATATCCAAGTCCAATAATAGGTATGGTAGTATTTAATTTGTATTGAAGAAAGTGCTGAAGGATTTATTATAAATATGGTTAAATATACTGCCATTCTTACACATTAGATAAATGATATTGATATATTTGGTGTGATTTACATGTTTTTATTGTTTGTTGGTTGATCAATCTGAAATATCGATTCGATGGATTGATTTTTTATTTTTATGAATTCTGCTAACAGTAGCTATTGTATAAGCTTATTTTTAGTTACAGCTGAATTTAATTTTGAGACAATCACATTAAATTATTGGATTGTTTGATTTGAATTACTTAAATGTAAGAGTAAATTCTGTTTTAACTTTAATGAAAAATATTAGTGCTTATTACGAGGGAAAATTAAAATACGATCTCCAATGTTATATTTTAAAAATTATGACTGCCTTTCTGATGTGACTACAGTGATATATTGAAATGCTATCATACAAACACGAAAAAAATAAAATAAAATAAAAATAAAGCAAGCGCGAAGAGCCATCCCGTTGTTATAGGCTAAAGGCAAGAAACCAGTAGAACTCCACTAAGAAATTCAGAATATGTTTGGTAAAGAAGCAAGCATAGCCTGGGTAGGTATAAACATATGATGGGTACCCCGATCGGGGTATCTACCCGCTCATCGATTGCGAGCCATATAGCACTGAAACGGCCGTCTGGGTCGTAGTGTCCACTGAGAACAGGTAACAGACTTCTCTACTGGGGAAGCGTTAGTTATTCTAGGTATAATGAGATAGGCAACTCGTTGTGAAGGGATTCACAATTATTTACTTTGTATAGAAATTGTTCTAATGCACTAACTGATATGACGGTTTCGAGGCATAAAAAAAGGCGAAAACCGAACGGAATAGAAAAATACGGATGAATGCATAATTGGTAAACTTTGAACCCTACCATTTGTGTTTATTTGTCATTCACTTTTTGTTTTACGTTTTGTTGTCGATATTTTACATAATACTGTACTGTATTTCATTTATTTTGTTGAATTTACGAATAAAACGAAGTTTTCGTTAATTCGCCATCGAGTTCGTTTTGCATTGGTTCGACTGCATTAAACTTAAACTTAAGCAAAACTGTTAAACTTCAGCTAACAATGTGCCTAAAATTAAAAATTCTTTAGAATTTTGCACATTATTTTGTTTGCTTAAGTGTATTTTCTCCAATTATCGCAAAATATTCATTGGGTTGGTTTTCAAAAATTAAAAGATGAAATGAGTTCCAGCGTGGATCCGTAGTTTAGTTTCTTTAATATCTTCACTTCATTTGATCATATTACTCATATCAAATTAAAAACTTAGAAGCCTATATATAGAAGCTAATGACTTCCCACTTTATCTTAAAAAGGGAAAAACTATTACTGAACTATACAGAAAAAATCCACAGTCTGTCTTTCCATCCAGTTCGAAAATATCTCTTCGAACCACAGTTTATGCATTATTATCACACCAAACTCAATGAAAACAAACCAGCTGGAATCTGACTACAAGAAATAATGGATATCTGGGACATACACCTTCACAATATATACCAAGAAACAGATGAACTGGATCCACCTTGGAACGCAGGAACACCCACATGTGATGACAACTTTCGATAACAGGGCAAAAACTCGCTAGACACTCTCAGCATCTGGCAGTTTCATGCTGTCCGTTCCTTGGACATTTCTCAGAAAGTACAGATATACACCGACGGATAAAAAACTCAAACTATCGTGGGAGCAGCAGCATTTCATTCTCCTTGTGTCGCTGTTTCCCTTACAGTAGAATGTAGTGTTCATACTGCAGAATTATATTGCAGTTCAACTAGCACTGCAACATGCTAACGACTTATCCACGCCCACACACCTTAATACGATATATATTAAGATTCTTTAAGTGCATCCACCTTGAAAAATTATAAGTCCTCTTCACATTATATAGTGAATCAAGTTTAGGCGATTAAGCACAACAAACGAGTCCCTCACTTTTTGCTGGATCCCGGAATATACCGTCATTCCGGGGATGAAGTAGCAGATGAAGCGGCGAAAAACCCAACGAACTCGACTGAAGCGCAGTTTCCAGTTCTATACTGTATACAGACTCCGAATTGATAAATAGAGAGAATTTTGAGAAAAAAATTGTTTCTCAGATTTGAAATCTGGAAAATACAAACTATTCCAGATAAAGTAGTGACCACAACTTTGGTTTTCCAGCTTCAGACGAAATCGACACGAAGAAATACGTAGTTTTGTGCAGGCACGTATTGGTCATACACATTTGGCTCACCTGTTTCTATTAAAGGAGATAATTCGCCCCAGTGTCAATATCGTTTTAAGCAACTTACTGTACAGTACATTCTTGTTGACTGCACTCACAATAACAGTGCGCCAAGAGCTGCTTTTCTGATTTCATCCAACTTACTGACAGCAATACACATAATAGGAACAATGCAAATCTAGATCAAGTTTTCATATATCTAATTCGATTATATAACCGACTTTAATGTTTGATAACCGTGAATGTAAACAGTCCTGTTTCATGGGCAGCTTTTGGCCTTAGAAGTCCTTAGGCCGGAAACCCCTCATTTCAGCCAACCCACCGTGTCAAATTAGCTCCGGATGCTTCTTGAGAACAATTAATGTGTCTATTGAGCTTTACACATCCTCCATTTGAAACAGGTGCTTTTTATTAAATAAAAATACATCCTTTATGTTTAGAATATTTACGCATTGACCAACACATGTGGCTATGGACGCAACAACTTGACCTGGAAACTTTGCCAAGCCTCCTTAAAAACCAGTTGAAATTAGACCTATCCGTAAAAATATTTACGTATTCATAAAACTACCAAGAAATTTTAAAGCATTTCAATACAATAAGTTTGCTTTTATATTTATATACACTCTCGCGGAAAAGTTTGGAATCACAACGTATGACTATATTAACAACTTTCGTTATTTTATTTATTTATTATTATGAAATAATAATGACAATGTAAGGTTTAATATAAAAAACAACACACTATAAAGTATTGTTATGATTTTTTATTAAGCATTGAAAAATTTACAAAAAAATATTGAAATGATTAATATTAACAACTATACTGATTTTTCGTCAAAATATCCTTCATGAGATTTCATCACTGCCTTACACAGATGAGACATTCTGGCGATTTAATTTTATAACAGTGTCTTGAATGACATTATTCCAAGCCAACTACAAGGTTTCCCATACATTTTGTGAAGCTGGGCAGCATCTTGACCTTCACCGACTTGAAGGTTAGGATGATCCCATTAAAGCTCTATTGGGTCAGGCGATTGGTGTGGCTACAATATAGTTTGCTATACCCCCACCTTCCTGTTGTTTAGTTGCTAGAAAGTCCCTGCACAGCTTAGAGCTGTGCTTCTGGTCACTTTCGTGTTATAATATAAAATTTCTTCCATAAAGTCGAAATCCAGAGGATATTGCATTATGTTCAAGAATGTTTTTATAGCCTTCTTTTCTTAAAATTACTTCAATTCTGACGTCATCCATTCCAGAAAAACAGAAGCAACCCAAGATCATGATTAAACCGTCATGCTCCACTGTAGGCACTAAATGTAGCATAATTTTTCTTCAGTTGATCCGCTCGCATAAACTCTACGCTTGTATCCAAAAATTTCAAATTTGGAGTCATCCGTCCACAGTACGTTTTTTCACTCTTCAGTTGGCCAACGTTGATGGCTCTTGGCCCAAGCCAATGATTTCTTTCGATTTTCCGGTTTTAATAAGTGTTTTCGAACCGCTACACGGCTATGAAGTTTTGCATAATTAAAACAATGTTTTACAATGGATTTAGACACGGAAGTTTTTCTGTTCCTATTGAACTCAACTCGAATTTCAGGTGCAGCATGTCATCAACTACGTTTAGAAATCAGTGTTATGGCCTTATCTTGTGCTTCTTATGTTACGGCCGGTCGTCATGATCTTGGTTTTCCTTTAAACTTCTAGTCTCCTTGAATCGTCGAATCGTAGTTTGTACTCCTTTAAATGAAACACCTAGTTTTTTGTTAATACTTCTCATGGAATAACTTTCTTCATACAGAGTTATAATAGCATTTCTTTTTTCAACACTCATTTCCTTATTTTTTTTATTTTATCGCGAAACTCACTGTCAAAACAAAACTATGAAATATGGAAGAAGTAAGTATATGAAGTATAATAGGAGTAATAATAATACCAATTACTGCCTGAACACCCATTGTGCACCAGTAAAAGTAATTAGAATTGACGCTATCCGTTTCTGTGACCCTATACGAGTAGAACAATATATCAAAGTACAGTGGATATTAATAAAGCGTAAGTTAATTATATTTATATATAATTATATAATATGTTATTTTAATTGTAATTTAACTATTGGTGGGTATAAATTTAGCTGTCCACTGGTATAAAGAGACCATTGGTCCGACAGATAGCCGCACATTTTCAATACAGAGTAACAAAGTGAAATAATTAGACAACATAAGTGGCACGCATCCTTACTGTACAGCGACAGGAACAAAATGGCCAGAGTTAACTTTCAAAGTTGCCGCTAAGCGATGTTAAAACGCCCCTTACTTGAAGTGAAAACATGTACACGGCGGAGTTACTAATATATTAAATATTAGTTAGTACTCGTAATATATTAAATAAAAAAATGAAATAAACCGCATAGATAGCAGAGCAAAACATCACTTACGGTCATACGTTATGGAATGTTAAGGGTTTATTAAAGAGGGGGATATGCCATTAACAATATAGGTACAGTTTCTCATTAACTGTAAGACATATGTAGACATATGAATTCTCATTGGTGAAGTAATTATCATTAGCTGAACGGATAGATAAATAAAAGTCTGTATCCAATCCTTCATCATCAATAGGAAAAACCTATATAGTATTACATTACTTGTTTCATACCAATCTAAAGTTTCATTCCTATTTGTCTGTACTGCCCCAAAATTTTCTGGCGAATGTAGCCGATTTCTCGTCAGTTTATATTGAATTCTCCAAGGATTATAATTATCAGATGATTGAACTAATTTCATCTAGTTAGTTCGCTTGCTATTTATGATTGCTTTTTCATAAGTATTCTTAATATCAATATATGCTGTAGGTAACTGCTTAACCTCAGCAGAAGGCCAATGTTGATGGTTGGTATGTTCGCCGAGCCGCTTAAATTAGACAGCTCACTGGACCACCAAAAACAAGGTCTATCTACAATTCTCTTCTTGTTTGTTAAGTTTTATGATGCTTTTATTAAATATTTGTAAATGTAATTTGCCAGTTTAGCAGCCGTTTTATTTTCAAATAAATCCAGTGGATTGGGAAAATACAAATTAACAGTCTTCAAAATTTGTCCGAGTAATTTTTCTGAGAGAAAATTTAATCAGTTCTGGAACTGATTGAGAATGAACATCGCAGCCAATAATAAAAAATTTTGGATTAACCGATACCGGTTAAATTACCCTTGCTTTTTTTGGAAAAACTGTTATTTTAGATTGCCCATTATTTACTTTAACAGAATAATATTCTTGTATTACTGCAATATCAATAGAATTCCTCTCAGTAGACACCCTTATCTCATCAGTTAGAACTTTCGAACGTTGACCATTTATCTGTAACATTTTTAGTTGTAGAAATATAGTTGATTGATTATTTTCTCTGCCAATTTCAGTCTGTACAAATTCAGTCGTCAGAAATCTTTTGTCGTGCCAGGTCTAAAGTTTCTTTTGCGCCTTTTACAATTTTTACAACAAGGGGATTCCTCTTTATTCGGGCATTCTGCATAGATATGACTACTCCGGGCATATTGTCCACAAGATGGAGATGTGTGGGTACAGTGCTGAGTCGTATGTCCGTATCCCAAGCATAAAAAAACACTCGGTAACAATCGTAAATTTCCGATGTCCATGCGAGCCACAGGCCAAAAAAACCTGTCCATAGATACATTTATAAATTTGAAATACATTTATAAATTAGAAGGATAAAACTGGTTACCCAGTGAACATTCGATGAAGATCCTGATCTTGTCTTAAATCTGAAAGTAGTATCCTTTCTGGCTTTCTCTATTGAGAATCCGTCGTTACTAAAATTTTTATCGTATAAATCCTGAACGATGTCTTCTTTACTTAAATCCTTAGGTATGTCGTATATCAAGACTGGAGGATTACCTTTCTTGAGAACCCTTGAACAGGCATTTGGAACCAATGGAGGGGTGAAATGGGAGTTTTTTTTTTTTGTTTTTTTTTTTTGGCTGATGCTGCATAAGCTTGCTTTCTTGCATCGTATGCCTCTACCAATGCTAATGCTAAATGCTAACCCCTGTAGATATGCCCACTGAGGACGAGGAAATGTCGTACTGTATATCAAGACTGGAGGATTACCTTTCTCGAGAACCCCTGTAGATATGCCCGCTGAGCACAAGGGAACTGAAGTAGATATGCATACTAGTTAAGACTTGGAAGCAGTGTCTAGCACTATGCCTTTATTACGCGCTGATTTCAAGTATTTTATTTTTTCATTCTTAAACTTTGTGCTTTAAAGTATTAGATACTAAATATTTTACATCGACACTTGTTTTCAGATTACCATTTTCCGAAGCGCGTAATATTATGACATTTTCGTTTGATTTTATTATTTTTTTCTTTCACCGAAGGTGCCTCACGGCCAACATCAGCATATGACCTTACAGAGGAAGCAACCTGAAACTGTGATCCCTCATACACTGCTGTATTTGTTTTAGCAGTTTGATTAACTGATTCCTGGGTATTTTATTAATATTCCCTACTGAAAATGTTTGTACAACTTTATCTAGTAAATTTACCTGGATTTAGATTTCTTTATTAATAGCTCTTAATCTCTCCATTATGAATTAAGAGAGCTGTAGTGACAGTCTCAAGTTTGACCATTTTTTCATAATTATACTACAGCCTTTTTAGTAACTTTGTTGGTAACAGGAAACAACTTTTGAGGAGTGGCAGTACATTGACCTTTCTCAAATCCAAGACTCTCCCATTCTCTCGCTACGTCTTCTAAATCAGTCTATCCCAGTGCTCTTACTTACTTTCAGGCTAAAACATTATTCAAAAAAGTAAAAACCCTCTGTTTCCATATCGCTGACCTTAGTATTCATATTTCTTGGCATGGTTTTTCCTCGTCGTAATGGAAACTTTCATCTGTAAAGATCAATGCAAAGTGAATGCCCATTCGGTAACGTAACTAGAAAAAGTGGGCCCCCTGAAAAATGGATGCAACAGTAATATACTCAATAATAATGACACAATAAATGAGCCCCTATTTGACTTCCTCCTCCAGTCACAAATCCTTAAAAATTTCCCAGTAAGCAGCAGCTTTTATAATACCATTTCTCTTCTATTCACTGCAGTTTCTCTTGTGCTCTGCAGCTAGCTAACAATAAACATGCTTCGTGTGAAAAAAATATATTGCTCGGAAACAGTAAATTTTATCGTAAACTTATCAATATCAATTTTATCATAACTAAAAAACTTAACTTTTTACTCAATTAAATTTTTTTTCTGTTTCGGGCAGGAGGGCAGTGGGACCCCCTTTCGGTCGTGGGCCCAATGAACCGCATTGGTTGCATTAGCACAGTTACGTCATTGTGCCTATTCATCTCATAAACTACGTCATTGTCATAAGCAGATAAATGCACCATTAGATATCACAACAAATGCATTTTCAGAATTGGCGTTTACAGAAAGTTTTGGACTTATGACCTCCACACTTACGTTTAGTTTATATTTCAGCAGGATAGTCCGTTAGCTTAATTACGAATATTTGCGTTGAGTGAAAATTATATAAAATGTTATTCTGGAGCAATTAGCTACAGAATAATATTTTCACCGCTCTAGTGGTAGCACCCGCGAGAAAAATATAGAACTCTACCGTGAAGAGTTCTATGAATAAATGAATGGAATGGAATAGAGACCGAACATGCACACCTCACCAACTCAACACACCGAATCAAGCTTTGGATAGATCCATGATGACGCCTACCATTCATTCCAATTCTGTTATTGGAAACTGTCAGGACACTCTTACAGAAACTCAATGTCATACTAACCTCGGTCCCCACTCCTGGGCTGAGGTTGTCGCTGTGCCGTCCCCTCACGTATCCAGAGGAAACACAACAAAGGAAAATCGCAAAACCCAAGAGGCAAAGACAGTATCGCAGACACGAAGAAACAAGAGATCGAGAAGATCACATATAACTGAGACAGCCCCAACTACTTGGCTGAAGACTAGTGGCAACGCACCACACGTCGACAAACAACCCACTCGCAAAAGCCTATTCATTTCACGATTGGCCCCACACAACCTCTGAACAAGTTAAAAATGGCATAAGAGATAATTTGAACATATCTGTTAATGCATACCAACTACACACAAAATGGCCTTCCTATTCATCTTTCAGATTAGACTGCAACAGAACCCAGTACAAAATCTAGTGTCAGCCATCCACGTGGCCTCGAGGGCTCCTTATCAGGCCCTACTTTCAATCCTCATCCCCCACCAGACTTCAGATGCACAGCCAATCACGCCACGGTCACAATCTGGGCCCAGTCAAACCCACTAGCTGACTCAATACCGAAATTATGGATGGAAGCCAATTCACAACAATTCCTGTTAGGATATTTCGAAGAAACGTCTCCAGAACAGACAGGAATTGACCACAGAGGGTACTAAGGAAGATTCCCAGACATAATAGCATCTCTATATTCTATCAGAATACCCGTAGCATCCGTATCAAGCTTGAAACTGTAAAAGAGCTTTTACTTTCACACAATTTTGATGTGCCCTGCATAACAGAAACCTGGATTGACCGAAATGAGGAGGATTTTCCGTATGCAGTGTCGCCTGGCTATAACGTGATTCTCTGCTCCCGACTGGACAGAAGGGGAGGTGGAGTGGGACTCTTCTTAAATACCACACATACTTGTTACTAAGAATTACAAAAGCCAGTCCACTAAGATCTAAGGGCTAATTGTGTCATGCCAATTTAAATCTGCTCGCATTGATATTGCAGTTATATACCCCCCCCCCCCCCAGAACCCGATGCTGAAGCTATAGATGAGATAACTAATTGGCTCATTCATGGGCTTCGTCACTCGGCAAGGCATGTTATCTGCGGATACTTCAACTTTTCCCCTCAACTTGTTTATCATCAGTCCAGAATGCTAAATAAACTTGACCCATTAGGAATTCATATAATTAATAATCTCCCGACGAGGGGTGCCCACCATCTTGATCTTGTGCTGTCATCAAGCAACTGTGAACTTGATTCTACAACAGAAATAACTTTTCCATCTGATCACATGCCAATTTTGATTAATTTATAATTTCCGACTCCAAACTACAACGTCTCGACTCGGGTCCACACCAAAGTAATAACGAGCCCAAAATTACTCCACATTAGTAAATGTCTAGAAGCAGCCACTGCAATTCCTTGGAATGCACTTGAACAATGTGATAATCAACTTGCCTTAGATCTTTTAACACGCTGGCTCGTCACAATTTCTAATTATGCAGCCTCAAAGGAAATAAGGATCTCCGAAGATACGAGAGGAGGGTGGACTTCTGAGCTGAGCAACAGCTTTAAGCGTAAACAGAAACTCTACAAACAATGTAAAATGACAGGACTAGTTCCCGACCGAATTGCCTACTTCAAAGGACGAGCAAGCTTCAACCGCCTCAAGTCTCAAGCCATAAAACATCACGTCGAAATCACACTTCGTGAGGGCGGTCCATCATACTCACAGAAATACTGTGAACTCCTTCCACAGTTGGATCCTGAAGTGTGGTTGGACTTTATTGCACGAGTTTAGCAAAATCACCATGAGCCCAGTGATATTCTCATGTCTGATGATGATGTGCCCAGAGATGCACTTGAAACCATCGAATTAACAAGACAAGACCTTTTATCTGCGATTAATAAATTGCCTGCAACTGGTATAGCGGGAATCGACAAAGTACCACAATTTATCATTAAATGTTTGAGCCCATATCTAAGTGACCCCTCCCAGTAATTTTTAATACCATATTAAAAGGCGAAATTTTCCCTCCAATATGGAATATGTATTTTGTTAGGCCATTCCCAAAAGTGTCCCAGACAACTGAATCCAGGCAGTTTAGACCCATCTCTCGTTGAAATTGCTTGAAAAAATAGTACTGAAAACACTTACCACGCACATTCTCCCTCACAGGCCTCAGCAAACTCATTATTCTTTGCAAAACAGATCAACAGTTAGTAACCTGATTATGACTACCAATGCCATCCTTGGATCGTTTGAGGAGAAAAAAGAAATGGCAATCACATATCTTGATCTACAAGCTGCGTTTGATAGTGTTCACATCCCAGCCTTGCTTAAACTCCTTCGAAATTATTATCACATCACAGGCAAAGTGGCGCCTCCGTAGCCAGGTGGGCAGGTGCAGCAGTGCGTAACACACGCTTCTTGATTAGACCGGGGTTCGAGCCCGTGCCCACCAAATACGGAGGATGCGGATAGGTCAGGGAATGACCACCGCATATCCCCGGAGCAATATGGCCTTAGTTGCTAATGCTCCTAAAAACCAAAATAAAAAAAAAATAAAAAAAAACACAGGCAAAAGTACTGAAGTTCCTGATATCCCTTCTTTAGAATAGAACCATAGGAAATGTCCATAGGAAAGCAAAAGTATACTAGACAAATACAAGCAGGCATTCCACAAGGAGGAGTCCTGTCTGGAATTCTTTTACAGCTATAAATACCCGCTAACACACAATAGAACAGATATGATATCATATGCAGATGATTTGAAGATCTTAACAAAAATAAATTCGACCGATGAAGCAAAAGACACCACAGTAACCATCAACAAGACCTTATCAGAAGTACCTCATGAAATTTGACCTGCAAGTGAACCCTGAGAAATCTGCCATCATGGTATTCTCACTTAAATCCACACCGACCATAATTCAACCTGCGATTGACGGAGTCCTGATCCCCTGCGTCGAAAAGCAAAGAGATCTGGGTGTGATCTTCGACAGAAAATTAAGATTCCGTCATCATATAGAAGAACTCTGTGCTAAATTCAACAAGAAACGGTGGGTTGCCTAGCAGCACTTGCTATACATTCAGAACACAAACCTGATAAAAATGTATACCAGGATGATGATTTTCAGAGGTGTACTGTATGGAGTAGGGTTGTGGGGCTCGGCTGCAAACACCACAATTAAACCATTAAAAGCCGCAGAATACTGGCTCCTGAAATGGGCAACCTGGAAGTGTCATCTCTCACCACAGCAACACACAACACCGATGGCCAAAGCGCTGACTTTAACCAGGTTTTCAGCATTAATGCACGAGAGAAGACTCATCTTCACTAACTTGATCGCAGGAAGAGTCTCAGCGCCCAACATTTGGGACACCGTGTGCTGGCAGATCCCCCACAACCAGCTCTCCGCTCCATTCCCAAGCTTGCTCTTCCTTTGAGGTTACATTTTAAAGATCGGTTCTTCCCTTATCAGAAGCTCCATCTAGTCCAATCCCTGGATGCTGACTTGTTTAAAATAATAGATGATAAAAAGTATAGACCGCTTATCCTAGATCTGCACGCGGTCTCCACAACTACCAACTGATCTCTGATCGTTATGGCCGGGCAAGAATCTCACAGAAAACCGGACACAAGAAAACTATCTTTTGTTATCGCAATTTGTATTATTTTAGTTATTTATATTTTGCATTGGTTTTCCTTCCAAGTCAATATTATCTGCTATAAGAACATTTTTTTTTATTTTTTTAAATATACATAATCTGGCTATAATTTAATCTTTGCACTCCCGGCGAGGTTATCTCTGCCGCTTGTTAACCCCTGGCATGATGCCGTGAAGGGTATTGTAGAGTGGTGGTATCTGCGTGTACCGGTGAACATTACAGTAAAGATTTTATTTATTATATGAAGCAAACTAATTCATGGATTCTTAGATATACTGTATGCATACTACTACTAGATGATGAGTGTGCTTCACTCAGTATCACTGTCACTGTACACTGAGTGATCACTGAATTATGACCACCTACATAATACTTCGTAGGTCCTCCTTTAGCCTTCAGTACAGCAACTATCCGACGTGGCATTGATTCAACAAGATGTCAGAAGCGTTTGGGAGGTATGGCCAACCAAGCTCTATGTAATGCGGCCAGCAGTGCAGGTATGGAGGTGATTGGTGTATCTAGACGCGTGATATGCCTTTCCATAATGTCCCAAAATGTGCTCTATGGGATTAGTATCGGGGGAAGTTCGGAGGCCAATCGATATGCTGGAGGTCAGAACTGTGTTCCTCAAACAATTCCTGCACAAGTGTCCGATGGCTCGGCACATTGTCATCTTGGAAGACACCATCGTCATTCGGGAAAAAGTGTAACATAGCAGGGTGTACACAGTCAGTAAGCAGTTGACGATAGCGGAGACCAGTATTACGTTGTTCCACATGCACCAAGGGTCAAGGTTCCTGCCAGTGAAACATTCCCCACACCATACAACCGCCTCCACCGGCCTGCACTTTTGATACCATGCATGATGGATCAAGAGCTTCATGCTGTTGACGCCAAATTCGTACACGACCATCCACGGCGTGGAGTAAATAACGTGACTCATCCGACCAGCACACCTTCATCCATTCTTCTAACGTCCAACCTGATGCTCTTTGCACCAGGCGAGTCTTTTACGCCGATGAACCTTAGTTAGGAGAGGATGCCGTAGGGGTCGTCTGCTGGTATAGTCCATACGTGCGAGCGTGCGATGCATGGTCATGGCAGATATTGTTTCGGGTTGGCCCATGTTATATTGGGTAGTCAACTATTGAACAGTGCTGCGCCTGTTCGCCTGTACGAGTCGTCGCACCCGGCGCTCACCTCTAACTTCAACCTTTCGCTGACCTTTGCAGTTTTGACGTCAGGTCGTTGTTTGACCATTTTGACGCCAGTCCTGGTACGCTTTAACTACGGCGGCTCTCGAACACCCCACCAGTTCATCCGTTTGGGAAATTGAGGCACCAGTTCATCGAGCGCCCACAATCTGTGCTTTTTAAAAGTCCAATAAATCCTTCCTTTTACCCATCACGCTGAGAATTTTGCTGCCTACTGAACCACTGACACCTTATCTATGCTACGTAGGTCTGTGGGGGTGGGGATTTTTATTTATTATTTATTTAATTTATATTTGTATATCCTTTTACTTATTATCTTTATCTATCCTCTTGGTTAGTTCCCCTTTAGAATAAACTCCCCACTTGCGCATCTGACTATTAACTTCAGAAAAATTTAGGTTCAAGGGGAAAAGCTCTTAGATGTATTTAATTCCCTTCGGATAGGCTGGTACCCAGAACAACAAAAAAACACACAAAGGTTATATATAAAAGTTTATATTTCGTTTAGTTTATTGTACATATTTACATGAATACATCAAAACCAAAATGATTAAACTCAAACACATGACAAGATGATCTAATCTCATCTACTTTATATATATATATATATATATCATAATCAAAATTCCCCTTTCAAGAACTGATAATGTTTCTTCCTCCTTACACCTGAGCTCAAATAACTTTCAAAAATCTGTTAACTTTCTCTCTCCTTTACAAATCAATTTCTTACTTCAAAATTAGATTAAACTTCTATACTCTTAATTTCTGCAGAATTTGTTATCCCCCACCCCCCTTTATAACAGATTATAATTTACAACTTTCTTCAATACAGGTAATCATGCCACTGCCAATTTCTACAAATAACGACTTGAACATTTGATGGCTACCGTCGTTTTTCTTATTCTCTATAATTCCTTTCCAAAATTCAATACTTATTCATTTACTTATTACAATGATTATTAACAGGTATCACTCGCTTCTAATTCCCATCTAAAACATATTTAATTGTAGCCTATCAAGCAATTATAAACAAGGCATCAATTACTTCAAATATTTTATATATATGTATTCCCTTCCAAAATTATTTATACATCTATTAACTTGCCCTGGCTAATGTCCTTCAGCACATATCCTACAATAACCTATCATTACAACTGAGTAATTCTTATACATATCTCACAGTGTTCTGTTAAAAGTTCTACCAATTCGGCTATCGGGATATCTACAGTCTTTTGTGCGATGGTGAGAATACTTAAGAGAACTAATCACTTACTTAGTTATCTTGTAGGGCTCTGCGGCATGTCCTTCATCTTTCTCGCGGTGAACAGCAAGTCTATTCCATCTGGAACGCATCTCACAAAGCCTTGGAGAGTTCGACAGGAGTTATCGGGTTTGCTTCTTGGGTTTCGGGTACCTTTTCTCCTTAAAAGCGATTCATTTCATCTGGTCAGAACGGTTGTTCTCACTTTTGTTTGGCTCCGGACTGTATCAGCTTCAGCACCATTATCTCCTGTGCATCAGACATCTTGTTTATTAACCCAGGAGTTGATTCCTTCTCAATTATTGTGTAAGAACCTACAATGAGCTAACTTGTACCGTATTCTGCCTTCTCAACTATTTTAGTTGCCTTCTGCTCTTTACTGACAATACGACGGGCTTCCTTTATTGTCCAACGATTTTAATTTTTTTCTACGGCACTGTTCTCCATTCCTTTCACTTTCTCACTCAAAAAAACTCTGTCTGCTACTGACTTGCTGACGGATTGACTAACTGACTGACTGCTACATCTTAACTTGATCCCCTTTCTTCTCTCCAACACTAACTTATACTACAACTACTCAACTTACTGACACTGACTGACTATACCATCCTAAACTTTGTCAAAAACTTGCTCAACTCTGACAGAATGAATTTTTTTCTTGGGCTTCCCTTTTTGTTCTACTCCTCCCACATCTTACTCCCAAGTTTGCCACGCATGTTACCAGTGACTCCCTCCAATCTTATACTCATTTACGGATTTCCTCTCCTTTCATTTGTTAGAAGGCCTTTACTCAGCCTGCCCAGAAACACGTGTTAGAATACACCCACTTTTACCATTTTACCGGATCTGCTGCCATACGGTGTGCCCTGTGATTATCCAAAAAAACAACACTTCCCTCTCATCCAACGCCTTGTCCCCGTAGCGTTCTAAAACCACGAAACTCCCATTTAGTGACCACAGCATTTATTTTTGGAAACTTGTGTGCTGGTCAAGAACCCACTTCCTGTTTGCGACCCTGCATAAACCTTAATTTGTCTGTTTGCGCCAGACCCCATGCAGCTTTGCCGTAGTTTTCTCTTTGTATATCCCCGAGTATAACGGAAGTTGAATGCTAATGGCTCTTTCCTTTATTTCTTACTACCCATTAAATTTATATTTCGTACTGAATAATTCTTATTATTGAAATCAGACGATATTACTATCTTATTCAACTAGCAACACGAATTCCTTAATTAATAAAACCAACTTCTCAGCATTACTTTTATTCTGTAAGATTTTGAATCTTACAGGTCGACTAACTGCGCACTCTCGTACCTCACGTGGTCAACGGGTCGCATTCACTTTTCATAAGGGTGGTCATAATTCAGTGATCACTCAGTGTATATGCGGCTGTGTATATAAGCATGTTGACTCATATTTCTAGCAATCGTTTCTGGTACATTTTATAATAGAACACAAACAGGGAAACGTAACCTAATTTTTACTTTTTAATTAATGTGGGATGGCAGTGGCGACTTCATTATTTACTGCATAATGCTGTACTAGTTTCTCATTAAAACTATTCTAATTTTGTGATATAATATCATGAATTGTTATTGAAGTTAATTTACCTTATAATCATATGTCTTCTTTCATATAACCAAATCCATGATCTTGTTTGAAGGTCTTCACATGTTTTGTTCTTAACTTTTCTCATGCTATTGCTATTTGAGATATATGAGAGGGTAATCAAAGGCTGCAAGGTTTCACTTAAAGGCGAAGGAAAGACCCCTCGGACCCCAACCCGACCACAAAATACATGGATTCACCGCCCCAATCTTTGAGCGAGAGAACACAATATGTCCGTATTTTAAAAACAATTTAAATGATTTGAGACTAAATAAATACATAGTGAATTCATACTTTTAATACTTTAAAAACTAACGTTAAAAAATAAAAAAATTAAGAATCCTCTAAAACATTAAGAGAATAAAGAATTTTGTTACTTCCCTGAAGCGGACAGGGCTTTTCGACCAGGGTCATGATCACAGGAGAGTGAAACCGCGTGTATCGCGGCGGGGAATTTTATAGCATGGATATCAGTTGCGATCCTGGCGCATACGCGTGAAGGACCATGAATCTGAGATGGAGTAGAGACGACGTACATTGACTGAATTTTGATGTAATTTAATTTCAAGTGTGTCCGAAATTAATAGTTTCGTGTAATCATGTTGGATGCTGAGAATGTTTGCTCCATTGAATAGAATGGTGTGGCCTTCACTGATCGCATGGAATGCGAATTCCGAAGCCGAGGTGCGGGATGAGAAGACAGATGTTGAACGTTGTCTCATTCTCGTATTGAGTGGATCCCTGGTATAAGGAGTTTGTAAGGACCCGTCCTTACATTAATTAATATAAATGGTTAAATATTATGAGAATTTAACTGTAATACGAATAGTGGTTTTCTGGTAAAAACAACATCAGTTAAGTAGCACTGGAATTCAAAAATACCTTCCAGTCACTCCTTGTGTAGTTGTAGCTTGTTTGTATGGAAGTTCTTTGACGAGTCAGTGAAAGTAATATACCATGACAAATCCCCCATTAAGACAGAGGCAGATGCACCATAGTAAGGGCCAAGAGTGCTTAAGCTGACCCTCTTAAAGATTTCACGGTGAGACGCTATTAGAGGTGGGCGACGTCACCAGGTGTGCGCGCGTGAGGTCACGGGAGGAGCTGTGACGCTTCTCAGTTGACCTGAACTTCCGCTTCTCTTTCTGGATTGTTCTGGTATGTTCGAGGTCCACGGAAGTTGGGGCACAAAGAATAAAGAAGACCCGCCCACGGAAGAGGAGAGGAGACAAATGAGAACACAGGAAAAAGGATGTGCAGATCTCCTATTGGCCAGGAAGAAAATAGAGGGAATTTTGAGAGGGAGATTCTGAAAAGGTTTTCGTGGTATTCTGGAAAAGTTTTCGTGAGATTCGGGAGAAGTTTTCGGAGGAGTCGGAAGAAGTTTTCGGAGCGGTCTGGAGGATGATTTGAATGAGTTGGAGAACGATACAAAGCAGAGCGGTAGTCTAATTTGGGTGATAGCTGCAGCCCTGAGGTAGATGGAAGCAGTGATAGAAATTCTGCGTATCCCGACAGCCCGTAGGAATGTTCACCTGTAAACATGGAAGCCGTAGTGAGGAAGAAGGAAGAATCACACCCTGAGAATTATATAGGCAAAGCCAGTCGAATGAGTGGTCGAACCATTGACCTACTCGAAAACCCCTCTATCCACGGAAGAAGAAATGCTGACCGATAAAGAGTATGCGACACTGATTGATTCCAGCCGTACAGTATCCGGTAGGGAAGCACCATAATCACCGAGATCCCCAAATGAGCGCCCCCGCATTCCAGTACCTGAATGACCGATAAGATAGGAAGCCGAGCAGGGAGGAAAGTTCCAGGCCAAACACGTAAGTGCTAGAGAGTTTACCGAAATAGGTGTACTTAATTTATTAAAGAGAGGACTTTAGGAGAAAAATGTGTATATTTAAGTAATGAATATATGAATAAAGGGGTAATGTATTTAAGACGGACGCAGCCTATAATTTGAAGTGAAGCTCCTCATATAAATGCTTGCTGGAAGGAGAGGGTATGATAGTTAACTGAGAATTGTTTAATGTTGGGAAAGGTTTTTATAATATGTATGAAATTAAAGGTTGAAATTTCGATTTATTATGAGTTGATTTGTGGAGAGTATTTCTGATTTAAGTAGGGGCTAATTAATAAGTGATATATAACGGTATAGAGGATTATCTGTTCTAAAGGGTAATGTTAAATTGAATTGATTAATATTTCCTGTTGACCTGATTGCAGAAAGGGTGTCTTATTGAATAAATGAAATTTTCTTACAAATTGAGACACGAACTCTGAAGGTTTTTGTGAGCCAGTTCATTGGCAGGTAGTAGTTGGTTTATTATACAGACTGTTCGGAAGAAGAGTGGGAAGAATCTATGTAAAGTGTATGACACGACCTATTGAAGTCCCTGTAAAGAACATGAAGAGACACCATGTCATAATGAATAATAATGTGTATTAGAATAGGATATCAGATGATGAAACAATTGAGTTTGAACAAGATATTTACACATATAAAGGTTAATGAATTAACAAGTCACCAGCCAAATATAGTTTGACCAAACACTATTGCTAATTTCTGTATGATATGTTAATAAACATTGTTTTATTTTACATTCATGTGTTGGAGTCTGTCATTCCGAAACTCAGCCAATCCTGTGGAGAAATACTTAAAATAATTAAGGTCCCCTACGAGTCAGGTAATCTTCTGAGAACAAACAAGTCAGATGCTAAGTGGGAGGATTGGACTACGGGGATATACATATAAAAAAGGGGATAAATTATAATAATTAAAATATAAAGAAAATTAGGGCAACCAAGAAAAACAATAATACCCACAACCCCCCCACAATAAATAAACAAGAAAAACCCACCCCCACAAGTTACAATCCTTGCAAGATACATTGTAGACTAAGTCATTTAATTGGAATGTGGAAGATTATTGGACTTCCTGGGTTTTTTATGGCAGCATGTAGTTTCGTTGTGGGTTTGGCTATGATTTTGAATTGTGTCTTTGAAAATACTATTTATTTGTTGGAACCGTTGTTCAATATACGGTAAAGCAATAAAATATATTTTTTTATGTTATTATTGTTGATAACTTTCTATTCAGTGAAGCAAAAATTCTCAGCATCCAACATGATTACACCAAACTATTAATTTCGAAGACACTTGAAATTAAATGAAATCAAAATTCAGTCAATGTACGTCGTCCCTACCCCATCTCAGATTTATGGTCCTTCACGCGTATGCGACAGGATCGTAACTAATCTCCATGCTATAAAATTCCCCCGCAATACCCGCTGTTTCACTTTCCTGTAATCATGACCCTGGTCGAAAAGCCCCGTCTGCTTCAGAGAAGTAACAAAATTCTTTATTCTCTTAATGTTTTAGAGGATTCTTAATTTTTTTTATTTTTTAACATTGGTTTTTAAAGTATTCAGAGTTTGGATTCACTATGTATTTATTTAGTCTCAAATCTTTTAAATTGTTTTTAAAATACGGACGTATTGTGTTCTCTCGATCAAATATTGGGGCGGCGATTCGATGTATTTTGGGCTCGGGCTTGGGATTCGCGGATCTCCGATTCCGAGGTGTATTGGGGCACCGATCTTGTCTACAAGGGAGTGGAATACATGTAATCTATTTGTATAATTATTCAATTACGGAGAGTATCAGCACTGAAGTGTTCTACAAGACATCATAGAGGTAAATCTTCCATTTCTAAACTAATTTACTTATAACGTAGAACGTATTGAGCCATTGCTGCCGTCTTACCTATTAATTAAATACGAATATAATATATTTACTGCTTGTAAAATTACGTTCCTTAATATCAGTACTAATTTATTACTAAGTAATTAATATTACCTAATAATACTCTTAATGTTCTTGAGCTTTGCTATCTTATTTTGTTAATTATAAAAATCTCATAATTATTAAAACTAATATAATTAATCACCCTGTGATAAGCTATGATTTG